>NC_143404.1:54907528-55209102 GCF_052110815.1 Crocodylus siamensis | reverse complement strand
CCTCATAGGAGAAGAAGGCAGAGATGGAGGATTGGCATCAAGGAGGTTACAGATTATTCAAAACCACAGTGCACTGCATTTCATCCCAGGCATATTATGTGGCTTCATGGATACAGTGACAAAGCCATTTCCTATTTTATAATAAGCCCAGTAAACATTCTCATTTTGCAGAGTAGCTGGCACAATTATGGAAATGGAGAGAAAAGATCACCTTACCAGTCCACTACCTTCCCACAGCTCTTCAACCACAAGAGTTATTACAGAAAACACATTCTTCACAACTTTCCCATGGTCCTGCACATGCTACTGAAAACTGTGCATTCAGGGTGGCTTTTAACTTTGTGGAAGACAAATTTTGAGAGCACCATTCCATGTTGCTTTTGAAGTCATTGCAGTAAAACAGAAACACTGGAAGGTTTTGCCAGTACAGCTGGACAGGAAAGAGTTCCCCTATACTTCCAAAATGTTGATATTTTCCCCAACTGAAATTATGGTGAAAAGAAAAATTTAAAAACATGTTTTTGCAAAGTGAAAATCTACAGATCAGGTTGATCAAAGCATGTATTTTTTTTTTCAAAATTCCATATGGATCTTTTAAAAAGATTTTTAAAATGCTTCAGTTGTAGACATTTTGAATATTACTATAAAGTAACATAACTTTTGAGGGAAAAAAAAAACTTGACCCACAGCGTTTTCGTTCCTAAGCTTTTTCATGCAATTTTTTTTCTAATGGGACATTAGTAAAAATGGATCTTTTCCTGTGAATAGTTTCCATTTCCACAATTTGTCATTTTGCAATAAAAAGAAAAAAATATCCACTAGCTCTAGCTGTCAATTCCATATTTAATGACTGCCATGTTCCAGCCCAGAGTTGGCACTATTTTGATGACTGATAAAGATAAGCCATACCTACATATAGTTCTTAATCCCTTTAAAAGTACTGTGAAGCTTGCAACAGACAATACGAAAGTCAATCAACCATCATTGTAACAATAAATAAAAGGAATATTGTCTTCAGTGCTCCATTACATTTAATTACAAATCCCTCAAATGCTTGTAGAACTGAACTTCCAAAACACTGATCTTTTCTTTTTTTTCTCCCTTCTCTCACTGACTGATAAAATTGTTTATTTTTGCTCTTGGCAGAAAACTTTGTGAATGTTTTCCTTAGAAACCATAAGGTCCAAGCCTTGTTTGTGCTTAATCCATACAGGTGGCCTGATACTTCATTGTCATTGCACTTCGTATATTCATTTGGGCAGCTGCAGAGAGAGATATAAAATGACACCCTTCCAATTTAGTAGCATTTAACATTCACTTTAAAATGGTGTTAATGACTTAATAGGATTTTGGACATTGGGAAACAGGTCCCAAAGTCCTTAGTCAGATGTTGATCCTGTCACTCCTATAAATGTAAAAGAAAGGAATGAAAATGCATCCAGAACAAGTGGTGGAAGAGGACAGTAAAATAAAACGATGGGTGTAGACCTCTCCATTGAGGATGCTGTCCCGGGAGGCAAAGTAATGAGCAGCTTGGGACTCGTGGGACAGAAGAAGGAACCCGCGCGACTCATTAGCTGCCTTTTTATGCAATTACAGCCAGCCGGTGATGTCAGCATCGGACACCAGCCAGCAAAGATAAAAATGGCGGCCTCGGTGGCAGAGGGGGCAGATAGCCAGGCAACGGAGCCACGGCTGATGCCAGGGGCTAGGAAGACCCCTGCACACTGGACCCGAGGAGCCTGACAAGCAGGAGCTGATGTAGGCTGGGGAAAGTGGGGCCCTCCTGACAAAAGTCCACACCAGACAACGGAGGAATAACAGGCTTGCCGGCCAGAGGGAGAACTGAAGTTGTACCTGGAAGCATGACAGAACCCAGGTGGGAGTGCCAGGACGATGGGGCAGGGAGGAAGGCACAACAGGGGACAAAGACCCAGGGAGAGCCCTAAAGGGGTTTATGGTCAGGACAGGTATCACCACCGGGGTCCATCTTATTAAGGAACTGATGAGAGTTGGTCCAGGAGGCAACGAATCAAGAGGAGCATGTTCCCTCCCTATTAGGCTCTGGTGTGGGGATAGAAGGGGGCAGGAATAGATTTACTGGTCCATTTTGTTGATTCATTTATTTTGTTACCCTGGGCAAAGGGGCATCGGGGATAGAGACAAATACCCCAGGGGTGGGGCAGCAGAGAAGCCTCGGCAGAGTTTCTCCTCATGGTGATAGGTACCCGGGAAGGAAGGGATGGGAGTGTGAAGGGCTGTTGGGGCAGGCCCACATGGGCAAGCAGGGTCCTAAGCCATGGTCTCCGGGACGCAACAGTGGAGAGGGTGACCCTGTGGGAGACACCTTGGATAACAAGCTGGGCAACTCACCAAAGGTGGCGTGAGGCCGGGGTGTAGGGGCGGCGGAGCCCTGTGAGCGACTGCTGGGCTAAACCCGAGCCACCGAGGGTCCTGCTAACCGACCCCGCCTACTGAGGAACACCAAGTCATGGCAGATGAAATCGGGGTTGGTGACGTGGGGAGAAGAGAACTACTCGGGCAACAACATGGGCTCGGAAGGCGCGCGACATCTGCCAACCGATCGAAAGCTGCCCGAGAGCGGCTATTGGAAGCCTGGCGGCAACAGAGTGATGCATTGGCTGGGAATGCCTTGAGGGGTTACTCGTCTGCCATGCAGCCAACCAAGATGGCTTCCATAGATTTGCTGGCACAGAACCTGCAAGCGTTGATACAGATTGTGGGTTTGCAGCAACGTATGTTGGCCCAACATAGCCTGTCAGCTATTTGAATGCCCAAGATGACTGCAAAAGACAACCCAGAGGCATACATTGAGGCCTTTGAACGCCATGCAGTTGTCACTGGCCTCGACAAAGGGTACTGGGCCAGCCAGCTGGAAGCCTTGGTAGTAGGTAAGGCCCAGGCAGCCTATTGGGCCTTGACCTGAGAAAAAGCTCAAGACTACAAGGCAGTAAAAGCTGCTATTGTGTACCACTTTGAAATCAGCCCAGAGCACTATCAGCAGCTCTTCCGGGCAAAGAAGGGGGCAGAAGAGAGGCGACCGTGGGTGATACTCCAGTGGCTTTGGGATCTCTTTGGAAAAGTGGGGAATTCTGCCTACCTGTACGATGGCGACCCTTGTGGACAAGATCATACTAGAACAATTTATGAATGACTTGGAAGAAAGAACCCAGCACTTGGATCTGTCAGCATGCCCCGGAGACCTGCGATGAAGCAGTGAAATTGATTGAGGCCTTTGCAGCCACGGAGTAGCATTACCCACGGGAGAAATGAGGGCCCCTGTCACTGGCTTCAGCAACGAGGGAGGCAGAGCGACGAAGGCCCAGGTATAGGACCCAGGGAGAGGACATGGTATGTTACCACTGTGGTCGGACAGGGCATTTTGCCCAGGAGTGCCCAGGGTGGACACAGAGCTCCCAGTGAAGGATGGTCGAGTTCCTAAAAGAACCCATCCAAGGGGAGCCTATGGATTGTAGTTTTGGGATGGGGGGTGGAAGCCCGGTATGGGTGCGCCCTGGGGTGCAGGGTTGAGGATCACCAGGTATGGGCTGTTAGATTCCGGATGTGCTTAGTTGTTGATTTTTGCTGATCTCTTGCCAGACATCCCCGATTGTCAGAAAGACCCAGTGAGGGTGTCATGCCTCCATGGAGAAACTCAGGCGATGCGCCGAGTATGGACCCAGCTCAGAGTCATGGAGCATCACTGGGAGTTGCTGGTGGGCCTTGCATCCTGGCTTGCATGTGATATGCTTTTAGGACGAGATTGGACACCCCTGTATGTTATGGACAGGGTGCAGGACATTGAGTTCACTCGCAGAACCTTAAAAATGCAAGAGGGATGGCTTGGTGACTCAGTGGGGCGCAGTACAGGCGATGCAGGCGTGGTGGGGCTGGCACCGCACACAAGCCACCGAGCGGGCCTGGCTACGGGGATGAGTCCCTCGCAGGCCCTCAGGGCAGGAGACTCAATTACCTCTCCCAGGTGTGCGGCGGTGCCGGCGGGCACAAAAGCCACACTAGAACGGAGAGGAGAGGGACCGGAAGGGCTGGGCCGGGAGCGGATCCCCGGCGGAAGCCCGGAGTGGCGGAGGCTTGCCGACACGCACCTTGCCCGCTTATTCTGGGGAAAGGGTAAGTCCCCGCAGGGGCAAGGCACCAGGGGTGACAAGGCCCGAAGTCATTGGAGGCAGTTGTAAAGGCTGGGGGCACCTCGCCCCAGCTGGAGGCCGCATGGTTGTTAGCCAGGAGAAGTGGGCTACGGGCCTCGGCCACAGTGCGCTGGGGGCAGAAGGCGGAGCCGCCCAGATGGGGCAAGGATCCTACGGTGGCAGACAGCCGACCCCAACAGGGAGACGAGGGCCTCCTGAAAGAGGAGAGCGGGGCTTGAGGGGAACCGGCAAGCACAAGGGACCCAGAGTTAGACGCCCCGTGGTGGGACTGGCTGTCGGCTCACGGGTTAATAACGTTGTATTTTGTACTTGAGGCGTTGCCCCCCCCTTACCCGAGGGGAGGCTGGGAGCGCAACCTGGACTTGTACCTGGAGGCCCGGGTGAGGGTGTAAGGGAGGAAGGCACCCTCAAGGATCTCGGACTTGAATCGACTGGAGGTCCCACTTCCGGACATGCACGTGTCGTAAAAGACACACTGAACCAAGGAACCATCGAAGTCATGGCAGGAGGATCTGGCGTGGGCATCCCCGGAGTGAGGGCCCCCAACCTGGAATTAGTGGACAAACATACACAGACAACTGAGTGACTGAATTTGTTGACGGGCGTGTCAACATTGTGGTGCATTGGCCGGGAAACGATGACAGCCTTCTGAGCACACGGTATGGGCGCGATGGAGCACCAGGTGGCTGGACAGATCGCGGACCCGATGCACCAGCTACTAAGTGTGGTAGTACAGCTGCTTCAGCAACAACAACAGCAGTCTGTGAGGCAGATGACCTTGCAGGAGCACTGGATGCAGCAACAAACGTGGTTACCCAGGGGCGGCGCAGAGTGGCGCATGCCGAAGATGATGCTGGAGGATGACCCAGAGGCCTTTCTCGAAATTTTCGAGAGGGCGGCCCTAGCAGCAGGTGTCGACAAAGCGAAATGGGCAGGCCAGCTGGGCACCCTGCTTATCGGGCAGGCACAGGCAGCATACAGGGCCATGTTGAGGAGTGACCCCATGGACTATGAGAAGGTAAAGGAGGAGATACTGCACCGACCATATCTCACACCAGAAAGGTGCAGGCAGGCCTTTAGAGAGAGGAAGACGGCTGAGGTAAGGACCCCCCAAATCTTATGGCAGACCCTGGCGGACCTGCTGGGCAAGTGGCTCAGGCCAGAAATTGCCTCCAAAGACCACATAATTGACCAGGTCCTGATGGAACAGTTTATTAATGACCTTGAGGTGGGTAAGGTGCCACTGCCCCACCTCCTCTCGGGAGGCACTCCAGTGGGCTGAGCAGTTTGACGCCGCCCAGGGGGAACGGCACCGGACGAGCGGCCCAAAAGGCACGGACCCTATGGCTAGGCAAGCTGCGTAAAGGGGTCAAGAAAGACAGAGGGCAAGGCCCCGCCTGTTTTACGTGCGGGAGGAAGGGGCATTTTGCAAGAAGCTGCCCGCAGGGGATGTGAGGGAGTTCCCTTAGAGAGAGGTACCATCAGGATGACCACCAGACCTCAGAAGTGGGGCTGGAGGTAGAAGCAATGGACTGTGGGGTGGGTAGCCATAACCAGGCCCACATTCAACCTTTGCCTAAGGTGCAAGCGTGGGTGGAAGGAGTCCCCATTCAGGCAGTGGTGGACACCGGGTGTACCCAGTCCCTGGTTAGGCCGTCACTCATTAGGTGGGAACAGGCCGCCCAATGTGAGGGATTCAACCTAGTCTGCCTCCATAAGGAAAGAAGCTACATCGAACGGCAGGTGCTGACCGTACGGGTAGGGGAAACCCAGTGCAGAATCCCAGTTGGGTTAAGAGAAGGAATATTGTATCCCATGATCCTGGGCCTCGATTGGCCCAAGATCTTCGATATCCTTGCGTTTGGGAGAAGGGGCCGGAGCGAAGTTGAAGGCCTGGTCGGGGAAGAAGGTCGGGAGGCTGACGACTTACAGATTGGTGAGATGACTCAGGCGGAGCCGTTCCGGAGACAACAGGAGACAGACCCAGAACTGCACGTCTTCTGGGAGATAGACGCTCAGGAAGACACCTCCCAGGTAAGCCCCACGGGGGGCACCAAGTGCACCCCGCGCATAGAAATAAGAAATGGATTACTTTATAGGGTGAAGCAGGGAAGGTGTGAGGGAGAAGAGGTAGCACAATTAATAATCTCACATACCTTACGGGAGCAGCTATTATGGCTGGCCCACAAGCACCCCTTTGGAGGGCACCTGGGAAGAGACAAAATGGAGGCACGGCTGACTTGCTGGTGCTTCTGGCCCCATATTTACGAAGATGTAGATAAGTATTGCCGTTCGTGTCACACCTGCCGAAAAGTTAGCTCGCACAGGCCGCAGAAGGCCCCGCTGCAGCCCATGCCAGTGGTATGGGAGGCTTTCTCTCGTGTAGCATTAGATATGGTAGGCCCACTCCCTAAAAGCGTAGCTGGGCACCAGTACATTTTGGTGTTAATAGATTACACCACCAGATTCCCCGAGGCTATCCCTCTGAGGGTGGTGACTGCCACTAAGGTGGCAGATGCATTAATGCATTGGGTGGCTATGTTTGGGATTCCGCGGGAGATAGTCACAGACCAGGGGTCCAACTTTATGTCCGCAGTCCTAAAGGCTTTTTGCAAAGTACTCCAGATTAGGCACCTTAGGACAACTGTATATCATCCGCAGACCAATGGGTTGGTGGAGCGGTTTAATGGGACACTAAAGGGGATGCTGAGGCGATGCACCCAAGAGGAGCCCCGGAAGTGGAGCCTAATGATCCCACCCCTGCTTTTCACGGTGAGAGACGCCCCTCAAGCCTCTCTAGGTTTCTCCCCCTTTGAGTTAACGTTTGGGCATCAGCCCCGTAGTCTGTTGGATGTTAAATGAGAAGAATGGGAGGCTGGGCCCGAGCACGGGGGAAGGATGAGGGAATATGTACAAGAAATGCGAGACTGGCTGCAAGCAGCCCAAGATATTGTGTTGACTAACTTAGAACAGACACAGGTCCCCAGAAAGAGAGCTACGATAGTAGGGCGCAACCTCGGGAGCTAAAGATAGGGCAGAAAGTGTTGCTAATGTTACCAGACGCCACTAGCAAGTTCTCAACGCAATGGCAAGGCCCCTTCTCAGTTGTAAGGAAGGTGGGGCCAGTTGACTATGAGATTCTGCGCCCTGGGGCCAAGCGGGAATGCCAGATATTTCATGTTAACCTGCTTAAAGAGTGGTGTGAACCTGAGGGACTCCTGATCTCACCGGGGCTAGGTCCAGGGGAGGAAAGAGGGCCGGCGACCGAGAGCCCAAATTGCCCACGCAGGGTAGGACAGGTGCCCGTAAAGGTGCACCTCAGCCCGTCCCAGAGACGGCAGTTAATGGGGCTAGTTCATGAGTTCCATGACGTCTTCACGGAATGTTTCGGAAAGGCGCGGGACGTGAAGCACCAGATTATCACTAAGGAAGGGCAAATAGTGCGGGAACGATGGCAACGCATCCCATACCATAAGTGCACGTTAGTAGAAAAGGAAATTAAGATGATGCTAGAGCAGGGGATCATAACTCCCTCCCAGAGCCCGTGGCGCAGTCCAATAGTACCGGTAGAAAAGCCAGATGGGAGCCTGAGACTGTGCATAGATTTCAGAAGATTAAACGAATTGACGCAGTTCGATCCATTCCCGATGCCACATATAAACGAGTTAGTGGAGTGCATCGGTCAAGCCAAATACATTTCGACCCTCGATTTGTCTAAGGGATATTGGCAAATCCCACTCTGGGAGGAGGACCAGTGCAAAACAGCATTTGGCACGCCGTGGGGCCTCTTTGAATTTAAACGTATGCCCTTTGGGCTCAATGGAGCCGCCACTACCTTCCAGAGATTAATGGATTGGGTCTTGGCACCCCACCAAAGGTACGTGGGGGCCTATATTGACGACATTATCACATACACGGACACCTGGGAGCAACATCTGCGGGCCCTGCGAGCTGTGCTACTAGAACTGAGACAAGTCGGGTTGACTGCCAACCTGAGGAAATGCGCGCTGGGAAAGCGCGAAACCAAGTACTTAGGTTTTCTAGTGGGACAAGGCTGTGTTCGTCTGCTGACGGACAAGGTGGCAACCATCAGAGACTACAAAGTGCTGACAACGAAAAAACAGATGCGAGCGTTCTTGGGGTTGGTTAGCTATTACCGGTGCTTTATTCCTCGTTTAGCGGAGATTGCTGCACCTCTGGTGGAAACCACCAAAGGCCACCGGTCAGGAGTAATTGAGTGGACCCAAGAACGACAAAAAGCCTTTGAAGAGGTAAGAAGAGCCTTATGTCAGCAGGTGGTCCTGCATACCCCCAACTTTGCTATCCCGTTCACTTTACAGACTGACGCGTCAGCGTCCGCTCTCGGGGTGGTCCTTTCACAAGAGACAGATGGAGTGGAGCGGCCTGTCGCCTATGCCACCCGAAAACTAAACGACCCAGAGACCAGGTAATCCACTACAGAGCGGGAATGTCTGGCAATCAAGTGGGGGTGGAGTATTTTCGATATTACCCTCTAGGCTGCGAGTTCAAATTGATTACGGATCACGCGCCCCTGCGGTGGCTGCATACTACTAAAACTGACAATGCACGCATCATGCATTGGGCCTTAGCCCTCCAGCCGTATCGCTTCTTGGTGACCTACAAACCAGGTAGGTTGAATATGGTGGCAGACTTTTTATCCCGATGCAAAGGAGAGGTGGAGAAAGAGTGTCAGGGGCAGACAGTTGAGAGAGGAGAAATAGGAAGAACGTGGCGTCTTGAGGGGTGGGGTGTGTGAGAGAGCCCCAGCCCTGAGCAGCCCCGGGAGCAGTGAAGCGGGTGCCGCCGCGGCAATAAATTGCCGGCGGCTGCGGAGCGTGGGGCGCAGTACAGGCGGTGCAGGCGTGGTGGGGCCGGCACCGCACGCAAGCCACCGAGGGGGCCTGGCTACGGGGACGAGTCCCTCTCGGGCACTCAGGGCAGGAGACTCAATTACCTCTCCCAGGTGTACGGCAGCACTGGCGGGCACAAAAGCCGCACCGGAGCGGAGAGGAGAGGGACCGGAAGGGCTGGGCCGGGAGCGGATCCCCGGCGGAAGCCCGGAGCGGCGGAGCCTCACCGACACGCGCCCTGCCCATGTATTCTAGGGAAAGGGTAAGGCCATGCAGGGGCAAGGCACCAGGGGCGACAAGCCCCGAAGTCATTGGAGGCAGTTGTAAAGGCTGGGGGCACCTCGCCCCAGCTGGAGGCCGCTTGGCCGGTAGCCGGGAGAAATGGGCTACGGGCCTCGGCCACAGTGCACTGGGGACAGAAGGCGGAGCCGCCCAGATGGGGCAAGGATCCTACGGTGGCAGACGGCTGACCCCAACAGGGAGACGAGGGCCTCCTGAAAGAGGAGAGTGGGACTTGAGGGGAACCGGCAAGCATAAGGGACCCGGAGTCAGATGCCCCGTGGTGGGACTGGCTGTTCGGCTTGCGGGTTAATGACTTTGTATTTTGTACTTGAGGCGTTTCCCCCCCCTCTCACCCAAGGGGAGGCTGGGAGGGCAACCCGGACTTGTACCTGGAGGCCTGGGTGAGGGTGTAGGGGAGGAAGGAGCCCTCAAGGATTTCGGACTTGAATCGACTGGAGGTCCCACTTCCGGACATGCACGTGTCATAAAAGACACACTGAACCAAGGAACCATCGAAGTCGTGGCAGGAGGATCTGGCGCGGGCATCCCCAGAGTGAGGGTCCCCAACCTAGAATTAGTGGACAACCATACACAGATGACTGAGCGATTGAACTCGTTGACGGGTGCGTCAACAGATGCCCCATCGGAATCTCTGGGGTATTCACCCTTTGAACTTGTGCTAGGCCACCAGCCACGAGGTTTGTTACAGATTCTCCAGAAAGAGTGGGAACAGGGCCCTGTGGTAGTCTCCAGCCCCTTGAAATACCAACAAGCGTTTCAATGCCAAGTCCAGAATGCCCGAGAGCCGCAGCTGGCAACTTGAGGCAGGCTCAACAAAGACAAAAAGAAAAGTACGACCTACATGCGAGGGAGTGGGAATTCCAATCAGGGCAGAAGGTGCTGGTCCTATTACCCACCTTGCATAGTAAGTTGCTAACTTTATGGCAAGGGCCCTTCGAAATTATTTGACGAGTCAGCCCAGTCGACTCTGAAGTGTATCACCCTTGTCACCAAAAAACAAAACAAATTTACCGTGTCAATCTCTTACGAGAATGGCGACAGCCTGAAGGATGGGCGGCATTCAGAGAAGAGGTGGCCAAGGACCCAGGGCCAACCCCACTGAGACCGGGGGATACGGAACCATTGTTGGCGGTCCGAGTGAGCGACGAGCTAACTGTCACGTGGGCACTTGGGTGCCCCGTGCCTAAGAGGAAATAAAGAGAGCTGCCAATCACCAGGGCAGCCCAGATGCCGGTTGCCAGGGCAACCAGGCAGGTCATGTGGCCAAAAGGGGGCAGGGCCGGGCCTTTATAAACAGCCCAGGCCGGAGCATGGAGAGCAGTTCCCTTTCGGTAGCTGCAGGAGCAGGAGCTCTGCGGGAGAGCTGAGCAGGCCGAGTGGATGGTTGCTGCCTGACCACACTGACCGGCTGCAATGATGCAGGGGTAGAGAGGACCCTGAGGGAGGTATGGTTGAGAGCCAGCATAGCACAGGATTTGTATGATAAGCCTGGGGCTTATGTTATGTTGTAGCCGGCTGGCTAATAGTGTGGTTTAGTTACCATTATACCGGAGGACCGGGTGAGGCTGTAGGGGTGTGAGGAGGCCTCACGGGAGCTCCCCATTAATCTGGGGGTTCCTGGTGCAGAGTGGCTATTTGAAGCCCGGCGGCAACAGATGCAAATATGGGTCATGTGTACTCTGGAGTGATTTATTTTGTATGGTGTAAAGATAGACTAGACACACAATATAAAGTCTTACACTAATTTAAGTCATTTTACTTTCACGTAAAGTCACTTTTGAAAATGGGGGGAGAAGAGGAGACTATATGTGGCTCTATATTACATTAACACATATGTGATAGATGTTAAGTGTATGACCTAAAGTAGCAGGGGACAAGGAGGCGGCAGGGGGTTACATTTACATTTCAAAGTAGAACCTGTAAGGGGTGAGAAACTGGAATATCTAAGAAGAGGCAAGAGACAGAGACTCCAGATGTGTGAGAGTCATGAGAGACATGAGATATGTGGTGGAGCCAAGGGGAAGAAGAGAGTGCAGATCGCCTATATACAGTAAGGCAAAGATGAGGCCTGTGGGACTGCCCTCACCACCTAAGATGACCTGTGGACCCCGCAGAAAGACTTTCTAAATACCTGGCTGCAAGGAGACACTCTGCCCTCAGGATTATGTAAGATATATAAGGCTTTCTGTTGCCTTTTTGCTTATTATGTTGCATTGTAAGTTAGGTTAAGTTGTGTGTGTTGTTCCTGTCTCTTACTGGGCTGTGTCTTAGCTTAGGTGGAGTTTTTCTGTTGTTGTTTGTCTCATGCTTGAAATTGCAAATTGCTATGTTCAAGAAATGCTTTCTTCAGAGAATGGACTATTCTTGTTCAAGCACTTATGACTTCAGTGCCAGTACCTAAAGTCTAATATTAAGCCTGGTAATACGTTTTGGTGTCTCTGGGTGCGCCCTATTGAATTTGTTTGGACTGAGAGATTATGCACAACACTTAAAATTTTGTTGAACACGGGACTTTACAATTGGAAGCTGCTTGGAATAAGAGCTGTTATGAAACCTGTTCTGCAGACTAGGGCGCTTACTCACTTAAATTTGTCAAACTGGGTTTTGCAAGGGAGGGAGCTCAGACTGAGCTGGTATTCAGGAGCTTCCCTACTTTTTGGATTAGCTTGATATGGCAGGCTTAATGAGAAACGAACTGTTAGAACTTGAGAGATGGGTGATAAGCAAAACAGCTCTGGGTTTTTGGGATAAGGATGCATTTTGTGGACCAAATACGTTTGTACAGCTTTCAAGGCCAGTGGATCCCCTCTGGGCATAAATCCTGGGTGAATAAAAAGACAAAGAAATGAATCACTCTGGAGGGGATATTAATGGAAGAGGTGCAACAGAAGGAGCAGCAGTTAAAGAATGCAACAAATGAGTCAGGGAGGCTGCAGCAAGAAGCAGCCATCTCCTAGGTACAAGTAAAAACATTGCAAGGGACATCTTTGAAAGTTGCGCTAGAAATTGCACAATTAGAAAAACAGGGGGAAAATTACAAGACCAAAAGGAGGAAGCAAATATAGAAGTGGCATTGTGAAAACAGAAAGCACTGGATGCCCAAAGCACAGTGTGAGCTGTTTAAAAAAAATTCTCAGAATAGACTTAGACCTGACCATAATAAATGCCACCAGCAATTAAGGGAGTTAAAAGCTACATTGGAAGTGTCGCTAGAAAATGTGGCAGCAATATAAGGAGGATGGATTGGGTGGGGCAGGTCTAGTGAAAATGAATTGGAAGACTTGGGTGATGACAGCCCAAACCCAAATTCTCCCCATTATGATTATGAGAAAGATCATTGGGGTGAACCTCCCTGTTGGCCATACCCATATGTCCCCTTAAGGGGGGGATTTTCAAAGGTTAAATAATGCTTGTTAAGGACCTACGGCTCCCATCTTGAAAAGAGCACTACCCCTATGAGGAGAGGGGGAAGGGGGAGAATGGGTCAATGACCGACCACCCATACTATTCTGTTTTTATCCACGCAGGAGGCAATCATCATTGCTAAAAATTTGGGACCCTTCAACAGGGATAATTTATGGGATTGGTTATATTCCTTAAATCAGGTACAGGAGTCAGATAAATTGACAGAGGGAGATGTGGTAATAATTGTAAAGATGGAATTTTGTTAGGGTGAAGAAACAAATTAATGGCCATCCTGAGGGATGTTGCAAGAGTATTTGTGGGAAATGATGGGATGCTGTCCATGCTGGCCAGGTATGTGCAGAAACCGGGTGAAGATTCAGAAGTATTTATAAGCTGTGGCTAGCCTTTCAGATAGTGGTCTCTTTCATCAAGCCCCAGCAGGGGCAAAATCTGAGGGATGCTAATCCATTGTTCAAACAGCTCCTGTTTGGGGCACTCAACAGGGAAACGAAAAGCAAGCTCTTGTTGCTGTGTGGCTCAGGGTCAGACTGGGAGACAATTCATAAAGCAGTATTGCATGTGTGATGCAGTAATGAAGCCTATCAGAAAGAGAAAGGAAAAGTCTCAGCTGTCACCTTTAGTAATAATGGACCAAAAGGGACAGAGCAGTCTGCAGGAGAGAAAAGCGAAGGCTTTCAGAGAACCAACAGAAATTCAGAATCCCGGAGAGTGCAAATCTGGCACCAGCTTATTAAATATGAAAAAAGGAGAAGAGATAGATGGTCTGCCTACTTTAGAGTTATTACAAAGATTAGTCTGTCATGAAGAAGGGTAAGGCCAGAACCTAATGCTCTGCCTCTGGAGTGTTAGGGCAGCCTGGTGTCTGATAGCCCCCTTTTTCTAATACCCATAAAATATGACAGCTGAGGGCATCCTCTAGTAAAATTGCAGTTTGGAAGTGATATAAATGGTCCAGTATCGAGGCTAACAATGCTAATAGATACAGGTGCTTTGTTTTCGATTGTGAGGGTAGAGGAGGCTCCATTCTCTTACAAGCAAGGAGAGGAAACATGGCTTGAAGGGCTTAATGGAAAAGAATCATTAGTACCCTTCTCACAGGTGCAGCAATTTGGAATATGGACCCAATGGGTCAAAGGCACAACTGGAATGATGAAATGATGGCAGCAAGGAATATTGGGCATAGATGATTTTAAAAAGTTACGAATAACTGTGGAATTGACTAATAACACCATGCTTTGTAAGACTGCAGGTAACACGGTGGATGAGTTCCCAATGTGCTTGCTGCAAAGCATAGATTCACTTCTCATAATGAAATCCAAATGGGATAAAGATGTCCAGACTGTAACCAATAAGTACCCACAGGTGTGGGCACAACATAACTTGGAATGTGGGAAAATTGAAGCCTAGGTGTTAATTACTGGGCCTGATCCCCCACCCAAAAAAGAATAAAGATATCCAAGCTAGGCTGAAAGCAGCCTGCAGGAAACCATAAACACATTGCTAAAATAGGGTGGTGGTAGAATACCATAGTACCCCCTTCTGGCTTGTAAGAAAAGCAGATGGGAAAACGTAGAGGCTGACAGTGGATTATAGGGTCCTCAATAAGTCAATCCTATGATAGCCCCATGGTAGCAAAGTACCCCAATGTGATGGCAGCAATTGTTGGAGGGGCAAAGTGGTTCTTGGTACTAGATTTGTCTAATACCTTCTTTGCCATTCCCCTTCACCCTGATTCCTAGTAAAAGTTTGCACTTACATTCAGGGGAAGACAAAATACCTTCACTTGGGTACTGCAGGTATTTCATAGCACACCTGCTATATGCCACACTCAGGTGATGCACAGGAAGGATAAATTGTATAACCAAGAAAAAGTGATTTCATATGTAGATGATATCTTAATACATAATTAGTATCCAAGAAGAGAATCTAGAATTGTTAGGACAGTTTCTAAACTGATAAAATAGGCAGGCTTTAAGGTGAGCCTTAGTAAGGCGCAGCTGTCAGCAACAGGTGTCCTATTTAGGTGTAACTTTAGGGCAAGAAAAACAATCCTCAGACAAGCAAAGAATAAAACTGATACAGAAGTTACCAGCCCCAACCGATGTTACTACCCTGCAGTCATTCCTGGGACTGATGGGCGTCTCATGTGGGTTTAAAGAGGGGTATGCAGAAAAAGAAGCTTCTCTCTACAAGCTTCTAAAAAAGAAATATGAGAGAATGGGGAGTGGAGCAACGAGAAGCACTTAAGGTCCTTAAGGAAGGCTTACTATGAGCACCAGCCTTGGCTTATTCTCAAGTGAACAGACCATGTGTCCTCTAGCTAGCAGCCACCATGAGAGGACTTGGAACAGTGCTGAGTCAAGACCATGGCACCAGCCTGAGGCATGTGTGTCCTGGACTCTGACTCCAGTAGAGCAAGACTTCACTTCATGTGCAAAGGAAGTTCTGGCATTAGTGTGGGCGCTGCAGCATGGGGAGTATCTGGTTGGTCTGGCCCTAGTAATACTAAGGACAACACGCTGTAAAATACATACTGTCTGGTGAAACTAATGAAGGCCTTGTATCCAATCCAAGATTAGTGAAATGGATCTTAGCATTGATAAACAAAGATGTCAGTGTAGACAGCCAAGCCAGTTGATCTCCAGTCCCATATAGCTTGATCATAGAGAGAGAACAGCATGAATTTCTGCTGCCTGAGACAAAACTAGAGAGGTATTCTCCATTCAAAAGGAACTTGGCTCTTGCTTGAAGCAGAAAAAGGACCCCATGTTGTTTGGTTTGTGAACAGATCCAGCTATTATGATAAGGGGGTTTCCTTACAGGATATGCTGCAGTTGGTGTTAAAACTGAGGAGGTGGTGGAAGGAAGGCACATGCCTTATTCAGCACAGGCAGCTGAGATTGTGGCAGTGACAGCAGCATTAAAAAATAGCATTAAAAAGAGGACTTGGAGTCAGAGAGGGCCAGGATCCCTGCTAGTTACACCTCTAAAATAACCTACAGTGTTGAGCTGCACCAGACCTTGGAGAAGAAGGCAGATTTATCAGACTCTGGGAAGCAAGCAGCTCAAAAGGTTTAAATTGAGAAATTCTAGCCCCTCTCCCTCTGTGCAATGTTGTTTGGACTGGAGCTGATTTAAAAAAGGAGGGGGGAAGTAGATATGTCTTTCATTCTGCTTTTTGTTTCTCAGGAGATCAGAAGATTCTTTTTGCATATTGGAAAATACTATTCCGGCACATGACAGTCTGACTTTTTATAGGTGGAGCAAGTTGCTTTTACTCTGAATTAGGATGAACATATTTCCCTCACCCCAAAACAGCATATCCCATTCCCTGTGCTCAACTGTCTCTGAGCTCTGGTGTCATCTTTGTGCTATGGGGGAAGGGAGGAAGGAGTGGTGTGGGATGCCAGAGTGTGTTGGGATGGAAAACGTCTAAGTGGAAAAGCGCAGGCTCAGGGGTGATCTGATGGCCACCTATAAGTTTATCATGGGTGACCACCAGGATCTCGGGGAACAGTTGTTCACCAGAGTGCCCCAAGGGATGACTAGGTTGAACGGTCATAAACTCCTGCAAGACCGTTTCAGGCTGGACATAAGGAAGAATTTCTTTACTGTCCGAGCCCCCAAGGTCTGGAACAGCCTGCCATTGGAGGTGGTTCAAGCACCTACATTGAACACCTTCAAAAGTAAATTGGATGCTTATCTTGCTGGGATCCTATGACCCCAGCTGACTTCCTGCCCTTTGGGCGGGGGGCTGGACTCGATGATCTCCCGAGGTCCCTTCCAGCCCTGATGTCTACGAAGTCTATGAAGTAAGAGCTGTTTTGGACTGGTTCCCAGTGTGGCAGGAGAGAGGTATGAAGTCAGCTGATGGAAAACCAGTGGCTCATGGTGCCACGTTGTTGCATGTGTGGGAATTAGAAAAGAAAAGGATTTAACCCATGTATATTAGTAAAATAAAAGCTCAAAAAAAAGGAACTGAAGAAGCCAAGTGGAATGGGGAAGTTGATTTATAGACAAAGTTTGGAGCCAGAAAAGAGCCAGAATGGATACTAGACAAAGCACCAATAGTGGCTGGAGCTAAGAGAACCCAAGAGGCAATGGATTTGGTAGCACTACAGGCTCAAAGCAAGAAAATAAAAGACTTAGTAAACAAAGGCCAGTGGAAAGGATGGAAAATTTGGCAAGAGCCATCAGGATTGGCTTTAGCCCAGAAACAAGAGCGGGAGGCTCCCATGTGGTTGGTGCCTGAAGAAGTAAGGGTTAAAATAACAACTCTTGCATGAGCATGGACACTTAGAGATAGACAAAACCCTGATAAGACTGCAGGCAGTGGGATAGTAGCCAAGTAGGAGGAAGGAAGTGAAACAATACATTGACAACTGCTTAGCATGTGCAGCAAATAATCCCAACACAAAAATAATTAAAGAACCCCTGGGACATCAGAGAATTAGTGGCCTATAGGTCTACAAATAGCCAAAAGAAATTGATTCAGATTGGGGCTCTAATTGTGCTGGAGAAATCATATAGGCTATCTGTCAAACTTTTGGAATGAAACAGATATTTCATATTGCAGCACACCCCCAAAGTTCAGGTCAAGGGGAAAAGACAAATAGAACCATAAAAACTGCCTTACGAAAAGTCATCAACCAATAAGGGAAGGATTGGGATCAAAAGTTATCCTTAATTTTGATGGCACTAAGAGGAACTGTAGCCAGCATAGAATCACGTTACATATAGCCATGTCAGGGCGAGAGATGTGGCTACCAGAACAATAGTGGTTAGGATGGGAACCTCTGGATAGTCTGCAACCTTGCATCCTAACATATCGATGGATACAAAATCTGTTACAATCAGTAGTTGCCATGAACAGGCAAGTGGCTGTAGCCTTTAAGAAAATAGTCATAGAGCTAAACCCCATATTGCATCTCCAGGAGTGGGCAATCAGGGAACAAGTGCTTTATTGAGAGGTAAAAGAAAAAAAATCATGCACTCAGTCCCCTATGGATGGGACCAGTCAAAATTGTGAAAAAAAGCTAGTCCAACCATATGTTAAGTGAAACCATGCCAAAATTACAAATGTAAGCAAGTGAAACTATGCCAAAATTACAAATGCAAGCAAAAATGGTTTCACTCCTTACAACTAAAGGCCTGGAAGGAAATTAATGAGTGAAGACCCCATTATAAACTATGTTTCAGGTGCCATTCAACAGACCCAGAAGGATGGCCTAAGCAGTGATTCAGCACATATCTATGATGAAGATTGTGGTTATAATGGTTTGTATAATGTGGATAATGAGAGTATGCGAAAGTGATGAATGTAAGACCATGCTAGATTGTGATCAAATAGTAATTGGGATCAAAGGGGCTACTATGTGTGTAATTTGTAAATGCTTAGAGTTCAGCCCTGACCTACTTGAAGCACAGCATGAAGAGTTCATCATCCCTCCTTCAGGACTATAGAATGGGGAGTATGGAACCAATTCCACCTGTGGAACTTGCTAAACTATACAAATAGTGAAAACAATGGGAATGTTACTTTGCAACTTAAAACACTTCTCCCATTAATGGGAAGAATTAAATGTGTTCTTCCAGAGTCTGCAAAATGTGGAATATTAAGGCATTCATCTGTCCTTATCGTGCAAGAACTGTACAGCACATGGGAGGAGGGGTCCCCATTGCAAGTCAAAGTAGATGTGCCCAAAGGCCTACTTAAAACTGACTAGGTGGAAGTGGGTACCCAAAAGGCTATCCGTACAAGAAAGGTATTCCAACTGTAGTACAGCTATCCTAAGTGTACCAAAGACCTTGGAGAATTGGATAGGATTTCAGTCTGGTTGGGTTGATGGAGACCTGGTGGGATGACGCACATGATTGGGCAGTGAATATTGAGGGCTATAGGCTTTACAGGAAGGATCAAGTTGGAAAGAAGGGAGGAGGTGTGGCTCTCAATGTGAAAGAGCAGTAACCCTCCTTTCACATAACATTTACAGTAGGGAAGGGACCCTTGAGACCCTCTGGGTCAGGATACAAGGGAGATCAGGAGAGGGATACCTGATGGTGGGAGTCTACTACAGGCCACCCTCCCAAGAAGAGGAAAGTGATCAGGCATTCTCCAGAGAACTGACTGAGGCATCTTGCAGTAGGGACATGATTGTCATGGGTAGCTTCAACTACCCTGACATGTGTTGGGAAGATCACTTGGCTGCCCCTGGTAGGTCAGCCAAATTCTTGGCAACAATAGACAACATGTTTCTGACACAGGTTGTGGAAGGGCATATTAGGGGTAAGGCCTGTCTGGATTTAATGCTGGCCAGAGGGGAGGACATTGTAGGTGACCTGAAGAATGGTGGTACTTTGGAAGACAGTGATCACAACTTGGTTATGTTCACCATCCACCCTAAAGCTGGGAAATCAGTCAGCAGAACAGAAGTCCTGGATTTCATGAAGGCAGATTTTGGCAACCTCAAGAGGCTAGTTGGAGAGGCCCTCTGCAACCAGCAACCAGACAATTTGGGAGTTCAGGAGTGGTGGTGCTTCCTTAAGGAGGCAATTCTCACAGCCCCAAAACAGGCCATCCATATGTGGACAAAAAGAAAAAAGGAAAGTGTAAGCAATGAAAGAACTGCTCAGCTACCAGAGAGGAATACACTTGTATCACCAGGGCCTGCAGATACAAGACATGGAAAGCTAAGGCAGGCATGGAGATCAAGCTGGCAACTGGAATTAAAGACAACAAAAAGTCCTTCTATAGATATATAAGGAGCAAGAAAAAAATATCAGGCTCCATTGTGGGACCCCTACTGACTACTTAGGGGCAGCCTACAGTTGATGCCCATGAAAAAGCTGAACTCCTGAATATATACATCATGTCAGTATTCTTGAAATCAAATGGGGGCTGTTCACCTGACCAGAGGCCTGGGGATCATGGGGAAGACAACAGGCTACATGAAATCAGTCCTGAATAGGTTAGGGATCCCCTGCTACACTTGGATGTTTTCAAGTCTTCTGGGCCTGATGACCTGCACCCAAGAGTCCTGAAAGAACCGACTGAGCTTATAGCAGCACCACTGGTCAAGCTGTTTGAAGAGTTGTGGAACTCGGGAGTGGTCCCAGGCGATTGGAATAGGGCCAGTGTGGTGCCCATCTTTAAGAAAGAGAAGAGAGATGACCCTGCAAAATACAGACCAGTCAGTCTGGCCTCAGTCCTGAGTAAAATCTTTGAAAAATTTATTAAGGAGGCCATCAGTTCCAAGCTGGTAACTGACAGGGTGTTAAGAAGCAACCAGCATGTCTTTGTCAAGGGTAGATCATGCCTGACAAACCTGGTGTTCTTCTATGACCAGGTAACTAGGCATCTGGATGAAGGACATGAGGCAGACATGATTTACTTAGACTTCAGTAAAGTCTTTGACTCTATTTCCCATGGGATTCTTGCAAACAAACTGGAGGGTGCTGGGCTGCACAGGTCTACAATGAGGTGGGGGACAGTTGGCTTAGCTGCCACTCCCATGGGGTGGTAATTGATGGGATGGCCACATCCTGGAGGGCTGTCTCCAGTGATGTCCCCCAGGGATCAGTGCTTGGACCCACGCTCTTTAATATATTCATTAATGACTTGGATGAAGGGGAGGAAAGCTCAATGATTAAGTTCACGGATGAGACCAAGCTGTGGGGAAATACAGACACACTGGAAGATAGGGTCAGGATCCAGGACGACCTTGACAGACTGAACTCATGGGTGGAACAGAACCAGATGAGGTTTAACAGGGAGGAGTACAAAGTCTTTCATCTAGGTAGGAAAAACCCTCACCACAACTACATGATGGGTGGAGGTCCACTGGCTGGCACAGTATCTGAATGAGACCTGAGGGTCACAATCAACTGGAAGATGAACATGAGCCAACAGTGTGATGAGGCTGCCAGAAGGGCAAATAGGACTCTGGCGTGTATCAGCCGATGTGTGGCCAATAGGTCCAGGGAGGTGCTTCTCTCTTTCTACTTGGCACTGGGTAGGCCTCAGCTGGAGCACTGTGTCCAGTTCTGGGCACTGCACTTCAAGAAGGACATGGGTACAAAGAAGGGCCACCTGTATGGTCACGGGCATGGAGGATAGGCCCTATGAGGAAAGACTCCAGGAACTGAGCCTGTTCAGTCCATGTAAGAGAAGGCTAAGAGGCGACTTGATAGCCACCTATAAGTATGTCAGGGGTGAACACCAAGACCTAGGGGAGCAATTCCTCAGGAAGACACCTTAAGGGAAGACAAGGACCAATGGGCATAAGCTTATAGAGGGTAAATTCAGGCTAGATATAAGAAAGAACTTTTTCTCTGTAAGGGTGGCCAGAATCTGGAACACACTCCCAGCAGAGGTGGTGCAGTCACCCTCCTTGGAGGTGTTCAAGATGAGGCTGGACTTGCACCTTATTGAGCTCATCTGAGCCCAGTAACTTTCCGCCAATGGCAAGGGACTGGACTTGACGATCTTACAGGTCCCATCTGTTTCTATGATTCTATAGTCTGCACTTACAAAACCCCATGAAAACATCAAAAGGGAAGAAAAAAACCAGAATTTAATGCATACTACTTTAAGGACATTTGGGTCAGAAATAAGCATTTTAAATGCAGGAGACATCTGAAACTTACAGTCATTGGGAGGCTATGCATCTCAGCCACGGAGAGATCAACTGGCAGTAAATTCAGTGTTAAAGAAGCTGGAGTTAAGTAGAATTTAAAAAAGTGGAAACCTAATTTTTGGACAAAAGGCTTTGGTATTAATGCAGGCTACAGCTATGCATAACGTGATGTGGGCCATAGATTGCCAAGTGGCTAAACTACACAGAACAGAGGAAATTAAATCTGTGATACAAGATGCATCCCAAAAGACATGGCCTTGTTTGTGGAACACAGTAGTTAATAACACATGTAACACCCATATACACCTTGGGTTGTGTGTGGTAAAGCATGTGTAAAAGGTTGTTATATATTGGGGGGGAGGGGTTTGGACTAGAAGAGGATCACCTCCGCACACCCTCATCATGTCCAGACTATTGTCTTAGGATTCCTTAAAATAACCTGTAAAACTAGTTTAGTTTAGTGACTAGTTTAGCTAGTTTAGTGACTCTGACCAGATCCAGGAACACTGCCCACCTTTGGATTGATTGGTCGACATTAGCAGTGACATTCTTTCTTGATTGGGACCATGAGATGATGTCAGAAAAGTTATTTAAGGTTCAGGCCACTTGGGCTGGGCTCTTTTTCTTCTGGGACTGCTGAGAATTGCACAGCTGAATTGGGAGCCAGAAAAGCCTGCTCCCCATGGGGGGTCCCCATGGGGAGGCAAGGAAAAGCTATGATGCAAGAAAGCCTCAGGCACAGGGAGAGAAAGTCTGTCTCAGAGTTTGAGACTCCTATTTCCTCCCTCTTTCCCCCTTTTTTTTCTTGAGTAAGATAGTACCATGGGTGGTATTAATATGCGGAGCAAGCTGGAACGGAGTCCCGGCAGTTTGGGCCACACAGACCTTGATGTGGGATAATACCATGGGGGTATTAATCCCTGGAGCAATCTGATCACGAATGGCAGTTACTGGCCCCTTGTTTTGTAATTGTATTGTCTCAGCATAGTGATATAGCTGAGCCTGAATGTCCAGGCTGCTGTCATAGGCCTGGATCCTTTTTGCTGTTTCACGCCTATTGCATTTCAGCAGTAACATTTTCATGCAAACTGTTAGAGCCAAAGGATTCTGAGTACCTATTTCCAAAATATTACACAATAAATTGATCCAGAAGCCATAGTGCAGCATTTTAATATAGGTCACCTTAAACTGCACACTTGGCAATGAAAGGAACTGGAGAAAATAGATAAAATGCAAAAAATCTCTCCTAGAGGACCAGGAAAAGTTGTGGGTATGCTTGTGGATCAAAAGAACAAGCAGCTAAAGGAATTGAGTGCTAGCATCAAAGAAAGTACCACAGAAAACTGGTGGGATAAACTGACACATTGGAACTTCAGCCAAGGAGTTACTCACAGTATTACTCACCCTCCAATCACAGTATTACTGATTGAAATTGTAGTTATTTGTGTTGTACTTTGATTATATCTGTCTGCAAAATGATAGAAGCAACAAATGAATTAACATGTCCTGCTATTATGGAAGGAGAAAAGAATAGAAGAATAGCAATGTAGTTTTATTCCCTCCTTCTCTTTCCATATTAATTTGTTTATATAAATATTTATATAAACTTAATTAGGTAGTTCTAATATTGATAATATTAATGGTTCCAAGCTCAGATGTTACTGGCTATGGCTGTCTTTGTTACATATGTTGCCTGTATAGTCATCTGTGAATTTTAATGGTGAGACAGGCCATGATGGACACCCTTCTGTTTAAAGAACAGAGGCCAGGGCAAGACTGGGTTGAGGTGACAAGACTGCCACAAAGAAGATCCATCTCCACTAAATGGTTGCAACCCATTAGGTGTAAAGAAAGTGGAACTTGTGGCACCCAATATCAGACCCCCAACATAAGATCATAATGGAGGCTGCAGCAAGAGTGAACAAGGCTAGTGAGAGCACTATCAAAAAGCACTAACAATTGCTCTTCTGGTGGTTGCAACCCAGTAGGTCTTCAGTTGAGTAGGACTCAAACTTCTACCACACCCGAGCCTAAAAATAAAAATGATGGGACCTTTAGAAGGGCCATCAAGGCAGGGATTGTTGGCAGACCAAACACTGTCCTAACAAGTGTAGGCCTTTAACTGATTCTGAAGCTGTGTGACAGATGTTAAGTGTTCGACCTAAGGTAGCAGGGAGGGGAAAAAAGCAGGAGGCTACATTTACATTCACAGTAGAACCTATAAGGGAAAGAAACTGGAGTACCTAGGAAGGGGTAAGAAACAGAGACACTGAACATGAGAGTCATGAGGGACATTGGATACATGATAGAGCCAAGGGGGAGAAGAGAGTGCAGATCACCTATGAAAATTCAGGTAAAGATGAGGCCTGTGGGACTGCCCTCACTGCCTAAGATGACCTGCGGCTCACCCAAGAAAGACTTTTTGAATACCTGGCTGCAAGGAGACACTTTGCTCTCAGGTTTATACAAGATCTATGTAGGGCTTTCTGTTGTCTTTTTGTCTTATGTTGCATTTTAAGTTAGGCTACATTGTGTGTGTTGTCACTGTCTCTTACTGTGACTTAGCTTAGGCAGAGTTTTTCTGTTATTGTTTGTCTCCTGTTTGAAACTGCAAATTGCTGTGCTCAATAAATGCTTTCTTCAAAGGACAGACTATTCTTGTTCAAGCATTCATGACTTCAGTGCCACCACCTCAAGTCTAGTATTAAGTTTGGTAACAGTTCCATGGTAATTATGTCATATGTCCACATCCTGAGGTCCCTAGACTCCTGTGCCTTAATCCCTGGATTGTCTGCACGTTAACACCTGAAACTGGTTGTAAGCACTCATTATGCAGCTCAAATTTATGCTACTCCAGGGCAAGATTATCTGTGCTACCCAGCTTGTGTTACACTAAGGTGTAGCCACTCTAAGCTATACCTTAGCATGAACATCCCAGCCACCCCCTTCCCCCACTGGTCCGGACCAGGGTCACTGCCCTGCCCCCCCACCCCATCCCCCACAGAACCTCAGATCCCTGCTTACCTCCCCCACCAACTCCCCCACTTACTTGTGGCTGCCTTGTGGGGAGCAGGCAGGGAAAGGTTAAACTGCCTGGTTGGCCACTGCTGCTGGGTTGCTGCTCTTCTGGCCCAGAGAACAGCAGCAGTGGCAGAGAGAAGGGTAGGGTTACCATATTTCCAGTTCCAAAAAAGAGGACACCTGTCGGGGGGGACACCTCACTCCCAACCTGCAACCCTATGTCCCTGCTGCTGCCCCTCATGCCTGACCCACAGACTCCTGGCCCTGCCGGTGCCTCTCACGTCTGACCCACAGTCCCTCATCCCCCTGGCTATGCTGCTGCCCCTCAGTCCCAACCTGCAGCCCCTCATCCCTGCTGCTGCCCCGCACTCCTGACCTGCAGACACTTAACCCTGCCAGTGCCCCTCACTCCCGATCCACAGTTCTCCTCCTCCCCTGGCCCTGCTGGCACCCCTCACTCCTGACTTTCATCTCCCTGGCCCTGCCAGTGCCCCTCACTCCTGACCCTCAGCCCCCTGCTCCCCCAGTCCTGCCAGAGGAGGCCTGCAGCTGCCCCTATCCCGACTGGGCTGGGGCTGGAGTGTGGTAACTCCAATTTGTGCAGGAGGCAGCAGAGCAAGTCTAGCCATGGCACAGGCAGGAGGGAAGACGGGATGCCTGTGGCACACCTGCCCTGGGCTGGGGCTCCAGTGCTGTGCCAGGTGGCCTAGCCATGCCCAACCCCTGGGCAGCATCTCTGGGCTGGCTGGCCCCGTGAGCAAGGGCACTGGCCCGGGTGCCATCAACCCAGCTACGGAGCTCCCCATTGTCCTCAAAGGGTCCCCGCACCCCCTCCCCCTGCTGGAAGGGCAGGTACCTGCCCCCCATCCTCTTGCCCTGCTGCAGCCCACCACCCGGACACACACACACCCACACATGCCACCCCCCAGACAGTCCCCAAGCCCTAGCCCCATAGACTTACCTACGTCCAGCTGCCGAGGCTGCTTCCACCACCCTGCCTGGCTGAATGCTGGCCATGTGTGTGCATGTGCAGATGCATATGGTGCCCCTATATTCCAGTTACCTTCCCCCTGCTTCTGCCAGTGGAGTACAGCAAAATCCCAGACATTGGTTCAGACTTAACAAAACCACCCAGTCAGAGATTGGGGGATCCAAAAAGAAGGGACACCCATTTGGCTAAGGGCATGGAGGGCAGTCCTTATGAGGACAGACTCCAGGAACCGGGCCTGTTCAGCCTGAGGAAGAGAAGGCTGAGAGGTGACTTGATAGCTGCCTACAAGTATGTCGGGGGGAGCACAAAGATTAGGAGAGCAATTATTCAGAAGGGCACCTGAAGGGAGGACGAGAACAAATGGGCATAAACTAACAGAGTGTAAAGTTAGGTTGGGTATAAGGAAAAACTTCTCTGTAAGGGTCACCAGAATCTGGAACATGCTCCCAGCAGAGATGGTGCAGCACCCTCCTTGGAGGTGTTCAAGATGAGGCTGGACAGGCACCTTGTTGAGCTCATCTGAGCCCCATAACTTCCTGCCCACAGCAGGGGACTGGCCTTGACGATCTTCCAGGTCCCTTCTGGTTCTACGTTTCTATGATTCCTTAAAAATCTGGACCAAATCCAGACTATTTATTAAGTTTAAGGCCTGTTCTTTATAGTCTGTTTTTTGCACATTGTGTGGGGGGCAAAAAGCCCCCTACAAGAGTGAAATTTTTTTTTGGTTCTGGTTTTATGGTATGTTTTGAAAGCCATTTTATTTTCATACAATTACAGTAAAATGGGGAAAAAACAAATATAAGGGTCTGTGGTGGATTTATGTTCATGCCACAGGCCCTTCCACCTCAGAGGAAAACCTCACATGATGCATTTCACAGAACTCTACAAATAAGTCAACTGAAAAAAAGATGCTGCTATTCTGCAACTCTCTGCATTTATAGCACTTGTTCCAACTGTGGTCCAGCCTATGCCCACATGCCTCAGGAGGACACTTCTTTATTCCTATTTAATTTATTGGAGAGGGAGTTAGTCTTGAAACAGTACTGTGGTCCTTACACAGCTCGTCTGATGGTGCTCAGTCTTGATCTGCAGAATCCCCTGATATTCCAGTCACTACATTTTCTAAGTCAAAGCAAGCCATGTAAGGTGTCACATTGTAAGGTGAACCTTTTCACGATGAGGAAGAATAGCTAGTGGGCATGTCTATATGAGATGCTGAATGCAGAGTAGCTAAAAAATACTTCCCAGTACTGTGTCACAGCATGGACAGTGCTAATATGCTACTGCACAGTATTATTAGGCTACTGTGCAGTAGTGCCACCTAAACAATGTTTGCCAGTGCTACTGTAGTAAGAAACTTTTTGCCTGCCTCCCCC
Source organism: Crocodylus siamensis (assembly GCF_052110815.1). Lineage (NCBI taxonomy): Eukaryota > Metazoa > Chordata > Crocodylia > Crocodylidae > Crocodylus > Crocodylus siamensis. The sequence continues at coordinate 55,182,288 of NC_143404.1, read as the reverse complement.
CTCAAATGTGAAGCTCCTCCATATGGCAAAAGCCCCTTTTGCAGTAGTTGCCCCCTTTTAGGAATGCTTTTTCTTTTCTACCTTTTTTCCTTCCTCTCTCTTTTTCTTTTATATTATTATTATTTTGATATAAGGTGTACGTGTAGTGAAAATAGAGCTTGTAGATGCTTTTACAAATGTACTTTAAGTTTAAAAGTAAGTTGTACCATGTAACAATGTTAGCAAGGGCAGGAATCTCTGTATGGAGCAGATCCCTGAATGAATCATGGTTGATTGTATAACACAATAGCTAATTTGGATAAGCAAGTTAATGAGCGGCAATGAACACCTACATACCACAGACTAAGGAGAGGAAAGAATCAATACAGAGCCAGGAACTCCTTGAAACTTCACTGCTAAAGGTACGGAAGCCCCAGTTTGAACTAATCAATGCTGGAAACAGATCCTTGGGGCTGAAATACCCCCTGATCAACCACTTCCAGAGCTCTATTCATTACGGCAGTGAATCAATCAAAATTCATCAATGGACTCCCGAGACTGCATGTACCTGTGGACATGACCCCTGGGGCTGACAGCATCTACCAAGAGGGACATCCGTCAAGGTCAATGACTCCTGGTTTGGGTAAGCCTGAGAATTGGGGAGTCACCAAAGTCTGCCAGAGAGGGATAAAAGACAGGGAGGGCACTGTCTTTGACCTGACCAGCACCCTGCCTGTTCAGCCAGAAGGACCAGCCAGCAACCCCCTTCTGAAGCAACTTCGCACTGAAAGAAACCTTGACTGGCCGTTGACGGCAGACTCCAGCACTTGGGGATAGGTATATCTTGACACTGGTGCTTAGTGTTCATAGCTACTTATTGTGAGTGTGTGTGTGCACGTGAATGTGTGTGTGTGTGTGTGTGTTTGAGGGGATCAGCACCAAGGTTTATGGTCTGACTTTTGCATCCATCTAATAAACTAGAATTTTACGATGATCCTGTGAGTTGGTCCTTTGTAGCCAACACTACTATGCACTAACTCCTGGTACTGCGCATTTATCTAGTACTTGCTAATACAAGTACTAAATAAATGCGCAGTAACAACTGCACAGTAACGTCTCAGGTGGATGCCCCCAGTATGTAGTTACACCTGCACACCAGATTTACTTGTGACTCAAGCAGGACTTTACTGTAGATATCAGTCTCTCATGCCATATATAACGGGCTCCTGATCTGTGTAACTGATGAAAAAGCAAAAAAATGTATGTTTTTAGCTACAACTTCTGAGTACACCAAAACATCAGGAGTGCAACTTTCACACCATGAATCAGATGAGACCACTCACAGCAGGCTGCAGGTCCCCCAGTCAGTCAGAAGCCTGGATGTCTAAAGTGTCTGAAGATTAGAGTGTCTACAAGAACAGGCCTGTTCACCATATGGATTTGTGACCCTTTGTTAAGGAGTGCACCATGTTCTGATTGCAAATCTATTACCACTCCTTACTATCAAGTACATTTACTAGAGTAAAATCTCACTTCAATTACTCCATTGCAATTGGATTGTGTGCCTGCACTCTTAGAAGGTGAGGGACACACAATGATGGACAATATGTAGTGGAAGAGGACACTAAAGTGGTGGCAGATACAGGATAGCTACTCACCCACAGCTGGCCTAGATCAAGAGTAAAGAGCCTCACTCTTGTTCTCAGGCCCAAGGGTGTCTTTTTCTGACACACTAAAACACAAATGTTTTGTTGTTCTATTTTTAAAAAACCCCAGAAAGCAGAGAGTGGTTTTACCATGTTATTTGTATAATGGCTTTACACTCAATGTGGTATTAGCATCATATATACAGTGTTTGCCTCACATTAAACAGATGTCTGGGAAAGGATGACATCTGAAAATTCGTAGCATCCTTCACTTTCAGCTGGAAGTTAATAATACAGGTGGCACTGTGTGGAGGGAAGAGGCTTTGGCATGGCTCTGGGACTCAACTAGTCCACAGGGTCCAATTCCCAGTTCGATTGTACTGTTTTCCTCTGGCTTACCACATAGACATCTGGTATTATTAAAAGCCAGTAAAAGAACTATTTTCAGAGCTTGCTCTCCAATGCTGCATGTGTAACCATATGTGGTAATATAGCATTACATAAAAAAAAACAAAACCCGGCCTGCTTATTGAAGATCAGCGATTTTATTTTTCATCAGCATCCTTTTCCTAGCTCGTGTGGTTATCAGTCCCCGCTAACTACTAGCATACTTTGAGCCAATTTCATTATATGCCAGTCTGGATTCATTAAAAGGTCCTGACCGTTCTGTTCTTTAAACATCTATGGGCTTATGGCTGGTTGTAGAATCCATTCCACATTTGTCGATCTATATATCCTTTCCCCCTTCCTCTGGCTTGGGCTGACTTCTACTGTCAACAACAATACAACACAGCAATGCAGATAGTAGTTTTCATCCAGAAACACTGAACAGAGAACTGCTTCTTCTCAGCAAAATGTTTTGCTAGCCTGAAGCTGAGAGAGATAATGTAAACCATCTTATGTTTCCTTGTTTCCCTGCCCCTCAGCTCTCTTGGAACAGGGGAAAGTCACCATTTTTTCACTGATGTCAAGTCCATCAATGGATCTTGTGGAAATGATATAGATTAGAGCTGCTTCTAAGCCATGTAGATTCAAGAAATTGTTTCCTTGAAGCACCCACTCCCGGGTTTCCATGCAGCTGTGTCCAATTTTAGAAAAATGATTGCCGATGCAACAGAAGAGCATTAAAAAAAGGGAAAGAAGACAGGAGATGAGAAAGCAGACTAGAGACAAGGTGAAACGAATTTCCTGGTTCAGCTCTAGGCCTGAAATAGACTGTCACTACGTCTACATGAGACACTTGAATAGCCAAGTACTAAATGACTGTGCAGTAACTGGCCATACTGTGCAGTAGCATCTCTGCATGGCTTCTGGATGACACTGACTGTGCAGTAGCTCGTTACTACTGTACAGTAGTGTCATGTCACAGTTCCTGCCCCGTGATGCTACTGCACAGTACTAATGAGCTGAGTAGTAAACATCTTGTGTAGACACAGCCTGTAAGTACTTTGGGGCAGTAACAGTCTTTTTTCTGTTTGTACACAGTGTCTAGCACAATGGTGTTCCTAGCACTATTGCATGTACACACAAGGAGATAATAATTAATAATGCAAAGAGAAATTAAAGATGACAAATCTGAAAGGGACTCTATCAAATCAATGGACTTAACTCCTGGTTTACAGTGATGTAACTGAAACCTGAATCTGGCCTACTGTGCTTTGTGGGTGGAGGATCAGACCATCAACTTAACCATGATGCTATGTGCCTTGTATTATTTAGGACAGGAGATATTTTCCAAACACAATGCCTGGGGGAATGATGCTTCTGGGTTTTAATGGGTTTAGGGGAATTATAGATCATCTAGTTTTCTAGTGGCTTAAGGTGAGTAGAAAAGGGGGATTCCATGTGCATTGGCAGGGTTGGGGAGAAAGTCTCTATAATACATTTCTCCCCGTGTGACTGAATAAAAGTTGAATCTATAGCTCAAACATCCACTATGCAGGGGAACAGGGAGAATAAAGAAAGACCTGCTAATGCATTAAAAACTCTCTTTCACTGCAGACAGGATGTGTATAACAGGAAGGATGTGGATATTGAATAAATCATCTCAAGAATTCTCCATCATTAAGGAAATAGAGGTATTGGAGTGTGGGTTTGCTTCACACACTATTCTAATGAAAGGCAATTCAGCTGTAACGTGAAATCCTACTATCCTGTTGTCGAAAGAGAAAGCGTCTTTCATTCTCTCCCGTCTTTTCCCCATCAACCATTAGCTCTTTTTCACTATCTACCATTATTAAATTGGAAAATTCATTCCTTCTTCTTTCATGATTTGGTCATGTCATCACAAATAATGGACCACACAATCCCTTTGCTCCATGGCACAAGGCATGCGGTGTGTAGGCAAATATCAGTTAAATACAGACATGGTGCACAGGAAAGGGGAGCCAAATGCCATTCCACCCACCTTCTCATAGCTCCAGAAGTGTTTCCCTGTGTGAACTTCTTATGGTCAGGGTTTTGCAGATACTGGGGGAGACTAGCCAGAGGGAGGAGACATCTGGCACCAGTATCTTCTGATGATTGGTTCAGCGTTGGCTCTTGTTCTTCTATCCATTCAGCTCCCCCACCAATGCCCTGAAAGAGAGGGATGAAATCTCCTACACCAGCACAGGATGGGCATTAATGGCAGCCCGTCTTCCAAGTGAATTTCACAGCTGGGAAGGAATGAAGCAGTAAGAAAATAAAAGACATCCCTGTAAAGATAAAACAAGATCCATGGCATTTCCTCTGGCTGTTGGTGCACATTATGCGTCAGCCTTTTCAGTGCACTCACTTCCATCAGTCTTTTCCATTTGATTTCAACGGGGTTTATATGAGCAAGAGAGCACAGTGTGGCCCTAAACAGCTCTGTTCTTTCAACCAGGGAACAGAAACACCACCATTTCACTGAACAGCTAGGTAGATTTGAATTTCCAATACTGAGTGCAAAAGAGACACCATCAGCTTGGAGATGACATTTTCATCTGAAAAAAAACCTGTTGTGTTTTTGTGCCAAATAATGGCTGAAATCACTACAGACTGAGACAAGCAACAGGGGAGAAAAACTCCCTGCTGTGCAGTTTCTTTGGTTTGTGTGTTCAGCAGCACTTCATGTGTAGAAAATTGTATTGTTTTGTTGATGGCTGGTTGCACTTCCTGGCCCATGCAGTAACATGAGGACGTTGTTTTCAACCTGTGCCCTAGGTTTGGGCAGGATTTGCCCTGCTTCTGTTCAGTAGCTGCAGCAACAGCTGCAAAAGGCAAAAGGCAACCATAAGCATACAGAGGGCTTGGAGGAGATTTGGAAGGAGAACCCCAAGTCTGAGTGGTTTTATAGTAGCCAGTCCTACCAAAGTCAGATGTAGTATAGACAAGCCCTACAGTTGTAACTGATTCACAGATGCTCATAGTAGGTCTTCTTCTCTCTTTATGTAGCTCCCAGCCCCTCTTTTTTTTACCTCTATATTATTAACAAAAGAAATACGCTTAACAAGCTTTTTGTTTGAACCAAATTCATATGAGTGAAACAGAGCGTATGGAACTTATTCATATCAATCCACCAAAGGGAATTTTCTTATGAATGTGTAGGCCTAAGTTTGCTGTAGGTTTCTAATCCATCGGCCCTCAAATAAAAGCAATGTTACTAAGTTAGGTCAAAGGGCCTACATTTGGGGAAAATAAAACTGTAGGTAAGATGGTTTCTACTTTTGACTGCACACTACCTGGGGCAGGGACTATTTTTTATACTGTGTTTGTGTGGCACCTAGCCTAATGTGGTACTGGTCCATGACTGAGACTCCTAAGTCTTATAAGAATAAAATAATACATTATAATAATCCCTTCCACCAAAATGCAGTCACCTCTGCATGTCAGCTGTTAAAAAACATATAAAGATATTACAAATTATTTTAACAGAGCATATAAGAATATCATATCCAAATGAAACCCAAAGGTGGAATTTTCAAGCGAGAATAATACAGTTACCAAATCAGAATTTAATTTGGATGATGGGGCTAAACAGTTCTATTCTTAAGCAAAGGGACATAAAAGCTTTAATGACCTAAGTTTTATGACATCTTGCCAGGAAAGACCTAACTTTAGGTTTGACCTCAAAAGTGTCTTATAAATAGGGAAGGAAACCTGAGAAGTGTTAAGATGTAGCCTTCCCCAGCAAAAAAAAAAAAACCCTCCCTTCATTAATGACTCCTATTATAGCTATTCATTGCATTCTCTTTTCCTTAACAAAGTCTCACATTGTCATCCAGCCCTCTTAAACGTTACTGTGTGCCCATTATCAAAATATCATTTTCAGCTTCACTGAACACATGTAGGAAATGTTGTGGTATAAAAAAAAAAGGAAATAAAGAAAAAGATAATAAGCCCAGATTGTATTGGTGTAATTATCCTCCCTAGAACAGTCTTTCATAAAAGAATATTTTTAATTTTTGAAAGCCATAAATCTAAATGCCTAAATTGTCACAGATTATATATTAACTAAACAATTGAAACCTGACACTGGAAGGTTGGCTCACCACTACCTTGCTTTTAATAAAGTTGGATTTAAAATGGATAAAGGGAGATGTCAGGGGTCAGTTCCAAATCCATATTTAGGGACCCTCTAATAATTCAACAATCCAAAACGGAAATTGTTTTCAGTAAATTTGAGGTAAGAACAAAATGGAACCATTTTTTTTGTTTAAAGAACTACTATATACATGAGATAAACCTATTTAGAAAATGTCCAGACTACAGATCATCATCATCTCCCACCCTCTCTCTCTATCCCCCTTTCTCTCTCCTGTTCCATATGGGATTCTTCCCCTTGATTTTAAGTAAGCTTTGGGCTTGATCCTGCTTTCAATCCTGTCTTAGTCAACTCCTATTGCATTTGGTATGGTCAGACTGAGCCCATCCATACTAGACTACGACCTTAGGTAATTAATTCCTGTAAACACCAAAGAGGTCCATCTTGCAGAAAGGTTATTTCTTAACCAAAGCATACTAAGACAAGCAAAATTATCACCTCCCAGAGACTTCTTAACATTTGACCTGCTGATGCTACAAACCAACATGTGAATGGTGTTTGTGATGTGGATCCTAGGATCTGGACTAAGATCAACAACTAATGTGTGCAAGCACTAAACATTCCTCCAGTGGGAACAATGTTTGGTCAACGATCCCTTGGGCAGATATCATTCCATTCTGTAATACTTAGGAAGAAATTCAGTCCACTGTTACAAAGCCAGCAGCATGTAAAAACTGGGCAGAAATCTTCAGAAAGAAACATATCCACAGCCTCCATTTGGCTAAGGGACGAACACTGGGATATCACAGAATCAATAGTCTGCAGGGCCAGCTTGGAAGCCAGGCGTACAGTCAATGGAAGCTACGGACAGCCCCCAAGGAGGACTATATAGCTATGGCCCACACTTGTAGGGATCAGATTAGAAAAACTAAGGCAGTGACTGAACTAAAATTAGCAACGGGAAAGAAGGGCCCCAGAAGTCCTTCTTTAGGTACATAGAGAATGGGAGGAAAATGAATAGGAGTGTGGGGCCATTGCTCAACAACTCAGGATAGCTAGTCACCAGTACTCAGGAGAAAACTGAACTCCTGAATGACTATTTTCTTTGGTATTCTACTGGGCCAAGGGGAAAATCATGCCAGCTAGGGTACAGAATGAGCAGGGTTCAAATGACTGCCTTCCTACTATTACTGCAGAACTGGTGTATGATCAATTAAAGAAACTGGACGTATATATGTCAGCAGGCCTGGATGAACTTCATCTGAGAGTGCTGAAGGTGCTGGCTGAAGTTATCATGGAGCCCCTGGTGAAGCTCTTCTAAAACTCATGGCATTCTGAGGAGGTTCCCCAAAGACTGAAAGAGGGCCAATGTTGTGTCCATCTTCAAGAAGGGGAGGAGAGTTGGCCTAACTCCTATCCCAGGGAAAATTCTGGAAAAAATTAATTAAGGAGTATATGTGTGATAGGCTTGCAGAAGGTAGGAGTCTGAAAGACAGCCAGCATGGCTTTGTCGTGGGCAGGTCTTGTCTTACCAACCTCATCTCCTTTTATCCAGGTGGCGAGTCACCTGATCGTAAGGAAGAGGAGGTTGGCATTATACACCTTGACTTCCAAAAAGCTTTCAGTCTGGTATCCCATGATGTTCTCACAAGAAATTTGGAGGATTGTGGGCTTAGCTGTGAAACAGTCAGGTGGGTAGGAGGCTGGCTGCAGGGTAGGATCCAGAGAGTTCTAATGAATGGATCTGCGTCATTTTGGCAGGAAGTGGCCAGTGGTGTCCCACAGGGGTCAGTGCTTGGTCCAGTGCTATTCAACATCTTAATCAATGATTTGGATGTGGGGATGAAATGCTCACTGGCCAAGTTCACAGATGACAGCAAGTTATGGGGAAGCATGGTCATGCTTGAAGATAGGCTGCAAATACAGGTGGATCTAGACAGGCTGGCAAGTTGGGTGAATTAGAATCAGATGAAGTTTAACATCGAGAAATGTCAAGTGCTCCACCTGGGGATGAACAATCTCCTGCAAACCTACAGGCTTGGCAATGCTAACCTGACCAGCACCACAAATGAAAGGGACCTGGGGGTAATAATTGACCACATTATGAACATGAGCCGGCAGTGCAACGCTGTAGCCAGCGGGGCCAACAATACCCTGGCATGCATCAATTGATGCATCTCCAGCAAAACCAAAGTGATTCTCGCACTCTGTTTACCATTGGTGAGACCACAGCTGGAGTACTGTGTCCAACTCTGGGTGGCGCACTTTAACAAGGACGTGGCAAAGCTTGAGAGAGTCTAGAGAATGGCCAGCTGTATGGTCAAAGACTAGCACAGCGAGCCATACGAGGACAGGCTGAGGGATCTGGGACTCTTCAGCCTGAAAAAGAGAAGGCTGAGAGGGGACTTGGTAGCAGCTTACTGCTACATCAGGGGTGTACATCAGGGGCTCAGTGAACAACTATTCACAAGGGCACCCTTGGGGAAAAGTAGGAGTAATGGTCACAAACTCCTGGAAGACCATTTCAGGCTCAACATTAGGAAAACCTACTTCACAACTAGCATGTCAAAACCATGGAATAAGCTCCCTTCAGAGGTGGGGCAATCGCCTACCCTGGAAATCTTCAAGAGGAGACTGGATGGGCACCTTGCTGGGGTCACCTGATCCCAGTTGTCTTTCCTGCTTGGTGCAGGGGGCTGGACCGGATGATCTTCCAAGGTCCCTTCCAGTTTTACAATCTATGAATCTATGAAGGAGGCAGGAGGCACACCAAATGATCCCATCTCCAGAGAAGCAGTGGCCTGAATTTCAAGCTATTTTACACATCTCTAGTTCATACCAAATTGTTGGACATCCATCCATCCATCCATCCATCCATCCATCCATCCAAGAATCAGTTTCTTGGGACTATGAAAATGCCTTCTCCTGGACTGGACTAAGAACCACAGCATCCTTTTGCATACCTGAGTGAACTGCAGGAGTTTTGAGAGGCTCTGCATAATTTTCTGTCATGGGGTAACACTTACTGTAAGTCCATCCATGATTCAAGGGTAAGATACTCCTGCACTTTAAAGAAGGTGTTGCTTTTAAAGAAGTGGTGGCTAAACAACAGTGCTTCTTGGTTTTTGTTATTAAATACTACTTTCATAGCATTATAAGCATTGTGGCATTCTGTAAAACTGAAATTCTAGGGTCCAGTCTCTCAGGAGCCTAAACAGTTGGAAGCAATTGTAACCATATAAGAGGACCTATATAAAGTCAGCATGTGCCCTGAGAAACAAAAACAGAGGATGAACTTTGACACAGAAAATCACTATTCTTTCTTCGGTCACTCTCTTCTACCAAAGGGAAGTAACGTGTGCCAGCATTTGGCTAGTGACAGATTGCTTTTCCTCCTGTGTTTTATCTTGACTATACAACATACTGGAAGTACAGCTGTGTGAAATCTGTTCACTCAAGATATTTTTCCCAGAAAAAAAGCAGATTTGAAAAAAGGTTTGAACTCATGTTAGTTTCATTGAATTGATCACACTGAAAAAAAAATCCAAAAAGTTTAAAAATGTTTCAGTTTCACCATTTCCTAATGAAAAACCATTTCCATTTTCAGTTCAAAATCATTTCTTTGCTTTGAAATTTTCCTCAATTTTATTTTTAACAAAGGTTTAAAATGTATGAAAATCAAAATGTTTAAAGTGCCAGACTTTTTCTCCCACATTTTGGTCCATTGAACATTTTGTTTGGGGAAAAAAAATCTCTCCCCGTCCCCACCCCTCAAGCTCCCCCTTCCCCAGAACATCCAGCAAACCATCATCATCAGTATTTGCAGTTGTCTTTGGGAATGAGGATACAGAGTGAAGACTCCACTCATATTCCAGTTACCTACAAGCTAGATGTAGTAATTGCATCTGTATAGTGTAAATAGAAGTTAATAGCTAAGGTTCTGGGAGGTAGCAATTAAGAATATGAAACATAGTTCAAGGACTTAGAAGCGCCAGCGTAGCATCTTCTTGTACCCTGCAAATTGTTGTTCTCTCCGTGCATCTCTTTATGTAACCTGTTAACATTTGTAGTCCCCTAGTGCCTTCTTGATAACCATGCTTCTCCCACATTGAGAAATTATGCCATGAGGAGGTCCTTTTTTATTCCCTTGCTCCCATAAATAGACACATTAGACAATCAACAAATTTGCCCTTAACAGACTTGATATAGAAAAGGAGGAAAAGAAATCAAGAAAGGGGTAGGAGTATGAGAAGGAAAGGACTATGGCAATGAAAGTTCCTAAGGGCAATAACCTTACATACAAATCATAGCTGGTTCCTGGAACTTTTGGTTATATACATTTACTGACAGTATTAGGGTTTGTGAATGCGCAGGGTGATGCCCAGGGTGAATGGATATTAATTTAGTTCTCAAATTATCTTTTACTGAGATGATGGAGCATGGAGTACTAACATGGTGCTGTTTCATCACCTACAAAATATGTTCCCCCCTTCTAAGGAGAAGGAGGCCTGTCCAAATAATCAACTTTTCACACAAAATGTCTCGCCAGGCAGGAAGCCTGCTTTGCTTGCCTGCTGGTGCTTGCTTAGCCAAGCCCCCTCCCCCTCCTGTTTTTGCTAACCCCTGCTGGCTTTTGGTTGAACTCTTCTGTGGCTTTACATCACTTATGGTCTTTTTGAGTCATGGCCTTGTTAACAAAGACCTATATGTGAGAGATCCCAGCCGTGATGGGAAGTGCAGCGGATGTACTGTACGCAGCACCATATCCAGTGAAAGTTCGGGTGGGAACTTGCACTGTGAGGTTTGTGTTTTTCCATTACATTTGTTTAGTTTACAAATTTATTCCTTTTCCCTTCCCTTTTCCCCAAAGCCCTTTGTTTGCTAGGGTTTAATTCTAACCAGGCTGGTTTAGAGTAGGTCTCTTTTAATTTATAAAGGGACAGCTAAATTGAAGAGTGGTTTTGGTTGAAGAAGTGACTCTATACAAATGACATTTTGCTCCTCAACATTTAGAACTGGATTCTCATTCAGGCCAGGGCTGCTTTACAGCATTCTGGGAGCACAAAGCAGCCTTAAAAATAGACATAAATTATATTTTCAATCATATTAGGGCCCCTTTAAACTGCCAGACTAGCATAAAGTAGATTTTCTGAATAAGAATCTGGTCCTTAACTTCCATCAACCTGTTACCAAACGAAAGCAGTGTTATTTCAGTTGCCTTCCCTGTCTTGAAATAAAGATGGGTTCCCTGTGTCCAGGCCCATTTTCTGGTAGCCATTGATAATTCATGCAGTAGAATAGACTACAGAGAGTTTTAGAAGCTGTTCTAGATAGGGGATCTTTGTCTTAAGAAATGGGACAGATCCTCATTTGCTGTAAATTTTTGAGGTCCCAATAACTTCAGTGGTGCTAAAATGATTTATTTCAGCTAAGGATATGAGCTGATAATAATGGCAACCTTCCCTATATTAACAGTTCAGTACTAATGGAGTGAAAATCATTGAAGGACTACATGGTTAAGAGAAAAGCAGGAGGAGTTTAAAACTCAAGTCCTGACTAAAACCTGAAAAGCAAGAACCATAGGGCTGATATCGGATAAGAGCAAGGCATAAATCAGATTATGAGTTTAGACCTAATTGGCTAAAATTCATTTTATCCATTGCCAGGATTTCCCTTTTGATACCACCAAAAGTCCAATAATACCTGGTTAAAAACTGTATCATAAGTGAACTGTGCTATTAATTAGGCCACTCGACTATCAAATAACCGAAGTATGTCTATAAAATGTGCAAACCAGAAAACTTAATAGATACATAGGGATTTTTCATTAGCACCAAGGCACATCACCCACAACCGGTGTCAGATTTTTCTAAGGGGTTCAGGCCCCAGCAACTCCCATTCTGAGGTGAGTAGATGGATTTCCAAGTACTCATCACCCAAAATGCCTGGGCTGGCTTGACAATCTTGGATGGGTTGTTTCTCAAGTCTTTTGCCACAGAAAATGCCAGGAACAAGCCAGCTATTTTGCTAAGAACAAGTTAAGATTTCTTTATGAGAGGAGCTATCTGGGGAAAGTCACAAGGAGTCCTTGCTGAGCGAGTTGTTTTTCTGTTTTACAGCTTTACTTTGAATCCTTTCAGGTTCTTCCATTCCTGCTTTAAAAGGTTGAAATTCTCTGTAGTACAGCCACAAATATCACAGCCCTCTTGTCAATGTCCAACTAGCTCAGAGCTGCAATTTATTTAAAGCTAGCCTGAAGTGAACCAGTTAGTAAGAGCTGGTTTCCTATCACACCTCATTCTGCCTTCTGCCTTTGAAGCCCACTTAACGCAGCTCTAGTATTCCTCGGGGACCTCGGTGGATTAAGGCAGGTCCCTAGACAGTGCACTAACTGTTCTAGGGCTGTTGCTCTTTTTGTTTATCAAGTAAACAGAGAGAGAGAGAAAAAGAAAGAAGTGAGCAGTCGTGAAAAGATAAACCATTTTGCTATTGAGGGCTTTGCTTAGCATTTGTTTGTTGTCCCCCTAGGTATGAGTTACCGAAAGAACAAAAATGCTGTTGCAAAGCTTATTATGAGGGACTGCGTTTGCTCCCATTACTTTTCCTTCCCAGGGAGATGGGAGTCTGATGGAAGTTCCATTTACTGCATCCAAGCAGTTCAGAAGTCGAATAACTGCTGTTTGGAGATGTTTATAACAGCCGTAGACTTACTTCTGTACCTCATTCTACTCCATTTACAGCTGGAATAACCCACAAAGTCCTAACAGCATCAGTACACTACAACCTATTGTTTCACTTGTGTTATAAACCCTGGATAAATGCATTTAGGGAGCTGCAGAAAATTTCTATGATCTAGGGCCTTTCAAGGAACAGCAAATACACAGCTCTGTTCATCGCCAGCTCTGGAAGGTTTGATGCAGACCTGAAACAGCCTTTACCTGCAAGTCCTTCTCTTTGAGGTGCTCCTATGGAATACCACGTGGTTTATTAGTAACCTATGCATTGCTAGTAGGGTGGCATAGAGATGGTGTGTGAGTGTGTGGATAGGGAAGTAGGAAGAAGACAGGACTCTCTCAAGCCAGCCCTAAGCTCATTATGAATCAGAGGGGGGAAAGGGATCTCAGAAAAGCAACGCAGAGGGCACAGAGAACTGGCAGTTCTCAAGCACTGTTCTGTACAGCTCAAACTATTAGTGATATACACAGGCAGTACATACAAAGGCAGTGAATGGTGGCAACCCAGGAGATGTGGTTTGAGAAGCATCATTAGAGTCTTTCCCTTGGTTTGCACGCTCAACTTTACATTAGCCAAGTGAGCTCCATGTGACTCAAGAGTCTCTGATGACCAAACAGAAGTTTTAGGGGCTGTAATAAAAATGATATCCTTGCTACAGAGCCCTGGACGCATGCTTCAGGCACTCTTCATGAAGAATATCATTCCCTATTAAGTCTGATACGTGTGTAGGAAAATGTATGTAGAAACTGATTGATGTCATCCAGTTTCAGTCTCATATGGAGACACACACACACACACACACACACACACACACACACACACCAGTTCCATATATGTCAGAGTGCAACAAACCAAACTATAGAAAAGGGGTGCAGTGAAGTGACACTTCAGGTGTGTTTCACATGGGAGAGTGGAGGGAGGAACAGGTTGATACTGAAAATAGCTGCCATGAGGTACCATGACCAGTGGTTCTGATCTCCTATGCCCCATAACAGTACTGATGTATTCCTGGGAAATGATAGTGCCCTGCATGATTTCAACAGCTATTGTTCCCTACATCTGCATAGTGAGAGGGCACAAAGGGATGTCACACTTACTTAGCTCACTAGAACTTGTCATTCTTTGTTTTCTGTCACACTATTTAATGATAGTTACATTTGGCTTCTGATGCCAAACTGTTGTACTGGGTTTCAGCAACAAGATGGTCACAAGACTCTTCCTATTGCTGTGCTTCCCTTGTATTTAATTCTTACGGGCTTGCTGTTGTCCAGGCTAGTCACTAGCTGACTTCACATAGCCGTCCTGTGTGGCCCTCAGGTGCCATAAAAGCATTGGGTTGCAGGTCATTGCTGTGACCTAACTGTGGGAAACTGAGAGTTTCAGCCTTCCTCCCTGGCTGGCCCCTTGTGGGAAAATTCATTTCCCGTTAAGTAGTCCCACTGGCCTGCATATTGCAGCAAAACATATTCCCTTAAGGCCTTTGCAGGAGGCTTGTGAACACTTTGTGGGCACTTAAAACCACAACCCACAGGCCAACCTTACTGAGTGTGGGTGGGTGGGTTTAAATTGGGACTCGTTTCCCCTTTTAGCGTTATCAGTTATCCTTAGTAATCACAAAGGGTTCTGGCTTCTCTAACTTTCCCACATACTGCCAAGAGCCTTGAACCCCTGCATGGTTTCCATAGATTTCAGGACAGATTGGTGTGAAAATTCTTGAGTGAATCTTTGTTTCTTAATGTATTGTTCAAGCTAATGTCGGGCAGTTTCCTAGGGGTAACTAAAGGCTGCTCAGTGCAGTTGAGGGAGGCATGGCCTGATTTCGAGGTCTGTTTGTATTGGGCTACTTCCCTGTTGCATATTACAAAAGCATCATTACTGAACCTAGAGATTGCAGAGGACGCAGACTCCCCACTCACGTTCTCTCCCTTGTTCACAGGGAAAGAACAAATCTTTGGGCTACCTGGATCTAGCTATTCTTGAATTAAAGCAGAAGATCGGCACAAAGTTGCTTTAACATAACAGAGGACCTGGCCCTTTCTGTTTGATATGATTTAGCACCCTGCATATAGGAAACATAATAACAAACAAATCAATGAGTGTCAAGCCTGGACTGCAGGACAATAATAAGTAGTGGGCTTTACAGGCAAGATTTGCTGACAGCTTAGAGTGAGACACTGCAATCATGGATTGCACGCTGTTCATTTGGTGTAAAAAGTTTTCTCCCCATAACTTGGATAGCCACACTTATTCTTTCACACAATCAAAATCAAGTCTCTGTTACTGCTGTCCTGGGTGTCACTTCATTGGCTATTGTGTAAAAAGTCAGCTTTGCTTCAAATCCAATTTTCCTTATAAATTGGGTTGAACATTATTTACACTATCCCCTGCATTGAAGAAAGCACTAACAGTTTCAGCTAATGAGGGTCTGGAAAAAACAAGGTTCTAGACTTGCTACCAATTACAACATAATTAATCCTGTTCTAAGCTCTGACATTGGCAGTAAGAAATCTTCTCTGTTTGTGAGCAAGACACCATTGGCATGCCAATCTGCCACATGGCATCCAGAAAATATATTTAAAAGAAAATTTACAGGGCTTATTTGGAACTCTGCTTATCTTTAAAAAAGTATTAAAAATATGGTATATGAAGAAAGGTTGGAAGATGTGGTATTATTTAGTTTGGAGAAGAGAAGACCAAGGCAGGATTTGATAACAGTGCAAACAGACATGCTATGAAGAATATTAGGTAGAAGGTAGGGCAGGTTGGCACCCTAAGAGATGTTAGTCTTAATGTGCTTTAAGAAAACAGAAAGCCATAACAGAAGAGACTTTCATGGTGCATAAAGCACTTTAAAAATGGTGGATCCTGTTCTAAGTTAACCCTGGATGGATGTGTACTAACCTAAAGTGCTTTCTGCTAGAGCGCTTTATTGAACAGCTGTGCCAGATCCCATCACGAGTTAACTTACAGTGCCAGCCCTGCCATCCCAGGTGGGGTTGCACAGGGCTGCACTCTAGCTTTGGACAGAGCTTGTTTGCTGTGCCCTAGCACAGGGCTGGCCCTGCCCCCAGCTGTCACTGACCCCAATCCATGACAGCCTCCAATCCCAGCCAATTCGGGCAGGCTGTGAGCCCTTCCCCACTGAACAGTGAATGTCTGTTTGGTTGCCCCCCCCTCTAATTTACCACACTTTGAGTAAAGCACGATAAGTTAGAGCACTTCTGCCAGAGGATTTTTGAATGTCTGTACTTACTCCTAAAGACTAAGTCATTTAGAAAGGCATAAGCTGTGAACAAACTGTGAAGGGGATGCTGATCAGTTGTTCGGCATCCACAGGAAAGGGGACAAAAGGAGGCTTACACCGGAAGGGAAGAGATTCAGGCTAGATAACAGGATGAACTCACTGGCTATCAACGTGGCCATGCACTGAAACAGGTTACCTAGAAAAGCTGTGGAATCTCTGTCGCTGGATATTTTAAACTGTTGGTTAGGCAAACCTTTTTCCGGAGAGGTTTAGACAAAGATGATCCTCCCTTAAGGAAGAGGTTGGGATTAGATCCCAGCCTCCTTAGGTCCCTTCACACCTCTTGTATGATTCCAGGAACTGATGGCTTTATACCTTTGATTATGCATTATGTGACTTGAGAGTTAACATATTCCATTTGGGGAAAATGGCCTGTGTCCTGACCTTGCTAACACGAAGTGGGAGCAACTCCAGTGAAATCAGAGGGCTACATCCTCAGCTGATATAAATGGGTGAAACTCCATTAATTTCCATATTTTTCCTTTTTCTTGAGCCAAGCCTAGTAAAGCTAGGCACTGCATAAGATTTCCTCACACAGTACAATGTACCACAAGAGAGGAAGGACAGCCCTCTCTCCAGCAGCGGTACTTACTTATACCCAAGAATATTGATTGTTTGATAATGGAAATGATATTTAGGTTCTCTTACCCAATGCCTGTGTTGTCCATTTGACACGTCCTTTCTTCAAGTCAGAAGTTTCCTGCTAATCTGTTTATGTACAGCACCTAGCACAAGCCAATTTGAATTTAATTAGTTTCCTTGTCCAGTATGGCAATACAAACAACAAAGCATTAGCCATTTAAATGCTGGCTCAGAACACCACAGCCAAACATTGCCAAGCTCTGGATGTGTATGGGTCTCATTCTAGATTCGTGCTCCATGGATACATGGTCATTTCACTCATCCTCATACTAAGTCTCGTGAGCAGAGGGTGATAGCTGCATTGACAGGTGGTTTGGAGTTAAAGTTATATGCTGACTGAGTCTTTTCAAACTTATTGTCTTTGGTAATCTGAGCATCTGACTCAAAAGAACACAGAGGCAATAGGCTAATATACACCTTGGCTACATAGTACTTAGTTCCTTTGTTAATACATACTGCTCTTTCTACACCATCTTCACATGGCATATGTTGTATTACAGCTGCCAGTGCCAAGTGGTGGGTGTAAGGGGAAAGGCCTGCTTTCACCTGCCTTTTCTAGCAGGTGACATCTCCATGTCAAATGCATGTGAAGATGCAGAGTGGAGATAAAAGCTACAGAGAAACTGGCTAACCACGTACATAAAATTGTTAGGGAGCTAGCTATTATATGAGTACATTCTTAGGTGATTTTGCTGAAAAAGTGCTTACATTTTTTTTCCCAACAGAATGTTCATATAAACCTTATAGGCAATAGAGGAAAAGGATGCAGTGTCTATAACCAGCTCAGGCTGTTTCTCCCTCTGGGAGATTTCGAGTGATTTGATTCAGCTCTCTAACATTGTTCAAGGTAGACTTCATCTCCCCTAGCACTCATCAAAGCTGCTAATAGGTACTTCAGAACTCATAAAGAGATGACCAAATCTTGGGCATTGGGGACTCTGGCTCATTTATCTTCCACAGGCAGAATCAGATCTGATTTTTTACACTGCCTGCTCAGATGTTAATGCAGTGCATGGTCTCTGCCACTTCATGGAAGCTTCTCTTGCAATAACGGTTTGCTGTTAAAACAAGGAAGAGGCAACATTGGCTTCACATGGCTTCTGTATTTAGTAATATCTCTGTGTAAAACAGCTAGGTAGATAGGTAAATGAAAGCTAGGTTTCATTGCAGGCTAGTTATAGTTAAGTAAGGGAATTCCCAAAATAAGCTAATTGTTCACACCATTGTTCCAAATGTGTATAAGAAGTTTTCTTGAAATGCAAGCAACTGCCCACATGAATAAGGACTACTAACCAAAGTAAATTTTCTGAGTTAACATGAATGATTAGATCTATGCCTCTATAAATAAGATGATAAAATGATGTTGCTCGTGTCTGATTTGCATTGTGTCTTCTGAGTTATGACAGTCTTTTTCTCTTTGCAATAAGGTTCCAACTAATATTATGCTGCTCCTCAAAAAAAGAAATGCAGTGTCTGGATTCAGAGTTAGAAATGCATAGAGGAGTTGCCATAGTGGAGTGACATTTATGTGAGACTTGAAATATCTGCACATATTAGGGACAATTTCATGGCTAACTAGTGAGAGAGAGAAGTGACACTTAACAGTCCTTTTTGCCTAAATGACTGTTTTGATATAAAAATGCTTTCCGTTGATGGCAAGGATGTGCAAATCCATGCTGCTGGGATTATGATTGGGGTTGGCTTTTTTTAACCTTTCTTTTCAGTTAAGCTCAATTTCACTTGATGTGCAAAATTCTTCATACAGCTCTGACTGCTGCCTGTCTTGTAAAATGGGCCAGACTGATCATCCGACAGTCTAAAATATCTACATATTGTCTATCTACACAGCATTGCACATCAGACATCTCTAAGAAAAGAAAGATGAAGAGTTCAAAGTGTCTTGCACTGAGCTCAAAGACTGCAAACACTCCATGCCTTATGTATAAAATGGAAGGGTATTCAATTGTTATAGCTTGTGCAATCCTAATTGGGCTGGGTGGGGGTGGGGTGGGGGACGGATTAAGATGGCAGACCTTCACAGGTTTTGTGCTTTTCAGATGGTCAAAACAACAACTAAAAGCACCTAAATTCCCTCCCCCACCTTTGTCCTCAGTCTGTGGTTCTCAGTTCATAATTCCTACCACAGGACATTACTTGGATAAGGGGCCTTGGAATAAATTGGGCCTAAAACATCAAATTTAAGATTAGTAGATTATCTGTTTCCATCATAAAGAATGTAGTAGCTAAGTGGTTTAATTTGTATCAGGAGCATTGGTTCAAATCATTGCTTGGATTGTATCACAGAATCAAATTCAGTTGGATAGCTGTAGCCAAGGCTTTAGAGGTCGTTTGTCTAAATCAAAGATACACTGATCCATGATTAGTGCTGTCTCCTCAAAGGATGCCTATGGATGAGTGGCAAGTCCTCACTGAGGCATGCTGACAGATATGGGGGGAAAGAACGAGCTTTCTAATGTTACTACGACCCAATTTTCAAAGGTATCAGTGACTTGCACCTCTGAAAATTAACTATTTAGTCCATTTGTCCCATGAGCTTTTGCTCATTGTTTCTACTTCCTCTTTTTGCCATGAGTTGAAACAACATTTTTAGTTGCATGGGATGTTACCCAATCTGCTTTCTGGCCCCAAACTCACATTCAGCAGTGTCTCCCCTCTGCTGAATTGCTGCTTTTATCTGCAACCTTTAGTAGCCTTTGCTAATGACATAAGTTAACACTATACATGAGCTTATTGCTCATTTCCCCTGTGCAGTAGGAGACTATTGCAAAGGCATTACAGGCTTTTTTGCAGACAAAAGAGCGGAGCCAGTCTGAGAGATGCTAATCAGATGAGGCACCATGGTCTAGTGGACATCAACAAACCTGGCTTCTATTCATATCTCTCTGCTCCTGACCTACTGTGCAACCTTGGGCAAGTCACTTCCCCTCTTTGTGTTCCCATGATTCCCCTCTTACCCTTTGTCTGCTTAGGTAAGCTCCCTAGGCAGATGCTGTCTTTCACTGCATGTTTGTACAACGTGCAGCCCAATAGGGCCCTGATCTTGGTTGAGACCTCTAGATATAAAACAAACAATCAATTCCACACTGAAGACAAAACAACATAGGATGATAAACAGAGAGCCATGTTTATTGAAGGGTACTGAGAGATGAATTAATACATTAGCTCAGTACTGGGAGGGATGCTAGCAAAAAACCGTGAGCGCTCTTGAACAGGTAGTCTTATCCAAGGACAATCAGTAGCATCCGTTTATGTAGAGCAGGTCATCCTTAGCAAATATGATTAACTTCTTGGAAAGGAGGTGACAATAGGAGCTGACAGGGGTGAAACAGCAGACATAACTGACTTGGACTTCCACAAGGCTTTTTGTGATACTGTATTGCATAAAAGACTTAAGGCTAATAAGTCTGGCATTGATAGTGAAATTCTCAATTGGGTAAAAAAAAAAAAAAGAAAGACTTGGAAACTGAGGTTAGACAAGTTAGAAAGTAGTGGTAAATGGATACAGATGGGGCAGTAGTGGGAGGTGAAAAGTGGAGTACCACAGGAAACAGTCTGAGGTTGGGGGTTGTTCATGCATCATTGACCCAGAGGAAGGACATATGAAGTGAAGTGTACACATCTTCAGATGACACAAAACTGTGAGTGCTAATGAAAGGTGAGTGGGAGACCTCATTTGAGGGGGCAAAGATAAAAATAGTTAAATCAACCAATAAGTATCACTATGCAATTTTGTATTAAAAAATAATGTTTCAAGTCAAACTTGACAAATGGTAAGGTATGCGTTTATTTTTGGTTAAACGGACACATGCTTCTAAGCAATGATCAGGGAAGAAATGGGAAATAAGAGCAAAACAAACAAAACAATCACATCTGGTAAAAGCCAGACAGCTGGAAAAGGAAAGGTATGAGGAGGGTTTGTCTAAGTAAGGACTATGATTAAGGCTCTACAAAAAGCAGGGAACAATAATGGCTACAACCACTGGACTAATTCATCCACTGGTTAGTGGATGGTTTATTCATATATTTATATGTAGTCCTCACCTTTGTGAGGTACCTTCTGAGAATCTCACAGTTCTTAATGGATTTTATCTTCAAACTTGCCTTTGTATTAGGGAAGTATTATGTCCATTTTACAGACTGAGAACTGAGGCATAAAAATGCAGTGTTGTCAGCTCTTTTATTATTGTCACAATCAAGGACTGAAAGAGGCCTCCAATTTTTCTTCAAACATCTGAAAAGATCAGAAAGGCTTTTTTTTCAGCTTTAACTCTTGGAGTCAAGTGATTTTATATGAATGTCAGCTTATCTAATCTTGGCTTTGCCATAAAGGAATAACAATATTAAAACTACACAGCCCCAAAAAATTACATTTAAGGGACTGTTAAATATTAGACAACCCCATCCCAGAAAAACACTTAACCAGACACTGAACATCAAAAGGACTTAAGCATAAGCTTCAGTGCTTTGCTGATCAGTCAAATTGCAGCGTGAACCCTTTTATACGGCTCTATGATGTAGGCTTGGAAGACATAGGGTGTGGAGACTAAATGATCCCACTGTGTTCCCTGTCTTGTTTTTCTTAAGAGCAAAGCCATTTCACCTATGTCATGTCTAACTTGTAATTATCCTTTGTCTGTTTCAGGAGTTGTGCATGCATTTAAATTCCTTTTTGTGTCCCTTCCCTCTACAGCATTCAAATCTTGCTTCTGATCCCTATCATCATTATTTAAGGAGAAAGGAAGAGCACTTTTTTTCTTTATCTGCACAATTTGACATAGAAAACAATTTTTTTTTGGTTACACTTCCTGTGTTAAAAAGCCCCCTCAAACTCTTATTTTATGGTCTTTAAAAAAAAGGCATAATTTGACACATCCCAGAGGCAGCATAGTGCTCAATTACTTGATGAGACAGCTTTGTGGATCACAAACACAATGGCCCCTGAGAAAAATACAACCTCCAAGGCCTCAGCTAGAATCTCTTTGATGCAGAAGGGGTTATTATTCTGAATCTTATGCAGAGACTCAGGTCAAGTTCTCACTAATTTAGATTTACTTCTATATTATCTCTTAGCTGTTTCTGTAATACACACACATACACACACACACACACACACACACACACACACATTCATATATATGTGCGTGTGTGTGCATGTGTATATATGTATATAATGTAAATCTAAATACAAGCCCAAGAAGCAAGGTCTTAATTTAGAAAATCATTTAAGATTTAACATCAGTGACTTTAATCAGTTTTCTCACATGCTTACAATAAGAATACGCTTTTTAATGTGAGTTACTTTGTAAAAACTTATTAGTTTAATTGCATTTATCCTCTTACAGTTTAACATTTTATTAAATCTTCAAAAAATCATATTTCATGTTGCCTATACAGTAGGCATCATTAAAACTCAGCATTCTGCAAACCAGGTAACTAGAAGAGTCATTAGTATCTGTAATAACTTAGAATAGCTGGCTGAGTTATTCAGTATAACCAACTTATTCAATCAATTTATCCTTTTTTCTGTTCAAAATGTGCACGGGCATAGTAATTTTAACAAATTTGCTCATTATTCACATCTGTTCAATGAATAACTGATGCAAACAAATTATAGCCTATTTGCTTCTGATCTGCTCATTGAATTTATTTAACAGCTCTCCACTTGATTTGTGTGACTGGTCACCCAAAGTACATGATCTCCATTTATTAGAGATGATCAACAAATCATGAAACAAAGACTGCCCTAGCTCTGGGATTTCCTCCTTTTTTCATTCAAAAGAATCTTTACCTTTGCAAGATTTGTCAAATCATTTACAGCACCACTGCCTGTCAACAACAGCATCTTTCTTTCCATTTCTGATAAGACAGATCCTTGCGCTTACTGTCCAGTTCTTAGCACAACTATTTGCAACTATTTTTCAATAAGGTTCCCTATAGGAAAGAGAGAGAGACAGCGAGAGACAGTGGGAGAGAGATCAGCAAGGAATATAGCTGCACTTATTATCATGTAGAATATACATAGTATTATTCCTTAGAATGCATTAGCAGGACACTCCCAGATCGTGCGGAGCAACTTGTAAATGTTCAAGTGTGATGAATTTACATATGAATTATTGATTGTATTTTCTTTAATATATTTTCTGTTAAATGTTCAGGAAGAGAAATCTCACTGGGATTTCATATACCTCTGAAAGTTTATTCTTTATTAGACTTAATGTTGCAACTGCTGAGGCAGTTTATTAATTATATGCTTTTGATCAAATACCATATTTTATAGGACAGCAGTAGGTTCTGTGTTGGAAAATGTTGCTCTGTAGAGAATTGTGTAATGAGAGAGAACTTCCCTTGAAGAATTAACAAAGACAACTGAAGGTTTAAAAATTATGTGCAAATTCCAGAAAACATTCATTTTCATAATTTAAAATGTTTCACTGACAGCCCAAAAATGCTTTGAGTTTGTTTTTTTAAAATCTGTGTATAACAAAGCAATACAAAATTAAGAAAGGGAAAAAAAACTGTGGCTTTCAATGGTCAGAATTTTTTTCTGTCTTTTCTTTCTAAACAAAATCGTGGAAAAATCCATCTGATTTCACAAGCATTTTGATCTTAATGGAACTGTGTATTCAGGCACTATATAGTTCTGTCATAATTACTCCAGCCAGCTTACACAATTGTGTTATTAATGATTCAGCCCTATTTGGAGCAAAACAAAAACCATGGCTGGGATTAGATCTTCTTATAAGGCAGCTTCCTTCTAGTATATCCTGCAGTGCTGTGACAAGGACGTTTGGCACCTGGGGTGAAGCCTGCAGTAGCAGCCCACCCTCACCCTGTGCACAGATCCAGGGGGCACATGCCTCCCCACCCCATGCTTGCCTGGGAGTGCACACAGCAGTGGGAGTCACCCTCCCCCTGTCTCCGTGCCACGCAAAGGAGCAGTTCACAACTTTGTCCTGCGCCCTGGCCCAGTTGGGCAACACCTGTTGGTGCCCCTTTGCTTTGGCACCCAGGGCGGTCGCCCCCTGCCCCCGCTAAAGCACTGAGGCCTTGCAGTAGAAAGCCTAATTGGAAGGAATTTGAGGCATAATGTCTGGGAACCACCTCCCACAATCCTCAACAAAGCATTGTTACCGAAGCAGAGTTCCTAGCTAGCTAATGGATGCACCGATTCAGGTGAGACTCCAGAAGGCCCTGAGTGCAGTTTACAGCTGCTCTCCCCTTGCAGAATCCTAGCGCCCCCTCCCTTGCATTAACTCTCACTCTGGTCGGGAAGTGAATGAAATTTAATCTTTCTTATACCTATATGTGCAGGAATAAACCCCGAGGTTCTGTCTTACTCCTACTGAAGTTAGAAGCAAAGCTCCCACTGAGTGGCCTGAAGTTGAGTCAGAAGGGGACACCAAACAGCTCCAGGAAGGCAAGGATAATCCATTTTTCTCATCCCTCTTCTATTTCAGGTGAAGAGGAAACAGGGCTGGCCTACAATTTTTGGGGGGCCCATGCAAGATATCGTTTTGGGGTCCCCTGATCCATTGAAAAATCAAAATTGCAGTTAGTTGCAATATAAGCTTACTGAAATAAAATAGTTGGGACCAGGCTGTGCACACATGGGCTGCATTGTGCAGGGTGTGGGGTGGGAGCAGCACCTGCTGAGGACACCTGGGTTATCTCCCTGGGGCCGGGAACTGCTGACCCGCTCAGCCAAGAAGGGGCTCGCTGCCTGCATCGAGCCCTTTAAACGTGGTGCAGGTCGTGGGGTGCAAGCAGGGCACAGCCACAGTTTCTGCAGGATAGGATGGGCTGACCCCGAGAGAGAGAAAGCGTTACTCAGAAGAGCCCTACACTTTCCCCTGCCTCCCCATAGTGAACCGTCACAAAGGATAAGCACAGTCTTAGTTTCGGATTGTCTCTTGAGCTAGAAGAGCTGTGTCACAGATAAAGGGATTACCCTGTTAAGGATGCTCATGTTATCTGTTCTATTCACTACAGCTTGACACCTGCAAGAAACATTGTGGACAAGAGATCAGCGACTGTTTGGCAAACAAGGTATGTGCAGAGCCAAAGGACTCTATTATTAGTGATTCACAGAGTTGGCATAAAGAGCTAAGATTTTGTTGATAGCTTGTTTTCAACCCCAGAAAGAAATGTTGGTCTTTAAAACAAGGTTGTTCAGAGCTATTGGGATACAATGATCCAGCAACTAGTCCCCTCATGGTGAGTGAGCCTTATCATGTTACAAAGGAGAGGAGGATTTATGGAAGTGGCACTGAATTATTGACTAGGTCTGCCCTACCTTCTCTAACTACCAAACACATGGGTAACCATTACACAGTACATTAAAAACCAAAGAAGAATCCCCACAGATTAGATACAGTGCACTAATGCTGGGAAGGAGTGTATGTGTGCGTGTGTGTGGGGGGAGGGGAGGCTGTAATTTTGACCTGGAAAGACTTGTTAGCAATTCATCCCACATCCAAAGATTGTCTAGAGTCACACTCACTGCTCCCTGAAAGCTGGTTCTCAGAGTTGTCATCCCTTTTGACAACTCCTAGACAGGTGCTAACACTACTTTGACTCATGGGGCAGCATCATCAACTGTGCTTTCTGCTCAGGATGGTCATCTGGAGCCTCCTTTCCCCCCCCCCCGCAGCTTATAATCAACAAGAGATCTTGGAAGCGAGCTTGAAAATCCAAAGTATGTGTGGTGACTGCCTACGTAAGCTTGGTTAATTTAATTACTTCTGGGAGATTGATATCTCTTACTGCTGAGCCACATTATTATTACTAATGTCAGCCACACCTGCTGCATACACAGGTTCAGACAGGAGGGCTGACGCTTCACTCAGCTGGGGCACAGAGTGCAAATATCTCTTGAGATGATGATGAGAATGTATAAAAGCAGGATTTCTGGCTGTTTTCTTCCATGGGGGAACTCTGATTGGCTGGGAACTCTAATTCTAAGAAACAACTTTGCTTTTTTGAGTTTCATCCAGTGCTCAAAAGGAAAAAAATGGGTTATGATCCTCCCTCCAACCACACACCTATACAGGCCCAGTTTGTGCGCTAGCTGCATCCAAATGATTCCCGGCACAATACACTGCAGAGGGTTCAGTTTAGCTCCATTGGGAGACAAAAGGCATTCAGAGGAGAGTGCTACTAAATCTGTTCAGACCTCAGAAAAGGTTTGGTTTCAATCAGAATTGGCTCTTATTTGCAACCAACTCCACCTGCAGAGACTAATAAAACACAACAATCTGCAAAAGCCATTTGGTGCTTCCTTTTTCTTACTCCTCTCGAGTGATATGTAGTCTGAGAGCACATCTGGGCATGCAGCTCTCTCTCACTCTTCTGTTGTGTGTACAAGGATGATGGCAAAGCCTTCTGCAAACTAGCTAAGGCTAAGGGCAATCTATTTCCCTGTTCCGCATCATCCTTATTACAGCATACGTCTCTGAACGGTCTCTACGGGGCATCTCTAGAAAGTTCTAGAGCTTAGTCTTATAAAGCAGGAGGGCGTCCAGATTGTTCTCATTTAAAATGCATCATTTCATTCAAACAAGTGTAATTCAATCCAAGTTCCAGAGCAGCCCGTTGCAAATAGAAGTAATGTATTGTCACAGCTAATCTCAAAAATAGCATTTCCTTCTTATCACTTTCTGTGTCTAGGGTTTTCCTGGTGCCCATGGAAGGGTTAAAGCTATTCTGAAACCATGTCTTTCCTCTTTGAGTTTGATTAACTGATGCTTGAAAAGAAGCAGTGAGCTAGGAGCTGTGAGAAGACGGGCAGTATCAGACAGACAGACACGCAGTTGGAGACATGAGAGTCTTTTTAAGTTCCTGAAACAGATCTGAATGAGGTCTAAATTGCACCAAATAATGTGCTTAAATAAACTGCTAGCAAAGGAAACAGCTGTCAGAATATTATACTTCTGTGGATCCAACTGCATACCCTACAGTCACAGAACAGAAAATTACCAAATGAAGATTTAAAATGACAAGTTCTGTGTGCAGAGCCAGCAGCAGGTAAAATGCCAGAGTCATTTAAACTGACTGTTTAAGTGTCCCATCCACTGAGTGTTGACATTTTGCACTAGTTAGCTTCTGACCTTTCCCCAACAACACATCTTCTCGTCCACTAAATACAGCAGAGTCCAGATCCCATCTACTGAAACAAAACAGCAGCTAAAATTATATTTGCTGCTCTTATAACTCTGGTTTAAGGCATAATGAATTTAATTGAACTAAACTGCATTTTTTAGGTAACAATTAAAATGTTTTTTGTCCTGGCGGTAAATTGTGCAACAAGTACACACACTTCTAATATTAATAGGGAATATTACATTAGGAAGAGTCCCAGAGAGCTTGAATCCAGACAGTTATTTCAGTTAACTCTTTTCTAAATTACTATATTTTGTATCAGTGGCTTAACCTAAAGTTGTACAAGCTGTATGACATATCAAAGAACAACTGATAACATTTGACACACTCCGGATGTTTAATACAGCACAACATTGCAGGCTGAGTGCCTCTTCCTTCCTAGCAAATGTGAGGTGGAGCGGAATCAGCTTTATAATATTTTAGTTGTCATATCTTTTATCTGCACCTGGAGCTTTACAAAGACAAATGCAACACACATCTCTGCACAACACTGTATTATCCCCATTTTGCAGTTGGACAAGCTGAGACAAAATGCAAGATTATCATAGGTTCATAGATGTAGGGCCGGAAGTGACCTGAGCAGATCATCAAGTCTGACTCCCTGCCCTGGGCAGGAATGAATACTGGGCTCGTACGACCCCTGGTAAGCTTAAGCTCAAATGACCCCAGCTTGGTAAGCAAGCCTCCTTTTAAAGACCTGCTAAGGCAGGAGCCAGCACCACCTCTCTTGGAAGCTGGTTCCAGATCCTGGCCACCCTGACTGTGAGGTAGCGCCTCCTGATATCTAGCCTGAACCTACTCTCAATCAACTTGGGGCCGTTGTTCCTTGTTACTCCGGGAGGTGCTTGGGGGAACAGGGTCTCACCCATTCCCCCTGGTAAGTTTATAGATGGCCACTAGATCCCCTCTCAGCCTTCTCTTGTGAAAGCTGAACAGGTTCAGGTCTTGTAGCCTCTCCTCGTAGGGCCTGCCTTGCTGCCCCCTGATCATACGAGTGGCCTCCTCTGGACCCCCTCCATGTTGTCCACATCCCTCCTGAAGTGCGGCGCCCAGAACTGGACGCAGTACTCCAGCTGCGGCCTGACCAGTGCCGCATAGAGGGGGAGGATCACCTCCTTGGACCTGCTTGAGATGCATCTGTGGATGCATGACAGGATGCAGTTAGCCTTACTGACTGCATCCCCACACTGCTGGCCCATGGTCATCTTGGCATCAATAATGATTCCAAGATCTCTTTCTGCCACCGTGCTTTTCAGAAGGGAGTTCCCCAGCCTGTAGGTAAGCTGCTGGTTCTTACTGCCCAAGTGCAGCACCCTGCATTTGTCAGTATTGAATCCCATCCTATTTACATTCGCCCACCCCTGTAACTTGTCCAGGTCCAGTTGTCCTGTCCCTCCCTTCTAGCGTGCCCACCTCACTTCAAATCTTGGTGTCATCAGCAAATTTTAACAGGGTGCTTTTCACCCCCCTTGTCCAAGTTGCTAATAAAGAAATTGAAAAGTGCAGGCCCAAGGGCCGAGCCCTGGGGGACCCCACTGCCCACATCCCTCCAGGTCAAATATGACCCATCCACCACCACTCTCTGCGTGTGGCCCCCTAGCCAATTTGTGACCTGACTGTGTAGGCATCAATGCCACAGTCACCTACCTTTTTAATGAGAATGGGGTGAGAGATAGTGTCAAAAGCCTTGAAGTCCTGAAAGACTCATCCACCCTGACACCAGCGTCCAAGGATTTTGTGACCTGATCGTAGAACGCAATCAGTTTGGTCTGACAGCACCCGCCCTTAATGAACACATGCCGGTTGCTCTTAAGCATCATCCCCCCTGGAAAATTTTCTCAAATTATCACTTTTTCACAGCTAGTGGCAGAATCAGGAATAAAATCTAGGGACAACATTCTGGGATCTTTGAAATCAATGGCAAAACTCCCTTTTGACATCAGATTTAAACTTTTTAGTCCCCAGGTCCATATTCTAAACTAGAGGTGGCTAAGTTGTAGCACAAGTGGCATGGGCAGCCTCTGTGTGTAGCATGCAGCAGGCTGGGGCAACACAGTGGCAGACAAAGCAAGGTGCAGAAAGCAGAGCATCAGACCAAGCAGGGAGCACAAGGAAGGAAGTAGAAAGCACAGCAACAGCTTGGACAGGGAGCACAGGACAGGGAGCAGAAACATTAGCAGTAGCTCAGATGAGGAAGAAGGATCTGGGTGGGACTCAGGGAGGGTGTGGCGCTAATATGCAATACCTCTGCCAAAAAGTTTGGCCCCCACTGTTCTAACAGTTGGCTTATATATAGTCACCCAGTCTGCTTACCCATGCTATAGGGATAATATTGTATTTATTATAGATAATATAGTATGGTATATTGATGTCATGTAAATTAACATAAGTCAAAGCAAATATGCCAAAGGCAAAAGCATACTATCATAGAATCATAGAAAATTAGGGTTGAAAGGGACTTCAGGAGGTCATCTAGTCCAACCCACAGCTCAAAACAGGATCATCCCTAACTAGATCATACCAGCCAGGGCTTTGTTGAACAGGGCCTTAAAAGCCTGCAAGGATGGAGAGTCCACCATCTCTCCAGGTAACTCATCCCAGTGCTTCACCACCCGCCTAGTGAGAATGTTTTTCATAATATCCAACCTAAACTTCCTTTGCTGCAACTGCTCTTTGTTCTGCCATCTGCCACTATTGAGAACAGTCTAACTTAAGGGAGGGCAAAATATGGCCTGCAGGCTGGATCTGGCCAACTAGGTGGTTTCATCTGGCCCCAGCTGTCCACCAATTAACTATATGCTGCCCAGACCACACTCTTCATTTCCGCCTTCCTGGCCAGCCTGCACTCTTCACAACCACCCACCACCCTCCCACGCTCTTCACTCCCACCCTCCTGCACAGGCCAGCATGCACAGGTTCTGGGTAGGGCCACCGCTGCTGCTGTGGAGGGACCTGTTCAGCTTCCCTGGCCTCCAGCCACTCCTTGCGTCCCTGCTGCCGCAGGGTTCCCTGCCATTTCCAGCTGACTCCTGTGAGCTGCATGTGGTGGCAGGGTGCGGCAATGGCAGCTGGCTCCATCACACAGGGCTCCCCCACATGGTGCCTGAGTCCCAGGAGCTGCACATGAGCCCTGCATGGTAGAAGAAGGCCAGACTGGCTCTGTTCCTTTCCACCATGTGAAGCTCCCGGTACTGGCTAGAGCTGTGTGCCACTTAGTGGGAGCACCTGTGTGGGCCACGAGCACTCTGAGGGCCCAATGCCAGCTGCTGCTGCCACTGCCAGGGGCTGTGTACCATGGGGGGGGAGGAATGTGGGGGGTCCTTGCACCCACCACCCTCCCTCACACTCCACAAACCCCATCGCCCCCCACAACCCTCCCACATATACATGTGCCCACACCCCCAACATATCCTATACCCCCCATGGAGCCACACCCCTTCACAAACCCCTCACACCCAGCCCACCTTACACACACACTCACCCTCCAACCACACCTCCTACATTCCTCCCCCCCCACACAATATACAAAGATAAGACTTTGTTTTTGAGTTATTATGCTATCATCGCTATATACACTATGCAAATGCACATAAACCAGGACAAAAATATTTGTTGAAAATAAAATTAAAATACACTATAGTAGATGTTTGACTTTCAGTATATGATTTGGTTTTTCCTGGTTCCAAAATGGAAACCCCCTAAAAAGGAGTATTTCTGGGGGCAAGGGGAGGGACTTCCAGTGGCAAAGGTTAGGGGTTATGGAGGTGGGACTTCTGGTCTAAAGATGGAGACCAGGGGGCAGGGTACCTGTCAAGGGCAGGGCTACCATTGCGGCACTTGACAGCTCACCAAAACTTATTAAGTGGCCCTCCAGCCAAAATAATTGCCCACCCCTGGTCTAGCTTCATCCTCTTTGGAACCAAGCTTTAGGCAGTTAAAAGCCACTATCAAATCCCCCCTCAGTCTTCTCTTCTGCAGCCTAAATAAGCCCAGTTCCCTCAGCCTCTTCTCGTGACTCATGTGCCCCAGCCCCCGCACCATGTTTGCTGCCCACCTCTGGACTTTCTCCAACTTGTCCACATCCTGTCTCTAGTGGGGGGGTCCAAAACTGGACACAGTACTCCAGGGCATTTATATACATGCTCCAGGAGTGGGGGGAGAAGATTGTTGGGGAGGATGCCCCGAGAGCTGCTCTAATTAAAGCATCTCTAGCATCTTTTGTATCAGTCTCCTCACACTTAAAAATGGCAGCAGGTTGCTTTAACTAACGCTCATTCGATGAGCTTTAGTTAAAGCACCTCCGCTGCCATTTTAAAGCGCAGGAACACTAAAACATGAGAAGCTGGAGTCTGCTGGAGCGTGGTAGTTACCATGCTCCATCAGATTCAATTAATTGAGCCTGCTCCAATGCACTCCAATTACAGTGTGTCAGAGCATCCTCGCTGCTCATGTGTAGGCACCCCCAGATGTGGCCCCACCAGTGCCAAATAGAGGAGAATAATTACCTCCCTCAATCTTCTGGCAACACTCCTACTAATGCAGCCCAGTATGCTGTTAGCCTTTTTGGCAACAAGGACAAACTATTGACTCATCTTCATTGACTCATCTTCAGCTTTTTGTCCAATGTAATCCCCAAGTCCTTTTCTGCAGAGCTGCTGCTTAGCCAGTTGGTCCCAAGCCTGCAGCAGTACATGAAATTCTTCTGTCCTGAGTGCAGGACTTTGTACTTGTCCTTGTTGAACCTCATGAGATTTCTTTTGGCTCAATCCTCCAATTTGTCTAGGTCACTCTGAATCCTAGCTCTACCCTCCAGTGTATCTACTACTCCCCACCAGCTTGGTGCCATCTGCAAACTTGCTGAAGGTGCATACTCCATCTTATCTTCCAGATCATTAATGAAGATATTGAACAAAATTGGCCCCGGGACTGACCCCTGGGGCACTCCACTTGATACCAACTGCCAACTAAACATCAAGCCATTGATCACTACCCACTGAGTCAGATGATCCAGCCACTTTTCTATCCACCTTACAGTCCATTCATCCCACCCATACTTCCTTAACTTGCTTGCAAGAATGCTGTATCAAATATCAATATCAAATATGCCAAAGAGAAAAGTACAACAGGGGAAAGCTTCCTAATGCTTTACATTACAGAGTCACTGATAAGGTCAAGAGGCCTTAAATTTAAGTGGTCTTAAGCACATGCCTAAATATTTGACTGAGCTGGGGTTTATAACAGTACTGATGGGGAACTGGGCCTATTTAGATTGGGGCAAACTGGTGATTAGATTTTGATCCTGAGCATTTCAGTAATGAGAAAAGTTAAGTTGTGCCTGGTAGGGGGATGAAAGAACATGTTCAAACTGATCTGTCCCTATGGCATCGTAGCAGCTGTATTTTTGGAAACTGCAGTTCTTTACATTTCTCTTTCTCCCAGCTCTGCCTGTGGACCTCATTAATCTCCATAGTATTTGCAAGAGAACAATTACCCTAATTCAACCTGGCTCGGGTAAAAAAAAGTTTGAAACTTTCCCCCTTTTTTTGTTGTTTTTTTGTTCCTCTTTCCTTTCCTTTCCCTCCTTATTCTGGAAATTCCTGGCAATTTAACACTTAGCTACTTGTTAATGATATTTCCAGAGCTAAGTTGTTCAGTACATTTCGAGAAATGGTATGATTAATAGCAGGGCATATGGAAGCTCTCTGTGGGCCAGGCCGCCGCTGTTGCATTGACCTTGTTCCATAGCGGATGATCTTTCTTAACACTAGAGAATCAAAATTAGAATCCAAAGATATAGGGATAGGCTTTTTTTCAGGCTTTTCTGCATTTGATCGACTACCTCATTCTCTTTAACAATGAATGTATGAAAAGATTCCCCCTTGAGAGCCAAAAATAAGGAATATATGAAGCGACCTGTGGATGTAGATTAAAAATGAAAGGATAGTGACGAAAGAGGCCCTTCTTTTTGTGACAGACAACCTGTCACTCATCGGCTACAAAAGTCAAAAGCCCAGTGCTAGAGTAGGGTGGCTGAAAGTTGAGTAAACTTCTCTGGGGTTGGTTTGCTCAAGTTACTTTTGTGAGAGTTCAGAAGGAAGGGGTGAAATTTTTTTTTCCTGACATGAAAATGTTTCCAGGAAGATTGACTTGGGAAACACAAGAACTGCCCCTCCAAAATAAATACTAGGCTCTGCAAAGCAAAATCAACTGGCTCCTCCAAGAAAAAGTAGTTTCAGAAGTCTTATAATCGGTTGGCTCCTGTATATTGCTTTAATAGTCTACCCCCTCCCCACAACACAAGGTAATTCCTTTTAATTCAAAGCTCAGTTCAGATAGTGTTGTGCCAGTTTAAAAAGTAGTTTTTAAACATGGTTTTATGTGATTCTGCCAGTAGTGTAACTGGGTGCTGGCTTGAGTGGGGAGGCATAAAAGTAGCAGCTGCTGCAGCTACCAAATAGCCATTACCATTGCCCAGAGCACACAGGGTCTGTATTTATTGTTTCTTTTTAATTCCAGAGCAAATTGGCTCAACTGACACTTTTTATTTACACTGCTCCCCCCCAGTCTCGGTCTTTGCAAATTTTGATTCTGAAGGTCAGATTCTGTCCTCAGTTACATATTTCCAAACCCACTAACTTCACATTTTACCTCACCAGTAGCTCCTACACCTGCATCTCTCCTAACAGCTCTGTTTTATAATGTGTGGGTCAGATTCAAGTCCAACTCATTCTTAGTACTTAGAATGAAGATTAGTAAAAAGCTTGGTTTGTCTTAATAAAAACCAAATGTGACCTTGAATATACACAGGAAGCTAAATTTGGCAAAGAGTTACCCCAGTGTAAATCTGATACAACTCCACTGATTTTCATGGAGTTAATCCAGATTTACAAGAGGGTGACATTTTTATATAGTCTCATTTCCAGTGAAATCACACTTAAAAACTTTCAGAACTTCAGTTTCTTTTAAAGAGCAGAAAGGGTTTAAGCCAAGTTCTCCTATCTCCAAACAGCCCTTCGCTGCTGAAATTTCCCCCCATTCTCTGCTTGTCTCCTTCCTTTTGCAGTTTTCAGTCTGTCTCCCTCTCTGACTTGAGATGTCTTCTACAAGTAGCTTTGACTTTGCAGTGAGATTTTATTTAACATGACAAATGCAAGACATGGCTTTCCTGAAGGGATGACATATTGGCCAGTGTTATAATTCTTTCAAGCCTACATTAATTCTTATTAATGCCGTTAGCATAATGTATGAGCTAAGGAAAGGAAAGAACACAACTTAGTTTTTTTAGACAACTTCTATTCCCTTTATCCTGTATTGTGGTTTTCAATCAGGAGGTTGCCTTCCGAGTCGAGGCATTAGAGGGTGTGAACAAGCATTTGCAGGACCCAGCTCAGGTTTAGGTAGCTTAGTTTGAGCCTCTTAAACCTGAGTCAGGATCTGTGTGTGCAAGCATTCACTGCTTGCTGGAAGAAGGCACAGGGACTTGGAGACAAGTACACTGGGAGGAGGGGCTAGTAGGCCCACAGGGGGTAAAAATAGCAAGTCAAGGGTGGGGGGAAAATGGTAAAAATGGCACAGCCCCAGGGCTGTGGAGAGTGGCTGGATTTCCCAGCCCTGGGGCTATGCTGTGAATGTGTGCAAGTGTTCAGTAGCCTGGAATAAACCTTGATAGATCAATTTAATCCCATGCCAATCTAAATTTAGTTCATGTTGAAGAAGAACTAACTTTAGATTGGGGGCACCATTTTTAAGATAACTCAAGTCCTGTTAATGCTAACGCACCCAGCCATTTAAATTGCCTTAAGCTTGGCAAGTGTAATGTTTGTACATATGCCAAAACACAAGGTGTATGCCTATACTGCAGGCTGGAAAGCACACTGAGAAATCCAAGCTAGCTTTGAATTAGCTGCCTTGGACATTGGTAGCAGTCTAGTTAGTAGTGATCTATCCAAAAAACAGGATAAATTAACCCATGCTGAATTTTGGGTTGCCACAGCTGGACAGTTAATAGTTTCTCATCCTGTTGTATAGTGACTACAAGTCACTAACTTGAAGCCTGTGGTTAAGTCCACCTCAGTCAACAAAGCACTTAAGCGATGTGATTAACTTTAAACTTTATTAGCCTGACTTCTATCTCAGGGAAGATCTTAGAAAAGTTTATTAAAGAGGCCATCCTTAATGGACTGGCCGATGCCAACATCCTAAGGGATAGCCAGCACGGGTTTGTTGCAGGTAGGTCTTGCTTGACCAAATCTCATTTCCTTCTACAACCAGGTGACCTATCTCCTGGACAAGAGAGAAGAGATTGATGTCATATATCTTAACTTCAAAAAAGCCTTCAATCTGGTATCCCATGATCACCTCTTGGCGAAAATGGATAATTGTGGCCTTGGGTCCACCATGATCCGCTGGCTGGGAAACTGGCTCCATGTTTGGACCCAGAGGGTAGTAATTGATGGAAGTCACTCATCATGGTGCCCTGTGACCACTGGTGTCCTCCAAGGTTCTGTCAATGTGATGCTGCGGCTAGTAAAGTGACCAAAATGCTGGCTTGCATCCATAGATGCTTCTCAAGCAAATCCCAGGATGTCCTTCTCCCACTGTACTCAGCCTTGGTGAGGCTTCTCCCTTGTCCAGGTGATAGGTCATCTGGTCATAAAAGGAAATAAGATTGGTCAAGCAAGACGTACCCGCAACAAACCCATGCTGGCTATCCCTCAGGACGCTGCCATTGACTAGTCTGTTAAGAATGGCTTCTTTGATAATCTTTTCTAAGACCTTTCCTGGGATAGAGGTCAGGCTGACAGGCCTGCAGTTTGCCAGATCCACTTTCCTCCCTTTCTTGACAATAGGCACCACATTGACCTTCCTCCAATTTTCAGGCATTTCACCAGAGCACCAGGAGTTCTCAAAGATCCATGCCAAGGGCTGAGCTATGATGCTTGCCAGCTCCTTGAGTAAGCCTGGGTGTAAACTGTCCTTTGGGTTGTAGACCGTGCCCATCTGCATGATGCTGCTAGTAGGGTGGCTGTGGCTGGGACTGCTTACGCTAGGGGGATCACAGGCAGTGCCTCGGGCCCTTTCGCTCACCCTCCTGTGCAAAATCCTATGCTAACTTGCGTGCCGAGCCTCGAAGTGTGCCTGTTTGCGTGTCCTCTTCGCACAGCTCGCTGGGGGGCTAGGTGAAGTAGGAGCCGGGGTGGGGCGAGGCCCTCCTCAGCTCCACTCAGCTGCCCTACTCAGCCGTCCCTCCCACCACGGGCCCTGCTTACCTCCAGCAGTGCTGGGGGTCAATGGGGTGCGCCATGGTCACTGGGGGGGGGGGGCCTTGGAGTGTGGGGGCATGACGGGCTTACACCAGTGCATCTCATACTGCTCCTGGGGCCAAACTGAGTTTTTTTTTCTGGTTGGCGGGCCCTTTTAAACTCTGCATATGGTCAGTGGGCCCACTGCCAGCAATGTGCTACTTCCTGTCAAGGGAGGCCCTACCCGGGGCTTTGGTGGATCCTGATCTTCCAGAGAGGGACTAGTAAGTACCCTCTCCCATCTCTCTCCCTGGGGGGGCTGGGCGGGGAGAGGCCCTTCTCAGCTCCACTCAGCCGCCCTGCAGCTGGCCTATGTCCCTCCCACCGCAAGCCCCACTTACCCCCAGTAGTGTTGGGCATTGGCAGGGTACTCCGTGGTTATTGGGGGGGGAGGCCTCAGGGTGTGGGGGCATGACGGGCTTACACCCATGTGTCTCACACCACTTCTGGGGCCAAACTGATGTTTGCTACCTGCAGGTTAGTAATGGTTCAGTAGTGTTTGTGTAGACACCTGACCTGGAAAAAAAATCTGCTCCTGGTCAGCCATGCATGTGGGGGCAGGAGAGAGCTCCCTGCCCCCAGGAACTGCCTGCCGGATCTCCCAGCCCCCAATCTCCCAGCCCCCGATTGCAAATCTCAGAGTAGGGGGTTTGGGGCTCCCTGCTGCTGGGACAGGGGGACGTAGTCCCCACCCAGGCATCTGTGGCAGCTCCTCGGGGCAGGGAGCTCTCTCCTGCCCCCGTGTGCATGGTTGACTGGGAGCAGATTTTTCTCCAGGTCAGTTGTGTACACAAGTACTACTACACCATTACTAATCTGCAGGTAGCAAATTTATTCGGGATTAGGGATGTTTACTGTGTAGTAAGCATGTGCATGTGTAGATGCACATGCTTACTTTACAGTAAACTGTACTAATGTGCAGTTAAGCATCTCGTGTAGACGTGCCTGCTGGGTGCTTAAGGACAGTTGTGACCTATTGTACACTAACCCTGTAGAAAGCTGGAGGATGGGTCAGGCACAAACCACACTTCTTTGACTACTTGAAGAAAACTATATTTACCTTCTCTCCTGCAGACCCACGTCTGATCTTAGCTAAGGAAATCCAGGGTTATTCTGTTAAATGAAGTCGTCTAGAATTACACCAGTGATACTGGGCATAGATCCTGATCCAGTCAGTATTGTGTATATTAGGACACTGAAAGGAGCTGTGACGTTGGATTTCCACAGAGGACATCTAAAACATTACAATGAAAAATCAATGGGAGATTATTTGCCAATTTTAACAAATTAAAATTCAATATTAAAAAAACACTTTTCCATGCCACATTGAGACAGAGTCAGCATCTAAAAAAATTTCAAACAGAAACCTGCCCCTTAGATCTGGTCAATCTTTTTTGTTTTCCTCCAATAATGACCATTTAAATTGTTTTCCATACATTAAACTTAAGTTTCAAAATGAAAGGTCACTTCAGTCCAGAAAAAAACAAGCTCTTAAACAAAAGAAAATGTCTAAAAAGCATGTTTCAATAATCTCTGAGTCCTGCCCCCCTTCACTCATTTTTCCCTCCAAATGGGAGATTCATTGAACCAGATGAACTGATCTGATGGATAAAAAAAAAAAAAAAAATCATAAAAACCTTGACTCCATTTACTGCAACTCTTCCTTGAAAACACACAAAAACAAATCAGAGGGGAACAAAGATAGTGAACCAAATTGTTCCTACATTTACAAGAGTGCAAGTTTATTGTTTTCACTGGATTTGCACTAGAGATGTTGTAAGGTAGATTTACTCTAATATCTCTTCACTGAAAATTTTTATAAGTATGAGAATGGTTGTAAATTTGTATTGACACTTTCAAAACATGCTTTTCTTGATATTTTAGAAAGAGTGTTGTTACAGACTAGCAGTGAACTGAAACTGTGAAATTAGAGTGGTGAAAACAAAAACAGAAAAGAAATGCAGAAATACTGGGATACACTGAGAATCTTAATCATGCTTTTCATTGCAACTCAGCAGGGCATTTAGCACATACTACGTTTTAAACACATGAATACCCATACTGACCTCAAAATTAAGCATGTACTGTAGCCCCAGTTCAATGGAGCAAACAGGCCATGATTCAGCACAGTCCTGAAGTATGATCCTTAACTTCCTTTTACTCAAACAGAGCTCAAGTGCATGTGTAAAGTGCTTTGCAGAATGGGAGATAAGTGAAAAAAATGGTTAAAGGACATAATATTAGCTGTGCCCAATTCATTCCTGGTCTAAGCAGCCACTGAAGTAGCACCTAGTATATCACCAATGGATTTTACCACATACAAACTCTGCATGCGACTCCACAAAGAGTTTCCAATTTCTAGTAGCATAACTGAGCTCTTGATTCTGTTCAAGTATTCCTATTAGTTATTTTATTTCTCTCTCAGTAAGATATGCACTAGACACAGTAATCAATGGCAGTTTTTGAGCAACTGTGAAATTCAAAATATTGCAAAAAACAGCAATGAAATCTTGAAGATGTAAAGCTGTTTTTCTTCCCCTTCTTCCTCTCTTTTAAAGAACTGGTAATGAGAAGGAACTAGCCATTTTCCAAGCTGCCGGGGTTTCAGAGGGAATGAGATTTGAGAAAAAAAATAATGGCATGCTAAATATGTTGTTGAAATGCACTGAGAATGTCTTTATCTTAAGAGGAAAATAGCTTAAAATCATGTAAAACAGAGGTCAGGCGTGAGCAGGAATGTGTCCATGGAGAATTGTGTGTATACAGAAAACTATCCACAGATTGAAAATATGCACAGTTAGCGCTGAATGACTAATCTGAGTAAACAGGGAACTTTAGAGGGAATTATTTGCTTTTATAATGTTATTTTTGGGCACACTTCATTATTTTACATTTTATAATCTATCACACTACTATATTCAGTGAAACAAGTGAATATGACAACATGCTTTGCTACAAATTTTGGCATGAGAACAGGAACATGATAAAAACAGGCTTTTGATTTTTTTGATGATTTTGTTGATTTTCATAGTAATAGCTAATTGTTGCATAGAGAATTTAGAGACAGTAAAATTTTTTTGAATGTATACCAGTAGAGTTTGACGCCTACCTTTTAACTAACTTATAATTTTCAAAGTCATCTATGCAGTGATTTGGTCTTATGACTCCAACTGAGTTTATTGGGAAGATGGTTATCACAGGGCTGTTACCTCACATATAACACTTTGAAAGTTTGCTTCTAAATATCTAATCCAGGAAGAAAAAACAAGAAAGAAAACCCTACTGTAATCCCTTTTGAATGTCTTTACCAATCTGGCTCTCTCAGAACTTTACAGAGAAGAATCAAACAAGGCTAAATAAAAGAACATCCAAGGGTGAAGAGCAATTGAAGCAGAGATCCAGGAGGACAGAAATCCCATCTGTCAACCATAAAAGCATATTAAGTTACAGTAAAGAAAGACCAAACTATATAGATCAATTGTAAACCTAAACTTTTAATCAGCTAAAGAAATGGAGCCTTATAAACTTTCCTGAAGGGGGAAGTTCTCTCACTGCAGAGCCTAATAAACATAGCCCCCAGAGGTCCCCAAAAATGGCATTTTGAAACTGGAGCCCTCATGAACCTGTCTCCAAGGAGCATGGGAATAAAACAAATAATAAGTAGAATTGTATTCCCTTTTCTAAGCTCTTTAGAAGGAGTGATTTGGACCGTGGAGGTGGAAAGGAATCAAGTCAGGCCTAAATTGAATGATTTTGAAGTCAATGGGAATCTCCCAGTTGTTTCAGTGGGAGCTGGTTCAGATAAATGACTACTACAGTTGGTCAGAAGACTCTGACAGAACATTTTTTTCTGCCAGAGAATATGCCAAAATGTTTGCAGGATTGTGATGGTTCTGATGACCTTTCATTTTGGTCAGGAAAAACCTGAAATGAAGCATGTTGAATATTGTTTGGACATTATCAGAACTAAACATTTTGCGTTTTCATTTCCAAACCCATAGACCCCAAAATATATCAAACTTATGTTCTTCACCAGAAAGGATGAAGAACATATGGCCCAGGGTGGTTTTAGGTTGGGGAACATGACTGTCTACAAGGAAGGGGTGCTACACGAGGGATAGCACCTTGTCAGAAACATTAGTATTTCCAAATCCAAGGGGTTAAAATAAAGCTCTCTTTAGAAAGAAGCATTTTATTTCGTTTATACACTGATGATTTTTTTAGCCTGGCAAGCAAGACAGGCTTATTGTGTAGTCTCTAGATGGTTCTGTTCAAATTACATTTGCATGGATTTTCTATTTTTCTATTTGCTAAAGTGTGTTAAATACATCTGCTTTTATTTAAGATAATTTAGATTTATTGAGTATTACTGAGGATAATTACTCTGAGTGATGCCCAAGAGGATGAAAATGAACCTTTGGTGAGAGACAGAACAAGCTAAAGGTATTGACACTTATGGCCAAAGACATGGGAGCTCTTTAAGAAGAGGTGCTGAAGTTACTAAGTATATAGAGCCTGAGAAAAACCTACAGACCATTTAATGGGTTACTGCAGTTTGCACGATATATTCAAATGAATTATGGTTCTCTTTCTTGCATATGTTTATATTAGACAATTGGGCTCCAAAAGTCACACCTATACATGCCCATTTGTGCCTGCAAGACCCACTTGGTACTTTCACCAGTAAATATTGAAATTCAGATGTTATGCTAATATTTTGATCCCCAAAGGTGAGTTTTAGCTGAAAGTACATACCAATGTATCAAACTGAGGAGCAGATTACCAGTGTCAAACCAGTTCAGGGAAAAGAAAAATGACTTCCCCTATACAAAAAAAAAAAAAAAAAATCCCACATGACCATTCTGGGGTTTAAAAGAGTTCACTGAGATTTTTTTTTTGATTGTTCCAAAAATACTGAAACAACACAAGAAAGTTTGGTCTTGTGGTTTTAGGAACAAGTTCTACCAGAGGCTTCCTGAGGCCTATTCTTGTTCCTGGTGAGGTTGTTCCATCCCAGTTTTGCAGAGTCAACACTTCAGGCAGCAAGGAAAAATATCTAGGCATTTCAGGGCCAGTTCTTTAGTTTGTGCAAATTCATATGACTTCAGTAGTGACTTCTGTGGAGCTACAAGGATTTCCACCTGCAGAGAATCTCACCTTCTTGAGGTTGCCCAGCACTACAAAGAGTACCCAAAAAGGTACTCATAGCTGATGTTACAAGGAACAGCAACGTGGATTGATTTCTGAAGAGAAAAGCAGCGAGGGCTGGAGGGCAGGGCAGTGCATCCCCCTCCTCCCCATGCTATTATTCCTAGGGCTGTCTCAGTGTGACTGTGGGACTCCTAGCATTTCCCGAGTTGGTCCTCCCCAACTCTGTATGGTTGAACTTAGAAATGGTGAATGTCAAGCTGAATGCACACTCATGTGGGGATCAAATGCAACCAAATGAAGGCAGAGGAATTGGTCAGCCTTCAAGTATTGTGGCTTCTAGCAAAGATCCTGATGTTACAGGTATCCTCAGTCTGGCATACACCCTGCTCTACAGGTCCTGTTACTTCCAGGAGAAGTTGTCAATCAGATCTGTATCAAAAGAAACAAAATGTTGTCATCCAGAAGCCTGCTCTCTGCTGAAGTGTTTGCTATATGGTGCCAACACAAAGAGGCTGGGCATGTCTACTGAATATTTTTTTTGTAAGGGCCTAATAGAAAAAAAATGCTGGGGCCCTAGGGAACACACACAAGAGCACTATTCAGGCCCTGGGATGTGAATATCACAGCTCTCTATTCATCCTTGATCAGTCAGTTATAAAATTCTCGCTTGCTTAAGTCCTGAAAGCAAATAGCAGCTAAGTAAAAAGGCATCAGATAAATCCTTTGCATGTGCTGACATGTCTTGGAACTGTGTATGTGTGGAGAGGGGGAGAGAGTAAAAGGTTAGGGGGGGATTATTTCAGCATTTTTTCTCCCTTTGGTGGGACATGGGTGTGAGCTGTTGCTGCTCACTTACTGCGTGCAGAGCCAGGGAGCAGAGGAGATGGAGCATTAAGATTTATAGCTGTTTGTGAAACAGATAAATCAGGGCAAAGGAGGGAGAACCATCAGAGTCCACAGCCCCCTCATGATTTTTTCCTTCTATTCTGGTTCCATGCTTACATGTTCTTCATCATTCTGATATGAGGGTTGAGTTCAGAGGTTAAAAAAAATCCACTTCATTTTTAAACTAAACCTTTCAAGACTCTTCCAAGTCATATTTAACTCACAATATGTCCTTTTAGTGAACTAGTAAAAAAAAAGGCGGGGGGTCATTTGTTGCCTTCCAAAGTATAGACTCCAGCACATGTTTAGAACCGTAGGCGTCTAGTATCATAATAACACGTTCTGTATGCACAGATAGGCACACACAGGTAGCATTACAGAAGCCCAAATTGTCTAATATAAAAAAATTAGGAGCGAGAACCTCTATGATTCATTGACTATACAGTATCATGTGAATTTCAATAACCAGCTAAATGCGCACACAGCACGCACCTCTCAGCCAGCCAGTTAATGGCTTCAGAGGCAAAACACTGGCTTTTATTGAAAAGGGAAAAAAAAGAAAAATAATACTACTTTTATAAAGTGTCTAGGAAGTTGAATTGGACAGCTCAGGTGGTTAGCAATAGAGTTACTCTCACCATCAGGTCATGGTCTCAAAATCAGACCAAGTCAGCAGTGAACGATCAAAAGTCTTTATGTTCTGATTACATCTTGGCAGCCGGTGTGAAAAGGGTTCATGGTATCAATCCCTTTCCTGTTTTTACTGTGGACTGAATGAACCTGAAAGCCAAGTATAAAGTTAAAAGTATGTTGGGAGAAAAATTTACACTGCTGCTGCTGTCCCTTCAGTACCTGTGTTGAATACAATAGCAAGTGTTTGAGGTACCATTTTTCTAAATTATATTGATGGGTAAAATTTCCTGGATGAGACTTCTTTTCTACAGGAAAGATAGGGTCAGATTCTCCAAAACAATATACACATTTATTTCAATTTTGGCCAGTTGCTTTGGCTGGTGAAGAGAGAGAGAAACAATTCCCAAACAATTAAAACTTGCTGACTTTTTAAAACAAAATTACTAGTATAGCTAAGGGGGCTGGTGGGAGGGAGTGTAGGTGACCAGGGCATTAGCTCCAGTTGCTGAGTTGGGGGCTGTGTAAAAATAGCTACTGCCATTGTTGTTCTCCCAGCCTCCATGTCCCCACCTCTGGCAGCCCGGCTGCAGCCACTACCCCATGTACAGAGCTGCCAAGATACTCCTCTGAACAATACAATTTGATTCTTTCCACTCCAAACATATTTTGGTTTCAAAATTTGCTTCCATGTTATTAATTATTTTTAAATGTTTCCTCTGAGGTTGTTTAACTTTTTATATAACATGCATTTTTTCCTGTCTTTGCCCCAAAATGATTTTTCTCAATTTAATTCCCACCGTTCTATTCATTATTGGCCTCCCCCTTTTCCAGTTGAAGCTAACGGGAACTTTACCATTTACTTCAACAGCAGTAAAGCTAGGCCAACCCTGAGTGATTTTGGGAGCACTATGTTTTGTTGCTAGAGCTGTCAGTTTAACATCATTCAGCAATATTGAATTCATGGGAAATATTTACAGAGTAAAACAAACAATCCTGTCCATGTTATAATGATTGCATTTAACAGTTGCAGAAGCTTAATTTAATTCTTGTCTCTTAGGGTGCAGACAGAAGAGCAGGTCCCTGCTGTAACTCATAATGCTTTGCAGGAAGCGCTCTAAGTTACAACAATCCCCCGGACTGAACAGAAGTTCGCTGC
This sequence comes from Crocodylus siamensis, assembly GCF_052110815.1. NCBI lineage: Eukaryota > Metazoa > Chordata > Crocodylia > Crocodylidae > Crocodylus > Crocodylus siamensis. The sequence goes on along the minus strand of NC_143404.1, from coordinate 55,138,169 downwards.
TGGGTCTGGAGGATTGGAGAATCCAGTTGCTGGCTTGGAGCCTGCAGATGGTTTCTCTTAGCAATGCCCCCTCCTTCCTCCCAGTCCTGTCAGTTTTCCGAATGGGAAAGGGAGCAGAGAGAGCTCATTCTAGGGGTTCCCCAGTTGGTGCTGCAGGGTAAGGTGAGTGGATTAGAGCCCCCTCACCTAGGGGGGCTCCAATACACCTGACCCACCCTCCAGCACCCACTGAAAAAACCCAGGCTGAACTCCTTCCACTCCCTTTCCTTTCCCCATTCTGAAAATATCTCTGGGGCTGATAGACAGGCAGATACAAGTTACTGAAGATGCTATGTTTTGAAATGTCTTCACTTGAACCCTTATGTAAGGAGGGGCCAGATTTTCATGGTCTTGGGCCTTTTAAAGCACTTTGCAGCCATGCACTTCTGTTTGGTCACAGCTGTAGAGTACTTTCAGGGGCCAGATCATGTGACAATTATTACTTCTCTCTGCACCCTTAGTTTTCAAGAACATTTGGTTTGGGGTTAGAGTTTTTTCTCTTTTTCTTTCTTTTCTTTTTCCTTTTCCATCTGCCCCCTTTAATAATAGAAGGAGAAAAACATAACATCTAAACCACATTATATTCAAGTATGAGGAACAATACTACCCACATAAGCTGGGAAATGGAGGTAAGTGTAAAGTTCTGCACACTGCAATTTTGCTTTTGTAATTCAACACATAAGATGTGGACAGTACAGTAAGACTGTACAGTAGTCTCACGTCACCATTCTACATACAGCAAGCACAACAGGGGCAAGGGGAGAAATAATGATAAAGTTCAGCTTGAAGTTGCAATGTTTTGGTGTTTGGCGTCTCAGGATCTTTGGTCAATGCTAGGATTTAGGTGCTAATAGCACCATTTTCATATATTATGAGAGATACTTTGGCTTTTTTTTCAGCTGGTCTCCCACTGGCCTAAATCCAGCACTGTCCTTACTGAGCCATCATTTCTGCAAGTCAGTACTCTGTAATACTGTGCTATATGCAAATATACCATGTGCCAAGAAAGGCCGAATTTGGCTCCTGAATGCTTGCAGAACACCATAAACAGTATCCTTTGCTTGTGAAAGTAAGTCCTTTAAAGAACAGTGGATGTTTCTGTTCCTTCTTTGTATACAACTTTGAAGCAACACCAGATATGCTTAGTTGGATGTGCCTTGGGTGTACTGATTAATTTTTCTTAAGGTGTAAATGAGTGACATTTATGGGACCTGACTGCACAGTTATGGACACAAGCAAAAACAAAGCAATGCAATATTGGGTTATAGTTCATTATCAAGCTCTCATTTCTTGCATTGTCTACATGTATCTATATTGTATATGTTTTATTTTTATCTCAAATTTCTGTTTTTATCTACTTCCACATACTTCTCTACCTCACTTACGTACATGACTGCCCACAACCATTTGATGCTGGTAACTGTATTAGTTAGTTAGAGCTAATAGTAGTGACTTACCTTCTTGGTAAACTTACATCCAGCTAAGGCCCTATTCCAGAAGCACTTTAGTTCATGTCATGTTCCTGTTTGTGCTGCTGTTATCTCAGAGGCTATTTGCATGTGTGTAACTATGCAATACCAGACTGGCTTTGCATGCAAATTATGCACACAGAGTTCTAAAAACTAGGCTACAGGTTTTGTGAGAATCAGCTTTGTAGGAAACTAAAGATTTATACCCAGACCAAGAATGGGTCCTAGAGTTGTTGAATTCTGTTCTGGGCCTTGCCACTCACTAGATGTCTGCATGAGATTTTGAAAACCATCCACTGTTGGCCTAATGCTCCCATTAAAGCCTAAGAGAACACAACTTCTGTTTTCAGTGGGGGCAGGATTTGGGCTATGCAGAGTGCAACTATAAATCCCATCCACAAATCAGTCTCTGATTACATCTGTGAAACAAGGACAATCATTCTCAGTTCAATACTAAGCTTAGTGATTAAGTTCCTGGGACCCTGGAAGTTTCTCAGAGCAGGTTAGACAAACACTTTGCTAGCCTGATTTAAACAGTGACAACCCTGTTGGACTAGCCTGCTTCTTGAGACACCTTCCAACGTAGTTTCTCTACGATTCATATCTGTAAAGCTCTGAATAAATGCCATATCTAAAATGCTCTAAGTGCTTAGAATAATGGGCGTTGCTATTATAGCAGCTTGTGTTGGCACTTCACTATCTTAAATTTGTCCACATAATATATTCACTGCCCCCTCCTGGAGTATATACATGAACTACTGATACAAGTCTGTCATTAGACACAAATAACAGAAGACAGAAGAAAAGATGTTTCCTAGCATATTAAAATCCATGACTTGCCCAAAGGATACTCACCTAAATGTATCCCAGTTTACGTTTCATCACTAGAAAAGATGTCAAGGACTAGTGCACCTGCTATTCTTATTCTGAACTGTCCAGTCTTTCCATCATTTTTGCATAACAGCACAAGAATGACGAGACACTTGCACACACAGATCAGTTGCCTGGCTTTCCTGCCAGTGTAATTCCAGGAGAGATCCAAGCCCCATCCTTGGTATTTTATTTCGAGTGTCTTTTCTGTAACTCCTTCCTCTGTAGGTTAATGAAGACTTAAGCACTCCATCTTAGCAGCAGTGATGTAAAACGGCTGCTTATTGCCTGTTCCATCTCACTGACTTTTATTGTGATAGTTAAACCAAAATGGTGAACTATTACACTTCATAGCCTGCAAATAAAAGCAGAATGTTAAAAAGTAGAGGCTATAACCTCTGATCCAGTCAAAATTACTTTAAACGTCTAAGGCTCATAATCTTGAGACAACTTTACTCAGCTCACAAGGTCTAGGGATTGGTGTGGATTATCAGTCAGAAGATAAAAGTCTTTCATTGTAATACTGTAACATCTTTTCATCCTACCTGTTATCAAAGATAGTAGTCTAAATCCTCAGCTGGTATAAACCAATGTAGTTCACTGAAACCAACAGGGCTAGCTGGAGAGACAAACTTAATGAAAATTCTTGCAACAGAGGAGGATAATTTGTTTTTTCCTGTCTATACACACTCAGAGCAGCCCCCCAGCTGAGTGCTAAGTCACCCACATATCCTGTTTTCAGGTAGGCAAAACCTACCTGATCCATAAATATTCCATAGCTTTTTTAGTCATGTGTGCATTAGGTTATACATTTTTAGGGTGGAGGAAGTTCTAGAGTCAGAGCATTAGCTGACCAGTGAACAGAATTCAAATAGGAAGCCACAGCTAATATGACTTTGCAGGCCAGCTTTGTATCATCCTGATCCTGGAGAAAGCTACAGATCATACAGCTCCTGACACAATTTTAAGCAATGCCAGGGTGGCTCTAAGTTACATTTGTTTTTTGTTTTTTGAGGGGTTTTTTTACAACCCCAGGGAACAGTTTTAGCAGTCAGGGATCCTCTAAAGATAAAGATGACCCCTCTATGCCCTATTTCATCTGATAATACTGCTGACTCTGACAAGGACAATCCTCAAGTAGTTTGTTATGCTGAATTTACAGACCCTGTGGATTTCTGGAGTGGAGGAAAGTCCATAGATGGACCAAGAACATGGCCCATTACCTTTCTCTCTCAGTTCACATCTTAGGGCTGAGGCTGACCTCACTTTTTCCAGATTTATAGAGTGTATTTCCACTGAGCTTGGAAGAGTTGCTCTGTTTTACATCTGTCTGAGAACAGATTGGGCCAATTATATGGCATTAAATATAGAGATCCATTTCCAATGGCATACCGAATGCACTTAATTCTCTGCTGGCACAGAGCATGGCTAATTACTTTGTATGATGTGCAACAATATGGTCAAAGTGTTTTTAAGTCATGTCAAGCTTTCACCCATACAGTCATGCTTGTGACTTGTATGCCAGATCTAGATGGGTCACACATTTGAGAGTCAGTTCACAGTAGTGTAACTTGAGGGGGCACAAGTGGGGCTCTTGCTGTTTCAGCAGCCGCCAGATGCATGAACACTGCATACTGCTGTAGCGGCAGCAATCAAGGCAAGCAGACTATGTTGTGGCAGCACCAGTGGGAGGGCAGGGTGCAGCCACCTCTCTGAGTACTGCCTTTGTGAAGTGGGGTGAGAGGGAGGGGTGCAAAATAACTGCTGGTACAGCTGGTCAATGGCCACACCACTGCCACCAACGGCATAGCAGCTGGCACCACCCCATGTGCCAAAGCTGCCCAATGCACAGAGCTGCTCTGTTATGGCTCTATCCATGCTCATTTGACTGACCTCAGTGTTTCTCAGGAACCTGTGTTGTGACTAGTATGCTGTCCACCTGGAACGTGAGGATGTATTTACCAAAATAATTACAGTTTTGCTAAATGGATATACTGCATTTTCAAATGGTCTTAACACTGGCTTACAATTATGAGATTTCTTCTACAGATAGCAGAAGATGCTGAATGAGGGGGCAGGTGAACTGATACGGATGACATGTCAGGTAAGGTTTTAAAACAATATGTTATTTTACGTTTGATGCTGCTGCCACTTCCTGGTACTATATGGGACAGAAAGCAGAAACCGTGAATTTACATAAGTAAAGCTGTTTATGAGGTATTTTGGGTCTGGCCAGAATTAGAAATCTCCCAAATCTCCAGGCTATTTTGGTGAAACTTGTATCCGTCCTTGTGAAAAGCCTTCTATCCTCTTAGCTTGCTCATTAGTAAATCCAGAGCTACCACAAAGTAAACAAATGTGTGTGAGAGTAGGAAAAATATGATATGATACACAGCCCGTTAGGTTAGCCTGCAATGGGAATTGCTGCAGTAAGACATCATGCACGTATTCCTTGCACTCTGTACCTCCAAAACTGCATTGTGACCAACTTTAAGGCTGCAACACGATAAAAAACTGAAGGAGCAATGCTGAGAGATAACTATCTGAAATAATTCTGTGGTCTGTCACCATAGTAGTTAAGTACCTCATAAACTTTAATGCATTTGTTTTTATCTCACCCATGAGAGAGGGCAGTGCTAAAACCCCTGTTTCACAAATAGGGGATTGAGATCCAGACAGAGTGAGACAGGCCTAAGTTCACTCAGGAAACGTATTACAGAACAGGGAATTGAACCCATATCTTTCTAGCACTAGGCCACCACTACCATCATTGTGCCATTCCTCTTTTGGAGGATACCTCTGTTAGAAGCTGAGTCCTCCGTGATTTGCTTGCATCCTGTTCCTTTCATAATATCTCTGGTTTCCTTGTACACTGTACATAGTGTGACCTGACTGTTGTACAACCATGGCTCAAAGCCAAACAAATTCAGTTTCTCCTCTTCAAATCTACTCTTTCTCTCTCTCTCTCTCATGGTAATGAGCACTTTAATCTATCAGGGAAATGTAGAGCTTCTTGGCGCCGCTTTTTATTTCTGATCTGTGTTTTTTCTCTCCCTCTCTCCCTCTCTTAGGTTAATTTATCTGATTACATGCAATGCACTGCAGCCGTGTTAAGGTACCAGTCGAGTTTCCACTTGGAGGCTTGGAGGAAAGATTACCATTAAAACGTGACTTCCATTCACTCAGCTGAAATTACTATTGATTGCCAAAGAAAAATATTTGTGCTGTGAAGCTGGGAGCTATGATGTTGAACCGTATTAACATAATGTTAGCATAGCTACGGGTGTTTAGTGGCACGCAATCAGATTTGAAATGAACGTTGATTATAGATTGAGATTAATGTTCACATATTCATAGGAACACAATGAAAAGAGCAATTTCCTTTCTACTACAGATCAATGGTTTCCCCATTCAATTATACAGCTGTAATAATTGCATTATGCGGAAATATTTCTTAATGGCTTATTTCATTCTTCTTGTGCATGTGCGTGTGTATGCGCCTGTGTAAAATCTTTTGTCAGTGATACCTGCCAAATACTGCAGACCATGTTAGATGCTTTAATCACTGGTACAAATTTGCAATCTTTGGCAAAGCCAATAATCTCTCATCACTCTCTCCCCTATGCTTTTTATCCAGTAGCAAAACCTGGCATTTCCTTTTGTCTATATGAGACTTACAGGCTGAATCCCCATCATGTAATGTGTGTGGCAGATCAGTGGACATTGCATGGCTCCCTCTGTGTCCAACTCACAGAGGACGCGAGTCTAATGGTGGCCACTTAAATCACAGCTACTCATGCATTTAATTCTGGAAGTGCCTTGGTAAGCTCAAGGTGTATGGCTTAGTTGGCAGTCTCCACCCAGAGAAACCAGCCTGCTTGCTGAGCCGTGGCTTGTGGGCAATGTTACCCACAGAACCCTCCAATCGAATCTCAAAATTATACAGGAAATTAAAATGTTTATACTGCACTTGATAGGAGGAGCAGAATGTGATGCTCTCCATCATACATTATATGGTCAGTATTTTTGCATATGGGCCGCTAAAGATTGAGGGGTATTGGAGTAGTGTATTGTCCTTATGCTGCACTAGCTGCTCAGACAGAGGCCTTCTACACGGTGACATTTAGCTTTCCTATCTACATTGCTATTCTTCTGTCTACTCACAGAAAGTAGTCTAGCTGAAGAAATTTAGCTAAGTAAAATACTTTTTAATGATCTTATTGCCTTGTCCTTATTAAGTTGATGTGCTCTCAGTTCAGAATGAGGTTCCATAGCAAAGGAAAGAGTATCCTTGTAGAAATGGAAAGTGATAGCTAAGCCTTCCCCTTTCTTTTTCTTGTCATCAAGGGGAGAAAAGAACCAGGCTGAATGAGAGTGGTCTCTTTTATGGGTGGAGAACTGGGAATCACCTAACTCTCACTTCTCTTCAAGAGGGTATAAGAGGCTTCCTATTTCCCCTCAGAGCAGTACAAGGAGAGTCAGCTTCTTCTCTAACATCTCCACTTGGGATGAAGGGTCAAGGCTGGGGAAAGACAGCTTTTCTTTCTCAGTGGAGACAGAGGACTGGTCCCATTTAATTTTATTCAGAGAACCATCCCTCATCTCCATTTCTCACAGGAGAAACAACACACAGGGGCAAAGTATCTGAGAGGAATAGGGTTCCCACAGCAGAGATTTCTCTCCTGAGGGCCCTTGTGCTCCTTAGGGAAATGCATATCATGTGCATGCAGGTAAGGGTCTCGTGTGTTAGACAGATAGGCATGAAAAAGATAAGAATTTTCCAGGTGCAGGTGTCTCAGAGAAAGAGGCTACTATTGCAATGGAAGAAGCACGTGAGGGGCACCAGAGGCTGATAGGACACTGGTAGTCTACTTCCCAGGTGCCCCATAGAGTAGAATTTAGTGGTACAACCCTGGCTTTACTACTGCTGGTCCTCTGTCATGGACTGGCTTATATCTCTGCAGATATCTTCTGTTTGAGGTTGCCACTGACCGAGGTAGGTGGAATTGCATTTTCTCAGGATGCTTCACATTCGAGCAAACAGGCCAAGATTGGTCTCTATAGGGCATGAGCTAATCTTTAGCTTTCTACACACCAGATAACCAGCACACCATAATGAGAAAAGCTTTAGCTGTCATATTTTCCCTCATTTTAGAATCCAGTGCAGAAAAACATTCAAGTGTCTGCTTGCTTAAGGCACAGTGTAGGCGCATTATGGCCATGCTCCCTATACTTGCAGCAGAGAGGAAAGAGATGTAGTAGTCATTATGCTGGGTCTGTGCTACTAAATCATTTCCTTACATTGACTGATGCTCCCATCACAGGTTACTTTCGCTCTATGGTCAAATACGCCCAACAGTATAGCAGAAACAATCTCTCTGCACACCATCATACACTTCATTGCATCTTGCATGATGTAGATGCAAAGACTGCAAAGTCTTTGAGGCAGAACTTGCCTCTTACTATGTATCTATCTTGACAGAAGCTAACACAATGGGGTCCTATCTTAACTGCAGTTTCTAGGCGCTTCCACAGTACAACCAAATACTAGCAATAGCTCTGAACAGTGCATCAGGAGTATTTGAAGCTGGGTTGCAGACCAGTTAGAACTGAAAAAAAACACATGTTTTACATGGAAAGAGCTTCCAGACGGGGTTACAAGAACTGCAGTGTCATTATTCCCCTTATGATGCTGAGTCATCAGTTGGTGGATGAAAAACAGTGAAGCAACAGAGACCACACACTCAGCATTAAAACTTGCCTCATCCTTTTCCCTTCCCTGGCAGTTTCACATCTCTATGGGCAGAAGTTCTTTGGTTTTTCACCCTTCAAAGTTAGTCACAAGTCACAAGGAGGGACATTGACAAAATAATGATTGCTCACATCTATTTTTTAAGTTACAGGGAATGATAGTCATGTACTCATGGAAAAGGAAACTTAACTTAGAAAGATCTCATTTAGGGGATAAGGAAAGTCTAGTAACTACCATTTTATTACAATAGGGTGTTTTTGTAAGGGAGGAGTGATTAAAATGAAATGACAAATGTGTGAAAGAAAAAGCAGGTGCAATGACTTTATCCAAGAGAACAGCAGATAAGAATAAAAGTCAAGGACTTTAAATCCAACCAATAATTCTAGACGCCTGGATTTTTGGAGACCTCGTCTGAGATGCCTCCAAGGGAAACAGGTTCTGAGAAAGTGGTCAGCATGCAACTTCTCATCATCAGCTCCCTTCTAAGGCTTCTCAAACTGGACACCAAAATCAGTAGTCAGTTTTGAAGTCTTGGTAAGGATGAACTTCAGTTAGTCCCCATAATGCCCTTTGATCCTGGTTCTTGGAAGCATGACAAATAAATATTTATATACATGCCAAGTTTTGTTCTCATATACATTAGTATAAATGTGAGTAACTGAACTAACTTCAGTGGACTTACCTGAGATTCATAGTAGGGTAAGCAAAATGAGGATGTGGCCTTGCGTACCTTCATCCTAATTCGCTTAATAGACTGGATTCAGCACTCAGCTGACCTGAAGATACCCTCAGGTTAGAATGGCAAAATCCCTCTTTCACTCTCAACTAATATCTTGTAGAATGAATCATTAACTAAAACTCAAATTTGCTATTTGAGGCCAGAGTGCTTGTATACATAAAACTGTAACGAGATCTTTTGATAAAGAAGCATCTTGGAGACATCACCAAGTCACATCTCACCAACTAATAAAGATTGACTAGGATTCCTTCACTAATAACTTGCTGAAAAGAATTATAATGCATACAACAGTCTGGAAGTAAAGGTGGTGTAGACATAGTCCTAGATTTGTCTTTCCTATATCTAATTCCTGCCCCCCCTTGCAAGTATGGATTTCAGTGAACAGTCTTTCCTTGACTTCTGTGAGTTTTGTGCTCAGGTCTCTTGTGCTGAACTTTTCCATGATTCTATGATCTGCAAAGTAGGGCTGAAAGGATCCTCTAGAGGTCGTCTAATCCAGCCTCTGCTCAAGGCAGGAGCGTCCTATCCAAAGTACCCCATACACATCCTTGCCTAACTGATTCCTAAAACTACACAGTCAACCCTGGGATACATCTCTGTAACTGACCTGGATAGAAACCTGGAGTCTAAATAACCTGACCAACATGAAAACTCAGACCTTGATCAGAATGCCAAACAAAATATCATGATTGTTGCCCTTCTTCATTGATTATACCCTGGCTGTTGGACATCAGCCTTTGAAGAACAAATATTCTTAACATACAGCGAATGTTACATTTTATGAAAATAATGAAGTGTCCTGGGTTGCAGTTATATATTAAAAAAACCCTAGCACAGAAATCACTGCAGGTTTGTTTGACCACTGATTACTCTGAAATCGCAAACAAATTAGGAGGTAAAGGTCAAGTAATACATCATTCAGTAGGTAATTTACAGATCTACAGAGTGGTCTATCATTTGACTTAACACTTGACCTTGGAAATGTAGAAGCATGTGGCATAACCTTCAACTCCTAATAGTCTAAGAGAAACTGAAGTTGGATCAGTCAGGGTCATAGGTAACAACTGAGAAGTCATAGGTCAAATTCAAGACCATATTGCAAATCCAGGAAAAATTACATTTCCAGTAACTTATGGCATGACCTCTAGCTCCTATTACTCTGTGAGGAGTTCTTATCTGGTCAGTCATATATTCATGTATTCATAATTCCCAGATTACATATGAAGAAGAAGTTATTTTAACTTACTAGTTATGGTGGCTTTTTTTTCTTTAGGAGTAGTTCAGTTTTTACTAAAGTATTATGGCATGCTGATTATTTTGTCACTCCACTGAGAGATTCTGAGCTCATGGAAATTTTGTAACAGTTTAACTTAAAAGCTTCAGTGGAGTTACCACATTGGTTCAAATGAGAACCAAATTAGGTCCTATTGCCAGGTCATTGTCCTCTTTTGGATTCAGTTACATTTTTGAAGATTAATTTATTATGATTAGGGACCTAGCTAATTCATGGTTTTGTGGATTTTTCAGAAACCAAGAAATCTGGGATTCTCTGCAAAAGCAAAAATAAATAAATAAATAAATAAATAAAAATAACATCCTTAAAATGCTGGCTCCCCAGTGAGAGTCAGTGGTCCTTGCAGCTGGGAGGGGAAGGTGCCAGGTGGTGGGATGGCACAAAGGGCAGCAGACAAGACGGTGGCTGTCCCTTCATCCCTCCTGCCCCCGCTGAGGCCTCTCCGCCAATTAGCACTGAGCAGTGGGGCTACCGCGAAATGCCAGTGAAATATGCTCTATGTACTGTGAGCAGGCTGTGAATAAACCTTCACTTCGCCACAATTTAGATAGGTCCCTAATTATGGTGGAAAGCCAAGAACTGCCTAATAGAGAGGTTTTATGCATTTGTGAAAGAATACCCATCTGGGGCAGTGTGTGACTGAATATGCCAATATTCCACGCTTGTGTTTTGCCTATTTATATAGCTAGGTGGCTTATTTCTCTCTCTTGTCAACCATACTCATGTTACTCTTAATAAACGTGAGGCAAAAGGACAGTGCTTAATTGCTGTAGTGTATTTCCTATAGGTATATTTCTAACTTTTCATACCAATATAAGGAAAAAAAAAAAACCTAACCTTTTCCATTGGTGCTAGTATGAATCAAATAACTTTTGAATCAATGAATATTTCTGCTTTTGTTTCCCATTTGATTTTCTTAATGAATTCACACTGGTAGACTCCTCATAAAAAATAATTCTGTCTAAAACCTTTTTTAATGACAACAGACATCTGTTTGCTAAGCGGAGGTAGAAGTATAAATGTGTATCAACCGTTCTGCATAGCTGTAATTTGTAGAGCAGTAAGAACAGTAAACTTCCACAGTCTTCCTGCGCTGTGTACGACGACTCTCTTCCATGCCGTGTAGAACTGTACTAACTGCTGCCGAGCAAACTTCTCAAGAGCTTTCTAAAATGCCAAGTGTATTCTGACAAGTTAAACTGTTAAAAATTTGCACACAATAATCACATGCCTTTTTCTTTTTTCAGGGCAGATCATTGAGTTTTAGGCTTAAAAATTCATGTTGGCTGAACCCAGAGATGTTGGGAGGATCTGTCTGTTCTGTTAAGGTCCCATCTTCATGGCCCAGCAATAGGCCCAGGCATCCACTTGTCTTCTTTCCATTACACAAGCCCTCAGCTCTCTGTTTTTTCTCATAACATTTAAACAACTCTCAAGTTTACTGTCCCTTCCCACAACCTGTCAGAATGCTTCACTTTCAATTTCATGATCAGCCTCCATGATTCCCAACCTTTCCCCCTTACCTTCTAGTCTCCATTTCATTCATATATTGTGCCCGTGGGGCTTACATGAGTCTTGTCACACAATGCTGTGAAATAGAGGGAAAAGACACTAATATAGCAAAACCTCGTAAATCCGGCATGCTTGGGACTGAGCACCTGCCAGAAATTTGAAAATTCTAGTTTTTTGAAACTGGAGCAGCGGCCGGTCACGGAGTTGGGGGTAGCAGCGGCCAGTCCCAGAGCAGCAGCTGCATGTGGAATGGGCTGGTGGATGGCGGCAGTGGCCTCCGCATGCAAGCTTCTCCCTCCACATCCAGAGGAGCAGAGGGGGAAGCTTAAAAAGTGCCAGATTTTTGAGAGCTCCAGAGTTTTGATATCCAGATATATGAGGTTATATTGTAGTGGGTTTCAGGAAGGGTAATGAGTTCTGTGGCTGACTGGAGAGCTCTAGCAAGCAAATCTCAGAAAGTCTAGATAGCCTGTAAAAAGAAAAAAAAAAAATGACCTGCAAGAAAATCATGAATCTCACAGTCCAAATCAGAAGGGCATTAGATACAACTAATATTATATATATATTTTTTATCAATAACCACATAATTTGCCCAAATCTTAAAACAGCTTTCATGAGTTGGGCACTTGCTCATGGTCGGAGAACTGTCTGTACAGGATCACATGTATAATAAGAGTTTGAAGAGCTTCCCTTTAGAATAATGTGTGCTGTATTGGTATGATAATTTATGTCTCAAGAATGTGAACCACTGGGTAAAGCTGCCCAGAGATGCAGTTTCAGGGGCACTGCTGTTGGAAGAACATAAGAGAGGTGATGACAGACTGTATCCATATAGCAAAGGAAGTGACAGGGGGGAGAAAAAAAAGAAAAAGAAAAACATTAGGTGCTTTATGACATATTCAATAGTAAAGCAGTGATAAACTGAAGATCACAATCCTCTCCCCCCTAAAAATCCCTAATAGGAAATGTACCTGGGAAGGATCTCATAGTGACCTAAGTACGAGGAGCTAGCAGAGGCCATTTAGATGCTCAATAGATGGAGTAGTACCCGGTTCCTTCTATCTTTCATTTGATTAAGTGGGCAACAGGCCTTTCATCTCTAAATGAAAGTGAATCTAGGCTGATGCAGGATGCACTTGGAGAATATAAGAATCATGCCGAATGAGTAAAAAACCTAAAGCCTTCACAAAACGAGAAAGTCTGTATGCTGTTTAACTTGCTGACCACAAGGCTTGGCTCTGTCTTGGTATGTCTCTACACTTTTGGGTGCCATAATAAGAAATTAATGCATAGGTACAGTCATATGTTGATATACAACCATGCTTTAACAACCGTGCTTTAATATCATATGTTGATATACAACCGTGCTTTAACAACAGCGCTTTTAATTGCCATCAAAAACACTGTTTTACGCCATGTGTGTTTTATGGCACATGCCTGTCTTCACTCAAACTAGAGACTCCCCAATGTAAGCTTCCCAGAGAGTTTGCAGAAGTACATCATTCTCAAGTATGGTACATCATTCCCAACTGTGCTATGCAACTATTCGGGAGACAGCTGACAAGAGTTTGCAAAATACTCTCTTGTGAAAGCTGAGCTGCTGTCACCAACAGTATAAACATAAGGAGCTTGAGGAAGTAACTCTTCATTAACATTAGTCGCATAGCATTTTTTTATATAAGGAAAGGAAATGATCATATTTGTCTAACAAATATGCCTAAACTGGGACAGGAAATCAGAACCCTATTAACTGTGGGGCATTTTGGATTTTGAGCCACATCCAAACCACAGGGTCTCTAAGTGCATCCCTAATGGATGAATCTAAAGAAGAACGCTGGAATTTGAGGGAATTTGAGGTCTAGAGTTGGGTCTGGGGTTGGATTTCATGGCTAAACTCATTGCTAAAGATTGTTAAAAGGTTCTTAACCAGTTCAGTAAATGGAAGCACACTTTTGGGAATTTAATGTACACCACCTAAGATTTCTTCACCAGCCACCGTTAGACTCATGTTAAGATACTGCCAGCATTCTTAGCCAGAGGTATCAATATTCTCAGAAAAAAATCTGCATGTCACCTCTTGTTTTGTTGTAACCTTTTGTATTCCTGCCTTGAATGATTTGCACGTCAACATGTCTTTTCTTGCTATCAAGTCGCTTGTTCCTAAATACTAGATTTTCTCCCAAAACGTGCCTCTAGAAGGCTGATGTGCCTTAGAGATGTGTCCTTTGAGCAATTTCTACTTTGCATGTGTAACTTCTGCTTGTTGTTCTGGGTATTCAAAGTCACAGGGTCAGTTTATACCATTCTGCTGCTGAAACACAAATGTGTGGCCTGTTCATTTTTGCCTCTTGGCTTTTCAGAGGTGGATAGGGCAGGATATGTTTTTCTCTGTGTTATTTTTTCTGACAGAGGCTTTGGAACTTCATTCCCAGTGGCTGGTTCCTACTACAGGATTCAGGGTCAGATTCTGGTTTCAGAGCCAGTTGAAGAATGACCTGCTAGTATCTGTATCCCTTACTGATAACAATTCAGTATCTGGGGCAAGAAACTGTGCAATAGCCCTCAGAACAGAACCCTGCAGATGAGCGGGGCCGCTCCTGTTTAAATCCCATTGAATCCTGGATTAGGACAGCCACAGCCAATGATTTTATGACTCCTTGTGAACAGCATATCTTTCCTTTGTGATAAATGCTTGGGCCTGTATTGTACAACTACCTCACTGAGAAGAGGAAAATTCACTGAGTGGATGAGAGCTATCGTTTTGTGTTTGGGAATGAAAAGCATCAGTTGGGGAAGAGTACAAATTTAGCACTTCAGGTCAGGCTGAAGCCTTCATTTCATAGGTCAATACAATAAAAGGAAAGCCCATAGGCAAGGGTTGTGCTAGCTAGCACCTTGTAACTGGAAAGGCTTATGTGTCACACCACATTGAGCTGTGCAAACAGTTTTCACCTCAGCTCAGTAAGTTCTTGGCATCAATCACAACTGCCTCCTTCTGCATCTGAAGTGGTTTATACAAAACTGCCCATAATTCACACTTTCTGAGGATCAGCAACTCAGCGAATCAAATCAAACCGCCCTGGCACATTTCAGGAGGGTCTTATTGTTCCCTTCCCGGTCAACAAAGCAAATGGAGAAATAGATAGAAAACACAAAGGGCAGATTGCGAGGGGCATATTTGAATTGGATATGTTCTTGATTTGACACTTAATTCCCAGGTTCTTCCTCTCTCTGTTTCCTGATCAGCTTCCCTTCAGCAGGGCACAGGCAATGACAGACGTTGATATGCCACTTGCTTTTACAGCAGCATCTCTGCTGCCTCATGCATATAGGCCAGGGGTCCCACCATAATGCATTTTCTGTCAAGACTTTGTTCTTATGAAGTTCAGCATGCACATGCACTCCTCCCATTCCTATTCAGGCAAAGCTACTATGGAGAATGAATAAAGATCTCAGGACCTGGCCCCTTTAGGTGGTTTGCACGAGTGACTTACTGCACTAGATAGATACTTCTGTGCTAAGATGGCAACTGAAAGCTGCTGCAGGGAGCCATGAGAGAGCTTCACAGATCCTCCCCATTCAGCCAGGCGCTGGTAGAGAACGTGGTCATGTGGAACGGCCAAGTGGAACGCCTCCTATTTGCTAGCAATAGAACAGGATTCTCCAGAGCAAAATGTTAAAACAGAGAAGATACGGTTGAAGTAAGAGAGTACAGAACAGGGACAGAGTATGTATTTCCTGTCTTTTTAATGGACTTGTAGCTGTTTAGTTTGGTTGAAAAGTACTGAGCCATTTCCCTTGGCTGAGCATCTTGGCAAGCATATTCAGTTTGATGGTGCATTTCAGCATGTTCCTTTCGGGGGGGGGGGCGGTATCTGGTGGGATCAATGGGTTCTGGGGCAGGTCCTTTAGCTCGGAGTCTTCCACCCCCTGTCTGCTCCCCCTTTAGTGCTCTTCTGGGCCAGGTGCAAGTTCCCATTTGTTATTTCCCCTCAAGCGTCTCCCTGTATACCTGAATTTTCAAAAGTTTTGCAAATGTAGATCATGCATTATCTTAGTAGGCTAAAAAAACAGAGTTTTATGGTTAGTAGTGCTATAAACATCTTCCTGAAAAATATGTTAAGGACAGGAAGTTGAGGAGAACTAGGTGATGCAGAGGGCTGAAGCATTAGCCCACTGCCTCTGAGGACTCTACACTGTTTGTAAGTAGAAATGAGACGTATTTTTGTATTTATTTTTACTTTGGGCCTGAGTGAAACATTGCAGAATAGAATTTAGAGCAGTTAATTTCACCTCTGTGTCTCTTCCCCCGTCCCCCTCACCAGAATGTTCACCAGCTGATTACCAGGCCTCCACATTTATTAGTTACTTAGATTGACTCAATTTTTGCCTGTGACTTTAAAAAATAATATAGTCAAAATACAAACTAATCATGAAAGAGTTTACTGTGAGGAGTTGATATTCAATAATGAAATTCAATCTGACTTGGGTAATAGCTGGTCATGTAAATCACATTGCATAATTTGCATTCCATAACTGGACAGATGCAACTCATGTGTGCAGGAGAAGACTGAGCTTTTGGATCTCATGGGAAGGGGGAGGGAGGTCAGATAAACAGGACAAAAGGGGTTTTAAACAGTTTTATCCTTTTATCTTCTTTGCACAATCAACAAATGTTACCTTAGGGCAGTGGTTCTGAACCTTTTTCAGTCGACGTACCCCTTGGTCTCAGAGTGAGACATTATGTACCCGCTAGGAGCAACAGTTTTGGTGTGAGGTTGAGGCATGGAGCAGGAGTAGGATATCTGGTTTCCAGGTGTATGTGTGTTTTATGGCAGTAAAACCCCGGCAATTTCAAATTGTCAAAACTTCTTTTAGGCCCTTCGACCTGTGTTAGACAATGCATGAAATATATCTCATGTACCCCCTGATGAGGCTTCATGTACCCCTTGGGGGTACATGTACCCCTGGTTTAGGACCGCTGCCCTAATGTAAGAGTTCTTGGCTGTATGCAGCATTTACCATTTAGCTTTCTCTCACTGTTTGTTCACATATTTATTAGATTCCAACTCAGATTGTGGACCTATAGAAAGGAGAGTAGGGACCTCTCTCATATTTATGTGACTAACCTATACCTTATACCAAAGAAGAAGGTGAGTGGGGAATGCAGGATGCAGCCAGGAGAAGAGAGAATTGGGTTGGGGTCTTGGCTCTGTACTTGCACTCCCTGGCTGGACTTTCATTCATGTTGGATGCAGAGGTATAATTGGCTACTGCTCCAAGCCAGCAGCGAACTCGTATCTTCTGGTGGAAAAAGAGCAGCCGGGAAGGAACTGTGACTCAAAGGCATCAGAGATAAATGTCATCCCAGGGCTATTCCTGGGCTCTGCCTAGTGAGGGTCTAGTTCAAAATAATTATATAGGTGTACATAGCTTTAGTCTCAAAGAGTACACTCAGGTCTATTCCTGGAACTCATTTAATTGTCCCTGTGCAATGGTGACTGTAGAACCCTCTTCCCCATACTGTGTTAAGTCATGTCCCATCACCAATCAAATATCCTGTGGAAGTGACCTCTTGCACAGGGCAATTTTAAACCAGCTTTCATAGAACCATAGAAAATTAGGGTTGGAAAGGACCTTGGGAGGTTATCTAGTCCCCCTGCTCAAAGCAGGACCATCCCCAACCAGATCATCCCAGCCAAGGCTTTGTCCAGCTGGGTCTTAAAAACCTCCAAGGAGGGAGAGTCCACAACCTCTCTGAGTAGCCTGTTTCAGTATTTTGCTACCACCCCATAGTGAGAAAGTTCTTCCTAATATCTAACCTAAACTTCCCTTGCTCCAACTTGAGGCCATTGCTTCTTGTTCTGTCATCTGCCACCACTGAGAACAGTTTAGATCCATTCTCTTTCAAACCCCACTTCAGGTAGTTGAAGGCAGCTATTAAATCCCCTCTCAGGCTTCTCTTCTCTAGACTAAAAGTGAAAATCAACTGACTGACATCTTTGTGTAAAACAATGCAGAAGGGAAGCATGGAACATTCTTGTGCAGGACTCTCCTCAACTTTTATTGCAATAGCAGGAAGAGTGTTTAATTATCAGGCAGAGGCACTTTGGCAGTGGTGCATGGAGATGACTGCACATCACCTGCCTATACTGCCTCTGGTGCTCTCTAGTAAGCACAATACGATTAATCTCAACTATACATGAAATCCAAATTTAGCACACAAGCAGTATGTTAAAATCATATGGGAAAAAAGGCTCAGAGGCATGAATACATAATGTTATCGCCAGAAGCCTGGTATTCTGAGGCAGCTGTTGGATGCATGGGTTTGCATATACATGGAAATCCTTGCAGAAGGCCTTATGGAGAGGAACACATGCTTTATTTCTGCAGTTTCACCCCTTTGTAAAATTCTACTTCTTCCAGTTCTTCACCTTCAAAAAACCCCAAATATGTCCTATTTGCAATGAAATGCATATTCAGTGCCCATCATCTCAATGCTTAAGGCTCTCTCGGATGGAGGATATTGTGTTAGGCCAAACAAAGAAACCCCCCCCCTACAATTAAGGGGCAATGTTCATTGTTTTTTACATGTCTTAATATTTAGCTTTCCAGATTGGCAGCACCCTGGAAAACCCTATACTTAGATGAAAAGCAATGCATATGGTGAATAGGAGGAAGCATTCTGAAGCTGTAATTCAGGTAAGTGAAAGCAGAAGTTTATTTTCTTTATTTAGGCAGCAATTTTATAGTGAGTATTAACAGGCTCAGGACCATACTTCCCATCCTTGATTCACAGATATTGTAATCACTCCAAATAGTATTTTAAAACATCTTAGCTGTATAAAATCCTCATAAGTAGCACACTATTAGTTATGACATACCATCCTTCCCTGGAATGTATATAGCAACTCCTCAAACAATTGCAACCCATACTAGATAAAGACCCAATTCTTAAAGAGATTTTCCCAGAACCACCCATCCTAGCCTTTAAACAAGCACCGAACCTCGCCAACCTCATCACTAGAAGCAAGTTTCCTATGGCCCAAACAACACCAAATGGATCCAGACCATGCTGAGACAAGAAATGTAGAACTTGCCAACATATCTCCATCAGTCCCACAATTACTGCCCCACAACAGAACCATCACCATTCCTAGATCTTACATTTGCACGTCCAGAAATGTTCTCTCTCTCATCTACTGAACTAAATGCCCTGATGGAAAATATGTAGGAGAAATCAAACAACAACTCCACATGAGAATAAACATATACTGGAAATCTATCAAATACCAAATTCCCTGTGGGTGCCCACTTCTCACAAGACAACCACTCTGTCTCCAATCTCTCAGTTCTAATCCTCAAAGGGAACTTACAAAACACCTTTCATAGATGAGCCCATGAACTTCTCTTCATAAATCTACTGGATTCAAAAAATCATGGATTCATGACATACTATACTGCCATCTGGTAACCCCAGGTAACCTCTCTACATTTTACCAGCCACATTCTATCACCAGGTCAACATCCCCACCACCTCCCGTTTCTCTCCCCACCTACCTGTCTCACATCTATCAGCTCCCATTGCCCCTGATCCTCACCACCACGTTTGCATTTTCATAGACCTGCATTTTGCATATTGACTTCTATTCCATCCAGAAGAACACAAAACAATATCAGACTCTTCCTATGCCTGAAGAAGGGTATTTGTGCCCCAAAGCTTGCAAAGAACAATTTTGCCAATTATTTAGTATGTCTAATAAAAGGTATCATATTTACCCAAAAGAACCTTGGCTCCCTTAAGCTGTATAAATACAACCAGACTTTAATGTTTCCCTTGTGGACAAAAACAAAAATAAGTTATATTAAAAATAAGATAATCAGAAAAGTATTTCTAGTTAGTTTTGAGGAGGGAAAATGAACAGCCATCTAATTAAGAGCTTGATTTTATTTTTTAACTAGCAACTAGCTTTGCACCTGAAAATTAGTTGTAGGTCAAAGTCATAGCCGCAACAATGCTGGGGGGGTGGGAAGGCAGAATTGTCTTTGAGGATGTAACTCATGAGTCAGGGCAGGGGCGGGCAATTATTTTGGATGGAGGGCCGCTTACCGAGTTGTGACAAGCCATTAAGGGCCACATGACAAGCAGCCAGGGGCAGATAAATATTAATTTTCTAAATCTTTTTTAGGGGCCCTGTGGGCCAGATAGAATAGCCTGGTGGGCCGCATCTTTCCCACCCTTGGGCCAGGCCCTTAGTGCTGGATGCACAAAGGGGATTTAAGTCTCCTGACACCTAGTCATATCCGCTGCCCCAGGTACTGGGGCTGTATGAGGAGGCTTGTGGAGAATTAAAAGCCAAAGAATCCGCACGATGGCCAGGCATCCGAGTGGGGAGGCACCTAACCTAGCCAATAGGAAATACTATAGAAGAGAGGGCTTAAATTCTGCTCCTCTCAGGAATTTATCAAACTCTCTTCACATGGGACTTCCAGCGATTAATTTACTCATGGACTTAAAGAAATGCAAAACTCTAGAACTCTTGGTTAAGAGATTATTCCTTTTATTAGACCAACTAAGAAATTGCAAAAAAACCAGTTCTTTTTTGAAAAGCTTTGGGCACACACCCTTCCTCAGGGACTTAGCCACTTAAACCACGTCAGTCTTTTCTTCCACAAAAAATGCACATGATGCCCTGTTTTAATCAATAGCCCAATAAGAGACTGAACCTGGATCTCTGACATCCCAAATAAGTGCTCTAATTCTTGGCACCACCTTTCTTAACACTGCACTGTTGCTAGACAAGATCAACATCTTTTTGATCCTTGCACACAACAGAATTGTCTGCAGCAGCAATTCCCAGACATCTCTTGGTGTCCTCCTCTGAACAAGGTGGGGCGGGGGGGCTTCAGCAGGTCCACAGAATGCTTTTCCAGCTGGCCACTCTCTTATATAATAACTACTGGTCACAAGACTGACCACTTTTGGGGGGAATTCAAGCAGGATTTTTATATCCTTGTGATCTGGGCCTGCTGTCTCCAAGAGAGACTTATGGGATCATAGCAGTGATCTCTCTCAACATTTTGGGCTGGCATGCAAATTAAAGGTAAAAGTAAAAGGCAGGAAAGAGCAAGAAACCCCCTGGGGTTGAAAGGAAAGAACCTTTGCAGTGGGATACAGGGAACCCCAAGTTTTGATACCTTCATGACTCATGCAGCTGTAAACCCCTGCTGCACTGAAGTAAAACCAAAAGCATGTCAAAAGCAATTTGCTACATCCTTCCCATTGTTCCACTGTGTACCTCACAGCGCAGTTCCCACCCTGTGCTTA
Source organism: Crocodylus siamensis (assembly GCF_052110815.1). Classification (NCBI taxonomy): domain Eukaryota; kingdom Metazoa; phylum Chordata; order Crocodylia; family Crocodylidae; genus Crocodylus; species Crocodylus siamensis. The sequence goes on along the minus strand of NC_143404.1, from coordinate 55,117,166 downwards.
TGGGAACTAAAGGAGACAAATCTATTAACTCTATGAGAAGCTGTGCCACAAAATTAAATCTTTTCATTTTTTTCTGTGTGAATTAAGACTAAAGGAATTGGTGGTTTGTGTGAGACTCTCTCCCTCCTTTTTTCCTCTTGCAGACTGTCTAATGTGACAGACTTGCCTTGCCTCAGACAGTGTTCAGCACTGTCAGTAAGTGGCTAGGGATCCTGCATCTTTAATCACTGGAACAGAGAGAGGGGAGGAGGAGGAGGGGCTGCAGGGAGGGGGGAGCAGAAGAAGAAAAGAACAAAGCTGACTTAGATTGATCGCATCGTTTGAGCCAGGACCGCAGACTGTACACCTCAATCCAGAGATGACACTAAATAATGGCAAGCCCTGAAATTATCAATAGGCTGCCGAGTATGGTGTCTGGATACGGACTTTATCAGATAGAGACCTGGAGATTAACCTCCTGGCCCCCTAATCGGGATTGTGCTAGTACACCATTTATTACCATGGCTGGGTGGGGGGTCAGCCAGCTATACAGAAAGCGGGTGGGCTGAGAGGCTTAACTGGGCCAATCTTGCAACCTGCCACTTGATCTCACACTGAATATTTTTGTTTTGTTTTCTTCATCAGATTCTCCACTAGATTCTTGAGGCTTTTTTTATTGCCAAGTGGAGCCGTGTGACTCTGGAAATACCCGTCGCCTAATTAAATTGTCTAGAAAGGAATTTTAGAAATAGCTCCCAGTTCAGGAGCTTAATTTTGGCTAGGCCTGTGCACCAGGGATCTCTGTCTTATTATTAAATGGAATTTTAATCATTATGGATCCCCCTCTGAGTTTCTTCCTCTTCCCCATCTCCTAACAACCTGAATCTGGCACAATTCCCTTCCCCTTTAACCCTCTAGAGTTAAAAATAATATCCTATTGGAACCAGCCAAAAGTGAGGGAGAGAGTGCACTGAACTGAAGGTGTTTAATTAGCAGGAGTGAGCTGGAGATGGGATCGGCAATCACATTTTACAGCAGTCTCACAAGAGACAGGCCCCATGCATTATGAAAAATTCAGGTTCATGGGTCCTAGGAGTAAGGAAAATGTTTTTAGCTTTCCACCCTTGGCTAGAGACATTCGAAAAGCCCAAGACTGAATTGACTCACTTTCTGCAGGTTAGTCTAAGCTGTGCAGCTTAAACTGATTAATAACTGGACAGACATTCTCTGTTAAATCAGGAAATGCAGCCACATGCCTGAAGTGCCTCAAGCCAGAAGGTGCGGGGCGCTAGAGCATGCCTGCCAGCCAATGCCAAAAGGGGAGGGAAGAGAGACACCACCCTCCAAGGCTCTCACCCCTCTTTACTGGAGCAGAGCAGGCATGGGCCAGGCACCAGTCAGGGCTAGTACAACACATGGGATGCCGGCCACCAGCTGAGGAGTGGGGGGGCAATCGCTTCCAGACTGAGGAGTGGGGATGGAGAAGAAGTCCTTTCTCTGAAGCAAGCATGTATTGAACACAGCAATCTGGAAAGCATACAATAGGGAACTACCAAAAATCTTCCCCTAAGCTAAGATACAGTAAAACACAGCATACACAACTTAATCTGACTTAAAATCTAAAGAATTAGTCTTACTAAATTCTGAGGGCAGAATATATGCTTACAGCCAGGCATTCCTAAAGTCTTTGTTTAGGTATTCCCACCTTTTACATGTCCTGCTTCTGAATGTAAATGCAGCTCTCTGAATTCTTTGGTGACACTGTCTGCAACTTCCCTTAACTACATCTTCAGCATGTGTGATGCATATCAGGTCTTTGCCAACACCTCTCAGTCTGGTCCTGAAGGATAAAAGCTCTGGGCTCACAGATGCAGGGCTTGGATCTGCATACAGGGGACTAGCTTGCCTCTCCCTCCACTCCCTACCCCTACGTGGGACACGCTGTGGAATTAATCCCCTCCCTGCCTGGCTACAGGCAAGCTGCAGAGACTGAAGCCAAACCCCAAGGGGTTCTGGGGGAGAGAGGGAGGAATTAACTCTGCCCCTGACTGGCTGAAGACAAGCTGTGGAGGTGTGGCTGGGGCTGGCAACCCCCAGCTGTGGTCCCCAGGGTTTGCCAGTGAAGGGGGGCGGGAAATGGGACAGAGGGAGAAATTTGCTTCAGGTGCCATGGCAAGCCAGCATCTGTCCACACCTTGCCCCTGTTCCAGCTAGAGAGCAGAGGGGAGGGGCCAGTCCAAATCACTGGAGCAGACAGCAGAGCTCCACCCAGCCTAGAGAGCATGCCAGGATGCTGGGGGAGTCCGATTTAAACTTAAACCAGCAAGGGGTCTGGGACAGGCATTGCATAAACTGGTTTGAAGTTTATGCAATGGTGGAACTACATTCAACCAGGTTTATCTCAAACCAGTTTTGGCCATTTTCAAACTGGTTTATGTGCACTGAATGTCTGTTCTGTTACAGGTTTAAATCAGTTTCTGATCACTTAAACTGAGCACTTAATGTCTGTCTCTAGCCTTGAGTTTAGCCTTAGCCAGCAACATCTCTAAAATATAACCTCCAGTGTGTCAGGGTGAACAGGGAGAGTCCTAGTGGGCACAACGATACCATCATACCACATGTCTTCTGTATTACTTAAAAGCACTCTAATCACTTCCGGGTTTTCACTTTTAAAACAGGCTTGGCTAAGTTCTTTGTAATATGGAGCGAGTGTCCTGGGATGCTACACAATGATGTAGGATCCTACATAACAGAGGGTCCTTTAGAGCACAGCATCTGGACTTGGGATGTTCTATTGCCTATTTACACCTCTGATCACGATGATTTTTTATGAAGTATTGCCTTCCTGGGCCTGAGTGAGATGCTACCTCTGGCTCATAATAAAAGACAAGAAAATGCATTTACTCTCTTCAGAAGCCTTACTCTGGGTTTAGACTGCTATAGCTGTCATCATGATCTGAGCCCTTGCATTTTTCATTGGAAATGAAAGGAAATCCTGAGGTTTTCATTTTGCCTGGAGAAAAGGCTGGCAAAGTTTGTGTAAACAAACTTCAGCTGGGACCCTGGAAAACCTGTAGAAATTTCTACTGAAAAAAGTATCAAAACCTGACGAGATCATTATAATAGGCATGCTACTTCCCTCATTAACTGACCAGCAGGATGAAAACCAAGCTGCAACAAAATGTTCAGGCATAAAGTATATTAACACTGGACATTGGAAAGACATATTAACTGCAGAGTGACACCTGGGATCCAGTTTCATTTTGTGTATGGTGTCTTAACTCTTTGTTATGCTGGTAGAAATTAAGGCACTCAATACATACAATATCTTAGTTTATGAACCTGATAATATGCTGCTACTGCTGCACTGTATATTTAAAGAAGTCTCAATCTACATAGGGAGTTGAAATTTCCTTCTTTTGAAAGGAAGAAAGGTGGCCTGGTTCTGTGTCATAAACAGGATTTAATCTGATCTCCCCCATCTGATCTCCTCCCCACCCCGCCTCCCCCAGGGTTTTCTCTGTGCAGCAGATTAGATTAGAAATCCTATACTAGATCTGCAGGCAAATACATGACTAGGTATTTACTGTGTAAAAGCCACTACTTTTAAAACCAAAGAGAGTGAGTAATAAGAGAGGCAGATACATTGGACTCTCACCTGTCCCTGGAAAAGGTACCTAGAAGTGTGCTTTCATATTTCCCTTGTTTGTCCCTCTTAAAAGAGAATCCCAATGCCAAAGCAGACCAAGCCACACCCTCAGAACTTGTGAACTTTAAAGCAGTGAAAACCTAAATGGGGATCTGGGTCTGAATTTTCCAGTTTCCACTCATCTTAAGCTATGCCACAAGGAGCTGCCATTGGCTAAGGAAGCTAGCTCATTTTAAATAGATTTTATATGACCTACACAACCATAGGAAGAGAAAGGGGTGTTACAAAAACTTCTGACAGTCCTGCAACTTTTGATTTGTGATTTTTGATTTGGCTACGTTTAGCACTGGCCTTGTTGGCCTGCCAAGCACATTAACTTTTGGCCACATGTTGTTTTATTAGGGTTGCAATGACTTTCTAATTGAGTATGTAATTGTAGCTAAAAACAACTTTAGCACGAACTTGAAGAAACCTCCTAGAGGCCACTCTGCTTACTGTCTTCTATCTACTATCACTGCGACCTTAATGGAGATGTGGTCTCAGACAGGAAAACAGTATCAGACAGATCCCTTATTTGTGCAGGATGTTGGTTTCTTTTATATGCAGCTTTGGTTACCCTTCAGTTGCAGGTTAATAAATGACCCACTGATGTTGATGTATTATGATACATTTGTCTGATAAACATCTAGCCAGCAGTTAGAACATCCCAATAGTGACCCAAAAAGACCGCAGTCATAATGTGCTATAAAACGGCTCTTTTCTTTACATATGTCAGCTTTCCTTGTTCAAGGCAAAATCCCAGTCAAGCTGCATTAATGATTCCATTACTTTTAATTCCCAGGATTGCAATGAAAAGGCAGGTGTTATTTCAATTTTTGATATACATACATGTCCATAGAATCTGTCTGAGCTGAGAAGCAGGACACAAGGAGTAAGCAAGGGTAAAAGGGGAGAGCAACAGAAGGGGGAAGCTCTAATTGCAGCAGATAAGAAGGGCAGCTGGAAGGAGCACTATTTTTCCAAGCAGAAGGCAGAACTCTCCCTCTCTTTATAGCAGAGGGACAAGAATGGCACTTCTCCATCTACTTCCTCATAATTTAGCCCATAGGTGTGGACTGCACACAACATATTGCTATGCTGCTGTACAAAAATAGAGAAGAAAATGAACTTGCATGAAAACTCAGTGTTGCTTAATCAGAAGGAAGGCAGCTTGGGCTGGAAAGCAATGCATGCTGGGATGATGGAGGACTGGAGCACTTTTATTAAAAACCATCAGATAGAGTCTGATGACAGTGTTATTACTTTTGAACCTATACAGTAAGTGATCAAGACTTGGGGCCTTTTATGGGGATTAATAACTGACTTGGAGGAACTGACATCCTCAGGTTCAGCTGGGGGCCATTAACCCCAGCTGGTCATTAGTCTGCAGCAAATGCCCTGCATCTAGGTCATTATTGCTATTATAAGATGACAACAAAATAAATACACTATTGATTTTGTTTAAATGCATGAAATACTTTCAGTTAATACTTGCAGGGAATTAATACCACTCTGTTGTGGCCAATTAGATTTCTCCACCATTATCTCAACATTCCCATCAGCTTCTACTGAATACTGAAGTAGATATTTGACTACTACATTATATTGTGGACTCAGGTTTTGTGGTCAGGGGGCTACTCTTGGGCAGTACCACAAGACACTTCAAGCACCAGTCCTGTTACCTTATGGAGGTGCCTTCCAGTCTAAAAACATACTTTACAGATATCTGGGAGTAAGACAGAAGAACTAGCTCACACCACCAAAAAACCATCCTTCAAGAGGCTGTAGGGCCCAACCCTCCATTGATTTTAATGGAATTAAGATGATGGAAATCAGGTCTCACAGGTGCAACATCTCCCTCAGACTATTTACATAACCTTCCTCTGTAGCATGCTTCATTGCAAGTATTAAGAGCAATCTTCACTCCTAACCACTATATTATGATCCCCTCCATTCCTTAGCATACACAGCTGCAGGTAATAATGAACCTTAGTGCCAGTAGTAAGACTTGCTTTTTCCTTGTCATCACCAGGTTGGTTCCACAGTTTTGTCAAGTGCTAGGTTGTTCCTGCCTGCATTATCAGAGACCAGCAGAAAAGCAGTTGAGTGCCCTAGTAAGTACAAGAGAAAAACAGAGACACCCTGATATTTTGTGCATAGTCCTAGGCTCTGCATATAGCCAGAATCAAAGAAAAAAAGATCTGTTCCTTCTGATCTCAAACCTAGCTCTTTAAATGTGCCTAATAAGATATACCATAGAGAATCAGGCTCCCCATTTACCAAGTGATGAACTAGACTGGTTAGTCTAACAGAACAGCTCAGGCTAAACTCTGTTTTCTTCAAGCCTTAATCCCTGAGATTTAGTATTAAGATGTTATAATGAAGGACAAAAGGCCTTGCATAAACATACATTCAAACAGGGGGAAAAACCCAACCCAGGCACAACCCTCCAGCATCTTTTCTGTCTCCCAGCTGCCCATTTTTATAGTTTTTCTGCCTCCTGATTGGCCATTATCCAAATCTTCCTGATGGCTACACCCTTTGCATCTTGGTGAAATCTTAGCAGGGAATTAACTCCTTGAATGCTGGAAATGAGTAGATTTATCTAGGTCCCATTCATGCAAGGAATGCTTTCTAGGCAGGACCTTGCTCCAGTTTGGAGCCCTTTTGTCATCTGCCTACCTATAACTTGGTGAAGGGCTCCACATTGCATTTTTTGACAATATGGCATGTTTTCTTTGTTGGTGTGGGTATAACCTGTAGGCAGCAGCCACCCCTCAAAGCAATACGATTAAAGGAGAGAGATTCAGATAAAGACCCTAACTTTACTTACACTATGCTCAGCAGTGAAGAAGAACTGCAATGAAAACTGACAATAAGCATTTCTCTAAGAGCTAACTGCTATACCTTAATCAGAATTTACAGCACTGTCTGTTAGCAGTGCCATCTGGTAAACCCCAAGAGTGTGATTCAGAAACATTCACTGCAGTTCAGAGAGCCAGTTTGAAGCCTAGCCACTGTTCAAATTCTTGGTACAGGGTTTAAATGCAGTTTAGGTCAATCAAGCCTCTGAAAAGAGCTAATCTATGTAGAATGGTGCAGGCCTGCTGCTGTATTTAAAAACAGTCCTCTCATTTCTTTTACACTTCAATTTTCCCAAGCCAGTTTCACCACTGCCTCTCACTGGACAGAGTTCTGAGTAAGTATCTCTTTTGTGGTTGGGTTGTTTTTAATGACCATCTTTTGTAAATCTCCCATTTCACTGGATTTGAGCTGTATGTTAGTTCAGATAATTTCTGGAGAAAATTCTTTGCCAGGAGTCAAAGATGGGAATACATGTTCTGGATTAGGTATCCAGGTTGTAGCTCTGTTGGTTTAGAGGAAAAGGCAATCAGGACTTGTGGTAGAGATGATATCTTTTATTAGACAAAGATTTTTGAAAAAAAAATATTTGCAAGCTTTTGGGCACAAACACCCTTCATCAGGCATTGGAGAAAAGATTGTAAAAGTTCTCCTGGGTAGAAATTAAAGTTCATATTTCATAGGATTTCGCAGAGTCGATAGATGGAAGACTCCTCTGGGCAGTCTGTTCATAGCTGGTATGGAGCATCTCACCTCCTGTGAGGATCTGTGATGGTGCAAATTACCTTGAAACAAGGGTAATTTCTGGATTATGGACATAATCCAGAATTTTTCATAATGTTCTGGATTATGTACTTTCCAGATAATAAATTTATGATGCTGTTATCTATTTTGAATACTGGCAAAGTCAGGTTGAAAGGGACATGATAGTGCTGTATTAGTTTTGGAAAAAAATGTGGTAATTTGAGTGTCAGCAGCTTTTGGAATTTTATTGTGGTTCTTCTGATGCTTGGTGTTTTTTCTTAAAGCTCTAGCTCCTGGAATTGTGATTATAACATAATCTCAACTTTCTTTGAAGAAAATTAGATTTTAGCTTTCACAGTGGCAGAGAAAACTTGAAACAGAACTCAAATTCACTCTGAAGGCTAAAAGTACTCCCAAAAGCCAATAAAGACAACCCCGAATGTAGTTTTTTTTAAATTTATGATTATAAAGCTACTTACTGTCCTGGGGAAGCCTGACTTTCATGATTTCTGAATGCTTCTGGCTTACAAAACACTAGCGTCCTAGTCCTGTCCATGGGGGTGCTTCTGGCCATCCCTGCTGATTCCCCATAAGTGCACAAGTAAAAAGATTCTCATGCATGGAGCTTCTATTGAGGATTGGGACCTAGATGAGTTCAGTGTTGATCCTACATTGAGATGAGCAAAAGCAGGACCTTACAGGAGCTTTACTGCGATTCACACAAACAGAGATATACCCTGCATTAATTTCATGGCAAGATTGGACTTTAGTTAAGAGTAGTTACTCCCATCCCATGCTGCTATGAGACAGAAAATGCATGCATGCATTCGTATGGTGTATTCCTACTGGTCTACACTTCCATATAAAATTAAAATGGGAAGACATGTTTATAATAGCATGATTTACATATTCAAATATAGTCAACATTGGGCGCATCTACACGAGGTGCTAGGTTACTGCAGTGACAAGCTATGGCAACATAGTGTCAGCGGGCGCAAATCGTGACACCACCGCTACTGCATGGTGGCAATGAGCTCGTACCGGTACTGCGTAGTCATTTAGTACTTAAAGCAGTACTAAACGACTGCACAGTGGGGCACACGTGTAGACATGCCCACTGTGTAGCATATTGCTCTTTGCTCAAAAGATGGTGGCAAAGCACAGGCTCTTCTACCCTGGCAGAAGCGAGCATAAGGGCCTGGCGCATTACACTTTTACTAGTATAAATGATTGGAAATTGGTCTATAGCCATAACAAAACAGAAGTTCAGCACACGCAGACTGGTTTAAAAATGGCAGAACCCAGTCTAAACTGTACGCCTCCACCAAAGAGCAAATGTGTTTTCTGTTTGCTACTGATCTAAACTACACTTACAGAAAACCATGTATTTAGATCAATTCCACCTCAAGCTTTTTGGATGTCTCTACCTAGCCACAGTGCCTTCATTATTCAGCAGACACTCCCTTACTCTATAAACATCTTCCATTACTGGTAGGAAGAAGCATGTGATGGAATCCCGAATCTTTATGAAGGTGGGAGTGGATTGGAATTGTTTGCATTATAACATATTTTCTATGAAAAATGACTTTCAAGCACAATAAAATTTAGTCAGAAGTTTCCAGTTCTTCAAACAAAAACCCAAATTAATACAAAATCCACGATTATTTCTTATTTTTGGTTTGCACTAAGCAAAATCTTTTTAAAGCCCAACCAGTTTTATTTATTGTAAATTTGTTTCAGGTCTTAGTTTGGGGTTTTCACAAAAAAAAAATTTTCACAGGGTACCGTGGGGGGTTGTTTTCTTAATTTTGTTTCTTCTCCCCCCACCCCCATCCCAAATCTCTTATGAAAATAAAAATAACAATTTTTGACCAGCTCTTCCAAGAAAGGGGCATGATCAAACTCAACAGCTGTTGGGGATTCAAATGAATGTTTCCAAACATTGTTTTAACAGGATATGATAAATTCTGCTTTCTAAGCAGCTCAGAGTTCCTCAGAGCAGATATATCCTTCTCCTACTGTGCTAGTGACTGGTCCTACATTTTACTATGCATTTTCTAAGAGTTATTTGTGTATTAACAGCCCAACTTCTGCATTTACCATGCTGGGTATCAAGCAGCTAAAGCTCATGCACAGCTTTGAAAACGTACCCTCCCTGAGTACACAGGGGGAAAAAAGGAGGAAACAGAGAAGGCAGGCATATGTGAAGGCTCTGTACAGCATACTGGAGGGAGAGGTAGTGAACCCTATCAAGGAAAAATATACATCATGGGCCAGCAGTACAAGGGTGTGCAAAGGGCAGACAAAATAGCATCCCATGCAACTTTTCTTTATAAATAACTGTGTGGGAGCACTCGAATGTACTTTAAGTTAATCAGCGGGAATTTTTAAAAGAGTGTCACTCTGGAGCAGAGCTGACCCAGCCATCCAGACCCACAGTTGGACATGGGGAAGAGCCAATCAGCAACCTGGAGCTGAATTCAGACCCCTGCCAAAGTCAGCCTAGTTCTTCAGAGCTCGATCTCCTGTCAAAGCAGACTGACAATCCAGATTCAGAATCAGACCTGTATGAGAACTGACCTAAAACCAAACTGCAACTGATACTGGAACCAGCCATGGATCACTAAAAAACAGGACTCAGCACTGGAACACAGAGGGCCCAGTAGCCTAAAGCTGGAATCAGATCTGAGTCCGGACCTTGGCAATCCAGATCACATCAATGTCTACATCAGTAGTGGCCCACTAATCCAGAATGTGAATCAGCACAAGTCTTGTACCCCAGGGGTATAATCAGATCCAGGTCATGAATGATTTCGCAATCCAGAGCTAGAAGACTTAGATCACAGCAGATCTTTTAGGCCAGAAAGGGAATCAAACTTGGTTCAGAACTAAGCTGGGCATTCAGCCCTAGAATGAGACCAGTGACGCAGACAAACAGAGATATTTGGATGATTAAAAATTGCAATTAGGAGCCTAGCTGGATTTGCAAAAAGTGGGCTGAGTGCCTCACTCATTGATTGTCAGTAGGATTTAGGTGTCTAATCTTATTATGCATTTTTGCAAAAGCCAACCTGGCATCCTTAGGGTATGGACAAATGATCAAATTAAAGCAAGTTAACAAGCCAGGGATTTACTGCAGAACAGCACATGCACGCTAACTGCTCGTGTGGCCCCAGTTGCCCCATGGTAAGTGAAAGCTACACCAGGGCAGTTTCTCCAGGAATTAAAGGGGGCTACATTGGCTGTCACTTACCGCAGGGTAATTGCAGCTATGTGAATGACTCCTGCATGTCAAATGCTTCCATGGTAAGTCCCTGCCCCCTATTAAATTGCACTAATTTTATCATTTAGTCCATCCCTTTAATAACTAAAATATCTTTGTAAATCTAGTCCTCCTTCCCCTCCTTTGTTTCTCCCTAGTCAGAACTGAGCCAGGTGCCAAGAGCTAGAATCAGAACCGGGCCACTGCTGACCTTCCCGCTCTCCCTTCAAACTCCATGCAGTATGTTTTGTAAAGCTTCAAAGTGCCACTTAACCGGACCTTCATTTTCCTTCCAGCTGAAGGGAAAGTGTTGTTAAACTCCCAGGCTGGCAAGACAGAGTTTACACAGATGGAACAGTTAGCACAGACCACAGAACAAATACCAGCAACCAACCAGTTTCACACTTCTAAAGAAAGAAAGAAAGGAATGGGAGACACAGGCCAAAGCAAACAGGCCTTGGAAAACTCGAACCCGCTGGCTGGAATTTTCAGCTGTTACTGTTCTTTTCACATTCAAGGGTTTTTTTGGAGATCTCTTGATTCAGCAGAGCAGAGAGAGGGCTTTTGCATTCATACTAAATGATTTAAACCTCCTCGAGGAGAACTGCTCTCAGTCCCAACAACCACAAAACATACATTGTTAGAAATGTTATAAACGTGGTTCCACTGAGAGCCCCATTTTTTTTTTTAAATACACTTTCTTTCCAGCAAATAATATGTTGTTGAATTTCCCACATGACTTGCTGTGGCAGCGGGTGTGTCATGTCTTTTTGCTTTTTTTCTTTTTTAAATCCTGGAGCTATTCCTGTGTCCACCATAGAACCCGAACAATCTCTCCTTTTCCCCAGGTTGTAATTCTCCCCCACCTCCCTTTCAGCAATGCTGTCCAGATGAGGTGGGCTGGGTTCCCCTCAGGGCTTGTCCACCCTGCCCTTTAATCAATCATAAGGGTCACTGCTGAGCATCAGAGGCTGAAACCTCTACATCACCCTGAGACATAGCTAGCCCAGGGAGCAAAGGACCAGAACAGGAATCAAACCCAGGTCTCCTATGACCAAGAAATCACAACCTCTAGTCTGGCCCTAGAGTATTTTATTTTATTAAGATATAGTGATCATTCCTCTTCCTTCATACCATCAGCTTTGCAGTCTCTTTCCCTCTGCAGGGAGTTTACTAATGAATAAGGAAGCCCTTTCCTGCCAATACGCAGGGATGCACTAGTGGACCTCAGTCTCCTATTTGGGAATCACTGAATGAATTCATTAGGGAAGTATAAATTAGTTCAGATAAAATTATGCTTCTGCATTCTTAGAAACCTACCTCAAACCATATGAAATTCAAATGTCTCACACTGTGTAAATTGTGAATTGTACTTAATAACCAGGTACTCTGGGAAAAAATTAGAGTAACTCAGATTCTGCTATGATTTGCTTTGGTGAAAATCTACAGTAACTCTACAATACTCTGGATTTGCACTGGTGTAGCTGAGATCACAATTTAGCCCATACACTTTTAATTAACACTGGCCATTTTGCTGATGAATGGTCTTCAGTGTTGGTAAGCGACTTGCCATTCTACTTTAATTAGGGCCCAATATTAAAAATGCTTTTCTGTGAAAATATAAGGAGCTGGATTCTCCACTACTATGCCCCTCATGCAAAACGTTACCAAATCAGATTCCTCCATTCACTCGCATGGCAATTGTTTTACAAACACTTGGCCTTAGTCTAAATAGCTACACAAGGTAAAAGAGAATCAAACCTAAAGATCCCACTCATTCGTGATATAAAAATGTACCTTTAGCCTTGCTCGAGTTCCAGTAGCCATGACCTAGTTAGTTTAAACCGACCGCAGGTATCTGTACTTTGTGATGTTGCATGTGCCAGCAATGTAGACATATTTTTATTAATTAACCACCTCTTCTCCATTTTATCTTGCACATTTCTATGAATTGCTTTCTCTGCCACACTCCTTTCTTCCTAGAGTATAATTTATATTTGCCTTATACATTCTCTGAGCATCCTAATTTTCTTTTACCCTATACCTTGTGAGTATATGTACATCTCTGTAATGGGAGGACAATAGAGGTGTACAATGCTAGCAAATCAAAGTAATAGCACTGTCTATATCCTGAGCATTAGTGGAAGTGACTATACAAGGTGCGCAGTAAAGTAAAATTAAAGCCCAGTTTTCTACTGGTGTAAACTGGCAACACACCATCAATTTCACCATGCTACAATCAGCATCGATTATACTGTTTTAGCACTTCCTCTGCTTTTTACATCAATACTGAATTTGGCTTGGTAATTTCCATGGGAAGTGTCTCCCCTTATACAAGGTCTGAGTTTCGTCTAAAATACTCAACCTATTTAAACATTAAAGAAGTGAAGGGGAAGAAAACAACTGACTTCTTTCTTTCCCTTAGTTTTCTGCTGTCTCTGCCCATGGTGGCTAGTCCCTCCCTTTCAAACAACCTTTGCTGACAGCAACCGGCAATGATACATTGCAGGATGCACTAGAGTGCCATGGAAGGCAGGGCAATGTGACGCATTTACTGTACTACAACGTACTGTATCTCAGTGCTAATGACGTCTGGGTATTGAAATAGCCTCCACAGGGAGCACCGCTACAACACCTGCTTCTTGTGGATAACCCAGACTTCATCTCCCTGCTACAGAAGGAAAAAAAGACCTCATAGAGACTGCTGAAGTGGAATGTCACATTCAGGCATGCTTGTTAATGACAAGCCATTACAAGGTTGGCAAACTGTTTTGAAAGTTGTTCTGAGGACCCCTCATACTGGAACATGTTATGTATCATTCCAGTTTTCAAGTTTTAATTTCTACACATAAAATAAAATATATTTTTTTAAAAAAAACTCTTGCATTAGCTGATTCTTAATGATCACATTATTTTTCAATAAAGAAGACATAAGAATGGGGGTTGAAGTTTATGCTCTGTGGTCCAGTGTTTCCTGATGCAATAGCAACACCAGGGGCAAATTTTGCTCTCCATTATACCAGCCAAACTAGATTTAAATAGTATTGTATCTTGTCTTCATACAGAAAAGGGGAATACGCACAAACCGTGTGCAAGCACAGACCAGAGGCAGACCTGGTCACTCGGAGGCCCAAGTGGGATGTGAACTAGCCCTAGTGGAAGCTTGTCCGGATGCTATTTTCTATTGTAGTTCTTTATATTAAAATGCTATTTTTAGCATGACCTTACTTGACTTTTAGTCACAGTTTCTTCCTTAACACAGAAGGGAACATATCAGATTTCACAGGTCAAGGTGAATTAACCTGGTCTGTATTTAGATGAAGTGGTCTTCCTAAGGAAAAGCTAAGATGGAGTTGGTTGCTCAAGAGACAGTGCCCTTCCCTCTGAGGGGAGTCTGCACTGCACAGGTAGTCCCGCTGATGGATACATGGATTTCAATGCTTGTGTTAGTTTAACCCAGACAAGTGTTCACCACAGCCAGACCTGCATTACTATGTCCTCATTGCTCCTGAAATTGTCTGCATGTTTCTGGGGACATATCCTATATTCTTTGTGTTGAGATGCCACTTTAGGATTCCTTACCAATCAGATGTTCAACTTCCAGGAGTACTTGACTATCCCTGCAGGGACTGTGGGAAGGGCACTGAAGGACTATCAGTATTCAACTGCTTTTTGCCTCCATTTTCTTTAAAAAAGCAGGCAGCTTCCAGGCTAGCCCACATCCCCAGCTATATAAGCTAGCCAAAACCAGATCAGAAGATTTTCTATGCAGAAAGTAGAGAGAGAGTTGGGTTAAAACCCAAGTAGGAGCTTGAGTTAACTGTGCAGTGAAGATGTACTTAGAGGGAACCAAAGCTAGCATTGGTTTAGAGCCAGCTCCCTGTAGAGTATTTGTCTTTTGAATGAGACATAAAACCAAGGCTTGAGAGACTTGTAGTAATTAAAGATTTACTAGTACTTTGAGTAAGAAGTGGAGCCATTGCTCCCAGTGATCTAGCCAGATTCTACTTTGTATTGTGTTCTCTCTCTCTAAGGGCTCTCTGCAGTTGCAGATTGGATGTCAAATTTTTCTTCACTCGATGCCCTAAAGTGCTGTGTAACTCTGCATGCTGTAAGACAGCTGCCACGTTTCATCCAAGAGGTGGCTGCATTTCAGTTGTGGAGGAAGTCTTTCCTCTATATACATTGGAAAGCTCTTTGGGATAGTTTTGGATGACAGATAATATTACTGCATTTAATTTTTGAAACTCCACTGGAAAAGTTAAGCACTTTAAGAAATCCCTGCACTTACTACATTCAGCGTTTTCCCTTGTAAGAAATGACTGGTGAGTTTGTGCTTTTAATTATTATCATTCTCCCTTAAAATTATAGGCAAAGCACTCTGTGACATTTGAAACATAAATTACTGGCCTGCAGCCTCATGCTACTGTTTCTCCACATCCCTGCCAGGGCTGCAAATCAATTTTCTGCATTTCTTTCAGATTTTCTGAATAAAATTGTGGAAAATAGCTGTTGGCACATGGCATTTTTCCACAATGGTTAGAGTTATTGAATTGTGCAGTAATATGCTGCCTTTGAGAAGCCAGCTCTGTTAAAAATGCCAACCTCAAAAGGATCAGAACACTTTCTCAATCTGGATTTCATAATTTTTCCACAGGAAAAGCAAAATAATCTACTTTGGTTTTGCCTGTAGCCCTGTGCCATAGTAAAAAAGAAATCCTATTAATTTTATTGCCCTCTATTTTTCTTTTTTTTCCCTCTATATTTTATTTTTGTGTTTGTTTTGTTTAGGCTTTTCCTATGGTCTTTTCTAACTGTAGATGATTGTGTTGAGTTTCCGGTTGTTCAATCTTTCTTTGTCCAAGTTGCATTTTGATGAGTGACCTTGAATTCATCTGGCTGCTGGAAGAAATAATCCTAGATATTTGATGGGTAAAACTCTTTTCCCTGTGTGTAGAAGCAAGTGACCAGGGTGCTTTTATGGCACTGGCTTTTTGAAAGCACCATCTTTCAAATGGGTACATTTTATAAGAAGCTGCTGATTATACTGGGTTATAGCCCTTTTAGGCCTGGCCAATCCTGAGGAGTATTATACCTTCAAGGTTGGCCAGTCTCCACGGGTTTGGGGTTTCAGCTAGAACACACTGTGCTAGAAAGAAAGGAGAGTGTCTACCTGTGGAATAGGGATAGATTAACCAAGAGGGATACTGTCATCTATCCTTTACCTTTGTAAAAGAAGCAGGGGGATAGACAGATCTTATCCACATGAGATATAAGAGGAATGGGGTGAGTAAGCAGTGCCAGACTGAACAGGAATCCATTAGGAAATTAAGGTAGGAGGTGACAAGAGGCTTTCTGTCTATGCAGGAAGTGGGGAGGGTGTAGACTGGGCTTCAATTCAGCTTCTTGGGGGGAGGGGGAGGGGGACAGAGCCAAGAATTTGTCAAGGCAGATAGATGAGAGCTAAATTTTCTGCACTGAGAAACCAATGGAGGAGAAAACCCATTTTTGGAGTTCAAAGTGACAAAGATCACATGGCGCTTGTTACAGGGCTTGTTAATGTTGGTGACCTGGGCAAATTTTCGGTCTGCTCCAATAAAGTACCTACCATAATTATGGAAAGCTGATTTAAATGTGAAATCCTAGTGAACACTTGAGAAGCAAGGTCATATCTCAGATTCCTACTCCTGAAAGAATGGTTCCTCCAAAACCCCCAGAGAAGATCAGCATCTGGGTTTCTGATTATACGTTTCATTTCAAGGGAATGATGTAATGTCATACATGATAAAATGAGGGAACTAAGCTTGAACTGAAATCTGTGGAAGTTTACTGGTCTAATCCAAGCTTGGGTACTTCAGATTTATTCAGCCATAATTTTATGAGCACGTATTTGAGGTTGGAATATCTTATGAGTGACATAGGCTGTTGGCTGGTTTAGTCTGAAGCATATATTGCCACTGCAGGAAGAACTGCAGACATACAGATGTAAAGCAATCATTTCAAAAGGGAAAACCCAGTTAACCTCTGGGTTCTTCAGCTAGTATAAAGTAATGAATTGCTATCTTCATTAACAGAAAAGATGCCAAATAGGCTAAATGAGTCAGAACAAGCAAAGAGACAATCCAGCAGCCTTTAATGAGTCGAAGAGGACCTGATTTGTAATGTGAGGTTATTGATAATTCCTGGGTTTATGTAACAGTGCAATTCTGGGTCAGGGAGCAGAAAACACGCATTCACACACCCTGTTCTATACACTGTCAGACAGTGCGCTCATCTAACCGGACGGCCTCGGACTGGGTTAAGTGTTTGCATTCTGAGAAGGTGACATTTTCAGATGCAAAGTTCTCTTGTTAGTTTCTGCAGCTCAATGTGTAGGGCAGATGTTGATTTTTCAATTAACAGGTTTGTTAAGGATCACTTGGAATGCTGCCGCACTTGATCAAAGTAATTCATCCCAAGAGAGTCTAAGTTTGAAGACATTTTTTTCTAATTCTCTGCTAAGATCTTGGCTGTGGCTTGAAACACATGCTCTTTTTAAAACTAAATGCCTGTGTATATAATTGGGAATTTACCATCTTGTGTGGGACAGGATCTGGGGATGGGCGATAAAATTCAGTGTAAAATAAGAACTGACGACTCTCAGGCCTACTCGATACACAGCTTTAGTATAACCATGTTGGTGAAGAAAATGATTTTTATCAGTTTAGGTTTACTATTGTGAATGCAGGTGCTATGTAACACTATCGCTTATTCCCATTTCTATATGAAAATAAACAATTTAGGCATAAGTACCTTTATAACAAACTTTGACACTAAGGGAGATGCATGACTTCAGTTATGCCATTACATCAGGATAGTTAGAGTGAGACATTTTTTGCATATAGACAAGCTCTTGAAAGTAAGAAATAGATAAGATCTCCTATGATATCTATTCCCTTCCGTAGCCAGTACAAGCATCTTCTCTAAAGTAGACCAAGGCCTCAGATTCTCCACCTTGGGAGGAAAAACCTGCAGCACCCTTATAGGCTCGGCAGTGCTACGTTGGATAGCACTACAGAAGAAAGAGACTTGGGGGTCATCATTGACCACAAGATGAACATGAGCCTCCAATGCGATGCTGTGGCTAGTAAAGCGACCAAAATGCTGGCATGCATCCATAGATGCTTCTCGAGCAAATCCCGGGACGTCATTCTCCCCTTGTACTCGGCCTTGGTGAGGCCGCAGCTGGAGTACTGCGTCCAGTTTTGGGCTCCACAATTCAAAAAGGATGTGGAGAAGCTTGAGAGAGTCCAGAGGAGAGCCACGCGCATGATCAGAGGCCAGGAAAACAGATCTTACGATGACAGGCTGAGAGCCATGGGACTCTTTAACCTGGAAAAGCGTAGGCTCAGGGGTGATCTGATGGCCACCTATAAGTTTATCAGGGGTGACCACCAGGATCTGGGGGAACGTCTGTTCACCAGAGCGCCCCAAGGGATGACGAGGTCGAACGGTCACAAACTCCTGCAAGACCGTTTCAGGCTGGACATAAGGAAGAATTTCTTTACTGTCCGAGCCCCCAAGGTCTGGAACAGTCTGCCAGTGGAGGTGGTTCAAGCACCTACATTGAACACCTTCAAGAGTAAATTGGATGCTTATCTTGCTGGGATCCTATGACCCCAGCTGACTTCCTGCCCTTTGGGCAGGGGGCTGGACTCGATGATCTCCCGAGGTCCCTTCCAGCCCTAATGTCTATGAAATCTATGAAATCTAAGATATTATAAACCTGCAATCTGATAAACTAATCCAATTTATACCAGCTAAAAATCTTGACCACTATGCTTCTTAACAATCTACACTTTACTGTTTTAAAATGTTTCAGGTTTGCATTTATAGCCTGGAATTCAGAAGAAAAGGACAAAATCTAAAAATCCTATTGAGTGCTTACAAAATCTTAGGACTGTTGGTGACATGGCAGCCATAGGTATCTGAAGGGACGAGGCTGCAGGTGAGGAAACCATGTTAATGAATTAAGTTAAAATGAATGAAGACCATATTAATGCTGTATGAAAATTCCCCACAGGTGTGTAATGTAGTTTAACCAAACTATTTTAAATTCATACTTTTAGTTAACCCAGATTAAATGTTATTCATCTCCCCATGTAGACCAACCCTGTGGACAAAGGAAGTAAACAAATGGATTCCATCCAGCCACGCATGGAGAGGAGACCATCTGTGAACCCATGAGCAGTGCTTGTATCTGAATTTAAAATATATTTAATGTATATTTCTTCCCAAATGGCAGAGGAACTGGATGATGAGAAAACGGGGCCAAGGGGCAGCCTAAAGAGAAGTTTTGGCTGTATGTGTTTCACAGTATAGGCATTCAGTCTGCTATTGTATAGTGGGTACCATTAAGAACTAGTGCTAGTGATAAATTTCCAAGTTGTAATAAGGCTCCTGTACACAGAAACTAATAACATGTTTGTAGAAATGGGTGTTTAGATTGTTATAGGTGATTGTTAAGAAAGCAGCATAAGAAAAGTACATGCTCTGGATATGAAAGGTTAGCCCCAAATGCCTATCATTACTAGTCATCAGGGCAAGGAGTGGAACCATGGGAGAAAAAAAATACATTTTTTTAAAGCCAAGAACAGCCCCAGTAGCCAAGAATGGCCCCAGTGGCTTCTGAAGGTATAAATGTCAACACTTGAGCATGTGGCAGGT
Source organism: Crocodylus siamensis (assembly GCF_052110815.1). Taxonomy (NCBI): domain Eukaryota; kingdom Metazoa; phylum Chordata; order Crocodylia; family Crocodylidae; genus Crocodylus; species Crocodylus siamensis. The sequence goes on along the minus strand of NC_143404.1, from coordinate 55,097,925 downwards.
GTTGACTGTTTAAAGGGCATATGCAAGTGTTATCATGCACAGGTGTTTGTGACTGTAAAGTGCAAGTGCCAATTTGGGCATGTCTGTACAAGTGAATAGAGTTAGCAATCCAGTGTTTAATCTCCACAATCCCTTACACTGATGAGGCTTGCAGACTTATTCACCCTAACAGGCAAACCACACACTTTTTTGAAGTGTGTGCACTCTTTAATTGCCTGGGACAGTCAATTCGGTGCTTTCTTAGGCAGGGGCAGGGTGTTGCATTCTCAGAGTTGTAGTGCTCCCCTTTGGTTGCACTTCAGATTTTTGTTGCTGACATTAAGTTGCTGTTCCTAGAAAGCACAGAGCTGAGCCACGATTGCATCTGAACTGGTCCTGTTACACTGGCAAAAACAGTGCAGGTTATTGAACGTACAGAGTTCACAATACTGTAGTAGAGTATATGGAAGACATCTTTTCCTGGAAAAAAATTACACATTCCCCTCAGCTACAGAAAGGGAACATCATTATGGAAAATCACTATGTAAAATGCACGTGGTAATTAGAGAAAGACCAGCCACAAATTTCAAACCTTGATTCTGAACATGCAATTTTTAGGGGTAAAGAAAAATGGAACATTTTTGACAAAACAGTTTTCCCTGACAAAGTTTGCCATTTCACTGAAAACAGTATTTTGTGGAAATAGCAGTTTTGATAACACTTTCTTTTCAAGAAGTTTTCTGAAATCAAAAAAAGAAAGACTCGAGCTTTATAGTCTTGCAGTTATGGCATTGCCCTACAGTACTTTCCAAGTCCATGCCCTCCCTAATTTGAAGTAGGATCTTTGTCTGTAATGTCCCATTCTTGCTGTAAGTAGGAGGTGATTCAGGAGGTATGCAGTAACTACCAGAAGAATCAGAGCAACCCTCGCTTTTTTTCTCCCTCATTTCATGAAAACTTTTGAGGAACTCACATTCACTCTGCATCCAAAGCAGAACAAATCTGGAAAACTATCAATGCTTTATGCAAATGGTAATGTTGTTTCCTGACCAGCCCTATTCAGGTGGTTTGGACTAGCCTGTTATAAAGACTGAGAAAACTGGACTTAACATGGGTTCAGATACTCTTGGAGCTTTGGTGCTGCCTTGCTCAATATCCACCTTTGGCCCAATGCTAGTAATGATGGATGCAACTGAGTCGTATACAAAACCAACACAATATCTGTGTGATAAGCCATAAGCTCTCAAACTAGTTGGCACATAGCTTTTGTGCCAGCTCATTTTATAGGGATGAATTCCTAGGAAATCCAGTGAAAAGGCACTCAGTTTTGGATGTAAACAGCAGAACCTTTTCTTAGCCCAAAAAGAAAGTTGTTTTAATTACCAAGGAAGAATTTCAAGGCAGGCAAAGAAAATATACTTTTTCCCTGCTGCAAATACTACCTGATACCAGAAGTCCTCAAATCTCCTAGTTTTCATGAAACAAAGTCTAACATAGTCACAAGCTACTTAGCAGCTCTGATCACACATGGTATTTCCATTGCTTTTTTTTTTGGATTCTAAGAAAAAATGCACCAAAATCATCCTTCTTAGGAAGTTCAGAGGCTCCCCTTATTTGAGATGTCCTTTTGTCAGCACCTGTCTGTAACTATCACCCTCATACACTGTTGCTACCTGACAATGTAGGTAGTTACTCCCTCTCTACCTCTAGAACTTCCTCTTCTAATCTAAATTGAATAATAAGGTCATTTTAAATATAAAGGTCACTTCCAGCAAGAAGAGGGTTGCATACCACCGCCTTGGGGAAAGGAGGCAATACATGAAAACTGGAGAGAGGAAGGGAGGTTTTCACATGATACTTTTCATGGAATCCTTCAAATCCTATGGCCCTATCACCACCATTCAAGCTTGCCCCACCTTTCATTTCCTACTACATAGGAGTGGAGAGAGTTCAGGACTCCTGAGTTGCATGGAAATGAGTGGGTGAAATGGCTCCCATGGAACAGTGTGTGGCAACAGAACAAGGAAATGCTTATTGCTGTGATCCATTATCAAGAGGTAAACATCACAATTTAGGGAGCAGAGAAGGAACAGGATTCATATATTGGAGGAACATAAGACAGGAAAAAGTGCATGAACATGCATGCCCAGTATATTTTACCTGGTCTATTCTGTGTTTTTAAAAAAAGAATCAAAAGGTTCAGGTCCAAAATAGTCTTGGTAGTATGATGACACAGATTCACTTGAATACACAAGATCCAATGAATTGTCTCCTGTCCTGTCCTTACCACTTGTCCCTTTACCTACACATAGTTCCTCATGCGGTGCTCATTTCCCCTGGCTCTGGACAAGGAGGTGGGGGGTTGACTTTCCCCCTGTCCAGATCTAAACTTTAGACCTACAAACACACTCACATTTTTAAGCACCCTATTTGAAAATGAGGTTGCCTGATGACTGTCTTTTGAGGGTACAAACGGACCTCTTACTTCATGCAGGTCAGGGAGAAACTTTTCCTGTCTTTTTCAGGATTTCCTACACCTTCGTATGAAACAGTTGGTACTGACGTTTCTGAGACAGGACAGGGAACAACATGGGCTACTGGCTCGATCTGGGATGAGAATTACTTTGTTCCTCTGAAAAGCCTTGTTTTACAAGATCTGACAGCAAGAATGGTGAGTAGGAATGTGCTGTGGGTTTTCTTTGGCTGGGATTCAATGGATATAGGTAAGAACATACAATAAATCAGGTTTAGAACATAACAGGAAACAATGAGGCTGATCAAGATTAGGCTGTGCATACCTAAACTGTATAAATGTAATGTTTTATTAGTAAACTCGGTGTGGCTGGGTGTAAACCAAGGATTTAGAATCGCTTCACACAAAGTACGTAAACTGTATTTAAATTGTCAGTTTACCTGCTAATGTAACTGCATATAAATCTGTCACTCACACACAGTTGCTTAGCCTTCCTGGCTGAGAATACAGTCATTTACTTTGCCATGGAGATCACATGTGCCCTTAAACTGTGCTTTCAAAACATTGACACATCCAAAATGTGTGTGTGTAAACTGGGGAATTACATCTCATTTCCCATGCTTCGAGTTTAGAAATAAATATCAGTTGCACTTGTGCAGTGGCACCTTCTGTGTATTCTTAGTGTTTATCTTTTTGTGGAAGCTTAGCTGTTTACGAGGTCATTGAGTGGTATATGGTGGCAGTAGGGAGCACTAGCGGGCTACTGGTATATTTTCAACTCGAAGTGTGCAATTATCCCCACATTTTTATATATGATTGTTAATGCAAAGTGGATGGTTGGACATACAGTTGAATATTCAGATGCTGACAGTATGTAGCTAATTGCATGCACAACCACCCAACAATGCAAATTCTTTGTGGTAATTTGGGGCTCAATCCTATTCTCCGTATTAGGCACCTATCCTGTTCCACCCTGCTCATGTCCCTGAAAAAAGGTTAACCTGCCTACTTTTGTTACAAACATCATTCTAACCTTTAGGCTAAGCCACAAAAAAGCTATGAGCAGAAGAAAGATATGCTGCATGAATTGTTTTATGTGCATACATGTATGCACAGGGAGGCATTTTTTTTAAAAATAAGGAGTTCAGACTTCCCAGTCATCAAGCACACCCTTAGGGGTTTTTCACGGATGTTGCAAGACCCCTCAGTTGGTCTGAGAACAAGGGAATCACAGAGGTTCTGCTGCCTTTACTTTTGACAAAGGGACTTACAGTGTCTAAGGAAGAACACAGTATAAAAATAAAAGTATTACAAGAAATACACATTGGAAGTGTTCTCCGGTGCTGAACATGGGTGGTACTTAGAGCCTAAAAAGTTAGCAAATATACATTAAATCCACATTTTCAAGTAAGCATTTGCATCAGTGCTCATGACTAAGTACATGTATCTTCTAACCAAGCATAAGAAGCATATTTGCATGAATGCAACCTATATGCACATGCACTACACAGTGCTTATGAAGTTCCAGGGACTTTGTGCATTTCCCTAATAGGGGCACACACAAAAGTGTTTACTCATTTACCACACGAGCTGCTTCTACCTCTTAGTTCAGCTGCAAGAAATCTTCCAGTTAGCTCCTGTGGTAATAATGCTGCCGTATTAACATAAAGGCCTTGGTTCAGGATTGCATACACTAGCAAATAGGCCGGCCAAGAGAATAGTCAACCTCTTGTGGCAATATTCAGTGGAGAAGCACAGTTAGCTTTCTCTTGGGAAACCCTTGCCTGGAAAAGGATATTGCTGCTGCTTTGACTGTGGTGATGTGTGTGTGGGTGGTACAAGGTGCGGATCGCTGTTTCCCTTCCAGTTAGAACATGCTGATCATGAGGTCATATCAGGAATCCCTGCTTGCAGAAAGGCTGTCAGATATTTTCAAACACAAGTACAGGTCTATGTGTGTGCATGCAGAATTTTAGATTGGATGAAAAAGGAGCTGGTCTGACAGTTCAGGGGAGTGTTCACAGCAAAAATACCTTACATGACCCTCGAACCTTGTTCTAGAGCAGGGGTGGACAACCTGCAGTATGTCACACATGGGATGGGCAGCTTCTGTGTGTGGCTTGCAGCAAATCAGGAACACAGTGATTGAGCAAAGAGGCAGAGGGGCAAAGCAACAGATCAAGCAGGGGTAGGGGATCAAAGTGACACTTGGGGAGAGTGCAGGTTGTGCCTTGTGGCCCAAAAGGTTGGCCCCTGCTCCTCTAAGGTGACTAACTGTGTAAGAAAGAGAGTGTTTTAGTCTCTATTCCTTATTTATATCTCCTTGGCCTTTCTTCTGAGATGAGTACTATGGATCCCAGATAGTAAGGGTTATAAGGACACTAGGAAATGGACTGAAACAACCAACTTCTTTTTGTGCCATACGGCTGGCCACCGAGCTGCCAAGTAGAACACCATCCCCCCGCCCCCCGGTCTTGATGGATCTAAGCCAGGGTGCTTCACCTCCAGCCCACGGGCCAAATGAGGACTGCAGAACCATCATATCTGGCCCACAGGGCCCACAGGTCCAGAAATTTAGTACTGGGGGCGTAGTGGCCATTAATATGGTCACCATCCCTCCTGCCAAACCCGCAAACACCATTCCTTGTGTGACCTGCTGGAGCCAAGCTACGCCCCCTCCCCCTGCTCAGCTGGGGCACAACCCCCCGCTTCTGGATTGGGGCCAGGCCACAACCCCTTCCCTCCCCATGGGCCCAGGTTGGGGTCTGGCCAGGCCACCTTTTTCCACAGGGTGGGGTCATCCCCTCTTCCCTCCTGTTGTGGTTGGGCCATGCCCCCTTCCCCCTGTGGGGCCAGGTTGGGGCCTGGCTGCATCCACTTCCCCCTCCCCCAGGGTCAGGCTATACCCCCTTCCCTCTCCTTGGGACCAGGGCAAGCTCCTTTCCCCTGCAGGGCTGCGTTGAGTTTGGCCTGTCCCCTGCATGGTCAGATGGTGCCCGCTATACCTGCCCCAAATACATTGCACCAGGGTACTTTGAACATGTGTGAAAATAAATGTTGTACCAGTTCACTGCCAACATAGCCACAAATATTTTGTATTCATTTTAAAGATCTAAGCAAATGCTGGATCCATACATGTAAAAAAATAAAAAATAAAAAACCAGCCACTCCCAAAAGCATATTGCATGGAATGAACTCTGTTTTGGTATGTTCCTGGCTCTGCTCTTGTAGTTTCCGTTGTCATCAGAACCCCTTGGTGGAATTTATGCCCTTGTAAATCACGAAACCCCATTCATCATTCTCCTTCCATCCCATCTGTCCAGACAGATCTGTCTTGGAGCAGGTGATGACTAAAGCAAACATGTGCACCCAAACAATGAAGCCATGGGCAGGAAGGGCACTCACATGAGGAAAATAACCACAAAAATATTAATGATGCTTTAAATTCCCTAAATCTTTCAATCAGATGTTTCTATCCTGTGGGTAAACATGACAAACATCTTTAAAGCAAGAATGGGTAGAATCAACAGGCTTAGAGTAACTTTAATGAAGGTTCATGTGAGGTAAAGTAGTAAGCTAAAGGACACATGTTGCTTTTATTGCAATTTTCCCCCTTGCTTTCCATTTTGAGCCAACAGTTCCCTTAGAGCCCTCATTGTCTACATACACGTGTGTGTGCATGCATGCATACACACACATTCATATATACAACAAGTATAACAGGCTTCCCCGCTGAATGCATTTAATATCTTGTCTGTGCTGGCATGCTTTTTTTCTTGCTTCACAAAAACCTGTTGAAAGCCAGACAATTCATTAATCTCTTGCCAAGAGAATTTAAATGCCAAATGGAGAAAGATGATAGTGTCTTTACTGTTTCTAAGGAAGAGCCCAATCCCACAAGGTATGGAGAACTGAAACCAGTGGGAGTTTGAGGGCGATTAGCATGTTGCAGAATTGAGCCCTCTCTATATTTTCCTGTTCCCCCACTTCTCTCTCTCTCTCTGAAAAATACACAGAATAAGTACGAACAGTTACTGTCTGACTGAGGCTCTAACAATGACACTTTGCCAGCAGCTCTTTCAGGAGGTCTCTATTGCCAAAGGAGAATGACACTTCCCCTCTCCTCAAACAAAGTTTGGGCTTGGCAAGTTAATAGGATCGACCTTTCAAAATGCAGAGGAGACATAGGGACAGTTTGGCCTTTTGCCAGTATCAATCCAGCATTTCTCCTCCCTTCCTGAGCTAACTGACAGAAAAGTCCTGGCAATGGAAATTTCAAAACTGCTTGAAAAGAAATGAGTAATCACCTGAGTTGCCTAGTTCAGCTCTGAACTGCATTATCATCAGCCCATGGGCTTCTGGCACTGCTGGTAGCTTTTGGTCAGCAATGAGCCTGCCAACATTCCTGGCTTACATCGCACAGTGGAGTACTATGGGGGATACTGTGTAACTCAGACAATGCAGGGGTCTCTACCAAGGCCTTCTTCTTGCTGGGGAGCGGACCTGTTTGCATTCAAAGGAGAGATGGAAGCAGTATTATCAACCCCAGGTGTTAAAAAACCATGAGTCAGGCTGCAAAAAGCCAATGAGATTGACTTAAAAAAAAGTATATTTAAAAATAATAAATGATGGAGTCCTGTTCTGGCTTTTGAAACTTTAGAATTCAGGGGTTTGTTTTGTGCTTCTTTTTTTGTATAATATTAAGGACTAGATTTTTTTTTTTAAAGAAATCTGAGTCTGACCTAATCACATGACTCCAGGAGCTGGAGCTTTAAGAAGAAATCCTTAGACTCCCTATAAAAGCACTGAAGTTAACTATAAGAGGGAAATATGAAGAAAAGATGTATTTTGGAGCAAATCACATTTAAATTTAGGAGGTGTCTTGAACCTCACCAACAATTTCACAGCAGATCTTATATGATTGAAGACATCTACTCTATCTGTCAATGGACGCTAGAAATTAAGGCTGATTTAATAGAGGCCTCCTAGATTTTACCTATACTAACCAAGGCAGATTCTAATCTGAGTGTAAATATACAATGTTTCCTCTCAGCTCCTCAGTTGCTACACTCAGCATCCTCCTGCATCGGACAGAAAGCAGAACCAAGAGGAGAAGCATCAGCGTTTGTAATAAAAAAAACCAAACTCAGCCTGGCTCAGTACTCAGCAGCTCTCTAGCTTGGAGCTGCAGGCAAGAGCAGTGAGTGTTGATAGGAGAAGGTTCTTCACAATTGATATAGACAGCTGCACACTTATGCCAAATGGTTGCTTTTATTGCATGTTGGACACTCCACCAGAGGCATAAGTGGGCAGTACTGCACCTTGGGTGGCCATAATGCATGGGGCAGTGGCTACAGATCAGCTGCTGGCAGTGAAAATGGCTATTTCTTTGCCTCTCCCACCAAGCTGGCAACGGGGGCAGGTAAACCAGTAGCCCCTTCTTAGTTATACTGCTGCACCAAGCCCCTTGTGGTGGTCACCTCTGAGTCATACTATTATTGCCTCTCTCTCTGGTGCAAAGCTTATTTCTCCTGTTTATTCACTTTGCATGTACATTATTTCTCCTTACACTTTCATGTACATTATTCATTAGATCCACTTTTGTTCATTCACTGCTTGCTGAAGGAAGCACTGTCTAACAAGCAAAGACCCCCTATTCTTTTGCAATACCAACTTCATTTCCCATATACTATAGGTCACTATCCACTGAGACTGCATTAGCAACCATTATGCTCTTTTAACTACTAGATCAACTGACATGATGGTTCTCCATATAACTTTATCTTGTCACAGATAGATTCACAGAGCTCTTTTACTGGGGTTTCCAGTTTTAAAGTGTAGGGTGAAAAAAGCTATTTTTGGTGAATATGGATCCCCAAACAGTAGCATGCTGGGAGCCTTGGATAAATCACTTCCCCTCTCTGCCTCAGGTCTCCATACATAACTGATTTCTTCTGTAAAGAGTTTTGACATCTACTGAGGAACAATGCTATATGAAATCTAGGTATTATCATCATCACCATCATGCATTATTACTGTTATTCTGTAACAGCAGTTATGAAAGGGAAATAAGGCAATTTTACCTTCAATTTCTTCCAAAATGTGCTAGTGATCCTAAAGCTATTAAGGTAAATATAAGCCACACCCACTCTTGTGGTTCTCTGTCTCCCTCTAGTGAGTGCTGGGCCACAAATACAGCTTGATGAGTATACAGCAGTCTTGGCTAAGAGATCCTGATGTGCAGGAAGACTAGCAAGTATGGCATAAAACCAGAATGCCTTAGCAGGAAACTCTTCAGTGAGCTAACACACAAAAAGAAATCATATAAGAAGTGGAAACTTGGACAAACACCAAAGGAGGGGTATAAGAGTATTGCTTGGGCATGCAGGGATGAAGTCAGGAAGGCCAAAGTGCAATTGGAGTTGCAGGTAGCAAAGGATGCAAAGGGTAACAAGAAGAGTTTCTACAAGTATGTCAGCAACAAGAGGCAAATCAGGGAAAGTGTAAGTCCTTTACTAAATGGAGGAGGCAATCTAGTTACAGAGGATACAGAAAAGGCTGAAGTACTCAACACCTTTTTCACCTCAGTCTTTATAGGCAATGTCAGCTCCCAGGCTGCTGCATTTGGCAGCACAGTTGGGGAGAAGGTGAACAGCAAACAGTGGCAAAAGAACAGGTTAGGGACTATTTAGAAAAGCTGGACATGTACAAGTCCAGCAAGATACACTGAGGGGTGCTGAGAGAGTTGGCCAATGTAATTACAGAGCCACTGGTCACCATCTTTGAAAAATCATCCTGACTGGGAGAGGACCCAGATGATCAGAGAAGGGCAAACAGTGCACATATTTAAGAAAGGAGAAAAGGAGGATCCAGGGAATTACAGACCAGTCAGCTTCACCTCAGTTCCTGGAAAAATCACGGAGCAGGTCCTCAAGGAATCCATTTCTAAGCACTTAGAAACAGTATGGATCCACCAGGGGCAAGTCATGCCTGACCAACCTGATTGCCTTCTGTGATAAGATGAATGGCTCTGTGGATACAGGGAGAGTAGTGGACATGATATTACTTGATTTTAGAAAAGTTTTTGATACAGCCTCCCACAGCACTCTCGCTAGGAACCTAAGGAAGTATAGGTTGGATGAATGGACTGTAAAAAACCAGCTGGATTGTCAGGCTCAGAGGGCAGTCATCAATGGCTTGATGCCTAGATGGCAGCTGGTATCAAGTGGAGTGCCCCAGGGGTTGGTCCTGGGTCCAGTTTTATTCAATACCTTCATCAGTGATGTGGAAGATGGCATAGAGTGCACTTCAGCAAATCTACAGATGACACCAAGTGGGGAGTAGTAGATATGCTGGAGGGGAGGGCTAGCATTCAGAGAGACTTCAAGAAATTGGAGGATTGCACCACGAGAAATTACATGAGGTTCAACAATGACATATGCAAAGTCCTGCACTTAGGATGAAATAATCCCATGCACCAGTACAGGCTGGGGACTAACTAGCTAGGCAGCAGCTCTGCAGAAAAGGACTTGGGGTAACAGTGGACAATAAGCTGAATATGAACCAACAGTGTGCCCTTGTTGCCAAGAAGGCTAATGGGGTTGCATTGGTAGGGACTGTTGCCAGGAGATCAAGGATGTTGATAATTCTCCTCTCTTCTGCACTGGTGAGGCCATCACATCTGTGTCCAGTTTTGGGCCCTCACTACAGAAAGGTTTTGGACAAATTGGAGAGAGTCTAGCAGAGGGCAATGAAAATTGTTAGGGGGCTTGGGCACATGACTTCTGAGGAGAGGCTGAGGGAAGTGGCCTTATTTAATGTAGAAGAAAGAAGACAGAGGGGATTTAATAGCAGCCTTTAACTACCTGGAGGGTGGCTCCAAAAAATATGGAGCTAGATTGGTCTCAGTGGTGGCAGGTGACAGAACAAGGAGCAATGGCCTCAAGTTGCAGCAGGAGAAGTTTAGGTTAGATATTGGGAAAGCCTTTTTCACTAGGAGGGTAGTAAAACAAGTGGTACAGGTTACCCAGAGGGGTTGTGGACTCTCCCTCCTTGACTCCCCCTCCGTTTAAGACAAAGCCTTGGCTGGGATGATCTAGTTGGGGATGGTTCTGCTTTGAGCAGGGAGTTGAACTACGTGACCTCCTGAGGTCCCTTCCAACCCTAATTTTCTATGATTCTATACTGGATTGTTAAGTCAGGCAGGAAAGGCTTATGTTCCAAGATGCAGAGGCCAGTGACACCCCCAAATACAGAAGTATTAATGGAAACAGTGCTGGATCCATTTAAACATATTACAAATTTTCTGGAGCAGAGACTGTCTCTCCCTCCCTGTATGTGTGTTGGAATCTAGGAGCTGCCACCATACCAACAAAGGTAATTATACAAACAGTAAAAGAAAATTCACCACTCTTTTTATCAGAGAATATAGACCAGGACTAACACTTTTTTCTCACACAAGGCAATTTTGAAAGGGATCAGAATTACACGGATTGGCATTATTTGCTTATTGTTCTGATCAGCATAAGCTCTGGCAAACCTTAATAGCCTTATCCTTAAACTATTCAAATAAATGAATTATTAAGTAGCCATCTTCTGTGTATTTTTTTCCAAATATTGAGGCAAACTTTTTATCCAGTCAGTTAAAAAAAAATCTCCTTTCAGTTGAGATCTGGATCCACTGTTTTATAGATCTAGATCTTGCTGCTTACTTTTTTTTTTAATGTATCTAATAAGTCTAATGCTCTCTGTATATGCTGGACACTGGAGGCTTGATTCTCACTGACACAAAGACATCTGTACACTGCTGAAGTGTATTTAGGGTAAATTAGAACTGGTCTCATAAGTGTCTGATTCATCTGCTGTTTTAAACTGTAGTCCTTTCTGTCTGTACAAAGTGAGGCCAAGTCAGGGTAAATTTCAAATAGTGGAGAAATATATACAGCAATTTATTCTGTGCAAGTCACACATCAGCCTGAAACAAGGGCAATAAAGAGTTGCCGCACTCCATATGTTGCTCAGAGTGGGACTGCGCATCAGGCAGGAACGCTCTTCTATCAACTCCGCCCAGGGGTGGATTAATGCACAGGCCCATTGGGCCCAGGACTAGGGGCCCCTGACAAGCAGGGACCCCCTGGGGCACCAGGGGCAGCTCAGCCCAGGCAGGCGTCCTGGCTGTGGGTATCCAGGGTGGTCAGTGTGGGCATTCAGGGCAGGCAGTGTGGGCCTCCTTCCCTCTGGCTGGGCCAGGGCCAGGTCCAGGGGTGGGTGTGGGGCTCCCTGTGGCTTCCCAGGACCGTCTGCTACCAGGAGGCCCCATGGGCAGCCCCACTCCCCACCATCGGTGGGCAGCTGGTGACACCAGTTCCACTGGAACAGGACAGGGTGGGACAGCCCTGCCCCACTGGGGCCAGCAGAGAGGTGGGGGAACAGGTAGCCTGAGGGTGATGCAGAGCCCATGCCCTGCTCCAGGCTGGCCCTGGCTCTGGCCCAGGCCAAACCTATGGTGCTGGGGGACCACGGCCCCGGCTGCCTGACATTGTGCAGGCCCTGGGCCCAGCCCTGCCATCACCTCAGTGGCTCTCACACCCCCTGGCTTGCCCCAGATGCACCGAGGAGGAGGGGTGGGCCCTGCCGCAGCCCCATGGAGGGCACAGAGGGAACCTGCCCTCACCTGGTGAGGGCCTCCAATTCTCTGTTTGCCCAGGGCCCCAATAAATCATAATCTGCTACTGACTCCCCCTTTGTCTAAAAGACATGTTGCACAGGACTACTTCTAGGATGTTGCTGCCAGCTTCCCAAAGCCAGGCCAGCTTGGTCTATGCAGAAAGGTGGTAGGGTGATGAAATAACCCTCTCCTGTTGGACACATGTGCTTTAGGGACATACAGAAGCAGCAGTCCCTCTGTCTAGGGTCTGCAATTATTCCAGGTCCTGGGGGAGGTCAGAGAGGCAGTCTCCCTGCTCATTCAGATGAGGGGCTTAACATCATCTGGCTCTGTGTGCTAATAAGAGACCCAGTCCATTCCCACTGATTTCAAGGCACGCAGGAACAGGCCCACACAGGGTGCAGAGTTATCTAAGGCGACCATGTTCCTCCTCAAAACCAATTTGTTTTATGGCTAGATAAACACGGAGACAGGGATTGGGGAATTGCCCAAATCGTCCACAGACAGGCTGTCTCCTTAGCTTAAGCAAGCACAGCTAGCGCTCCCTCAGAAGGAGATCCAAACCTCTTAGGGTTGCAACACATATGAAGACAGATTTTCCTGCTTGATTTTCAGTACCTCTTTGTTATCATGCAGGCCAGAAGTTCAGTAAGCAGTACAGGAAGCTGGGGCATTGCTGTGATGAGAAGGTACTGCCTCTAGAGACCAGAGCTAAGTCAAACAGGGATGTCTATGGTTCTAGGACTAGGAATGTTCTTCATCTGTGGAGTAGTTAACCAATCTTTGGAGTTGCATTAGAGCTTGCATTTGAACTGTGGTACAATGTGGGTCCAGTCCCTGTTTCATCACCAGCAGTTTGTCTGAAGGTCCCTAAAACAAACCTGACTCTTTGGTACAAGCCAGCATTTTCCTGAATTTTAGTGAGAAAGTATTTCCCAACAACTAGATGCATTCAAGGAGCAAAGGAAGAGCACTGCTTCCCTGGGTCTATATGGGCATGGATGTCAGTCTCATTGCTTGGGATTATTTAGGAAAACCTCTTCAGAGAAAGGGTGGGACACATGGGGGTGGTGACTCTGAAGGATGCATTGGATAACTGCCATGGAAGCTATAGCACTCCAGAGAAATCTGAATTTCCTGGATACACCCCCATCTTCAAGCTATCTGTCACTTGCAAGTAATTGTATCAGCCAATCCTGGAGAGCTCTCTGTACAGAGCTTCAGCCAGGCCTTTTTTTTGGCAGACTTGTTTATCTGGGTGTTACATTGCTTTAGGCCAAGGCTTAGTTTCTGTTGTACTTGTGCCAGTGTACACAATGCTGGCAGACTTCAGCACATGGGAGGAGTGTCATTATACCCCATGTCTCTCTCTGGAATTGATAACTGTTTGACAGCTGATCAGAGAGAGGACTGGGAAATGGGCGGAGTCCCTAGAGTGGGGTGATATCCCAGCGCAGCCAGACACTGTGGAAAAAAAAAAAGCTAGAGTTTATAAATAACAAATCAAGATTTTTTTTGGCCGGCTTTTGACCAGGACTAATGAATCTTCTGCAGCTGCTCGACTTTGACTAGATCTGGGGAAGACTGTGTTATAGAGAAAAGAAGCACTGCTTATCAGTATGTTTATACAGAGAAGAGTTAAAGGTATGACCTGATGAAATGGCTTTCATTTCTGACTGTCCAAGCATAGCAATGCCCCCTCTTGGTCTTAAAGTGACAGGGGTCACAGTACCTTGGAGTGTCCCAAAATGACGTTGTTGTGTAGAAAGTGGGAAAAGCTTACTGTGCAGTAGGCAGAATTGGGCACAGCGCCAGGGATGAAGCATAAGACCTTTTCCCCCCCTGAAGCACAAAGGCTTGACAACCAAGAACAGAATCACCCTTCTTATGTGACTGGGTGTGTGCACAGACACACTGCCAGTGTGACCATGTAAAGACACAGGTCAAAGGAAATTTTCACCAGCTTTTCAGGGTGGTGATGACATTTATGAAATCTGCCTGTGGAAATTGCAACAGGAGGGCCTTTTGCAAAACTTCACACTGAACAAATGTAACATTTTTCATAAAGAATGATGGATCTGCCCCCACTCCTGCTCAAGTCAGTGGCAAAACTCCCACTCACTGACTAGACTGGGACCCAGGAGTTTTGTATAACACCATCCACCTTACAATGCTGTTTATTTTGCAGCATTTTTTTCTTTCTATATAAATGTTTGCCCTGCTTGGAACAGTGGAAAAGACCCTTCATAGCTTGGGACTGTCAGGGACACTGACAGCCTCTTCTGCACCCAGTTTACAGCTGTTTAGGATTCATGTCTACTGTTGAAGATTTAAACACACACAAAAAACCTGTTTTACAAGCTCTCAAGTCACAGAAAACTCCAAAGTCCTTCATAAGGAACAATGTTGACACACTATCAATAATAGCTCTATTGGGTTAAAAACCCACAATGTTTTTACAATGTCTGCCTTTTTGAGCTTTGTCTCTATTGCCCGTCATGTTAGTATTCAAATGCTGAGTGCCAGGTTAGCAAACAAGAGGTAAGGATGTGAAAGGTGTTTTATGTAGACCCACCTTAATTTGGAAACAAAGACTTTCAGGATATAATTGTTCCATGCTTGGGCAAAAAATATGTCCATGTTTAACTTTATGGAGATGAGTAGTTCCATTAATTTCAGTGGGAACTGCACAGTTAATATAAAATAAAAAAGGATTTGAGGAATTTCTCATCAGTTTATAGTCATGAGAGTTGGGTGGCAGGAAGAAAACATTTCTTTACAGTCTTCACAGAAGGGAGAGGGAGAACATCTTTTCAGTTATCACAGTGCTAAGCATGGTCTAAATACAGTGCTAGAATATAGCATGTACTCTATTCAAACAATGCTTGAGAAGCTGGATTCATCTCTACTCATTCTTGGAGCAGTCTGCCATTTTCAGACTTAGCTGATTAGGTTTTAAGGTCTGATGAAATCTTGTACATAAGATACAACCTCAGATATTCCTATTGTATTTTTTGTCCTTTCTGGGACATGTCTATGGCAACACCAGAGAACTGCTCATGAGCTAAAGAGATATAAGAATGCTGCCTCTAAGGAAGCTGTAACTACTTAAAATGCTGGCAGCTCCTACCACATTAGGAAGGCCTAGATATTATTATTTGGGAATGCTAAGGCATCTAAGATGACATATGTGTACTTCTCCACTCATAGGCATTACAACAACCCATCATTAAACACATGCAATACATGATGACCTTAACTCTACCCCTATAAGGGTGACAACCTTCCAATTTCTCTACCCCCACCCTACCACCATAAAACTACCCTTTAGTATCTGTTTTGCACAGTTCTGGAAAAAACACACTCACTCATACTTGAAGAAGAGGGTGTTTGAAGGCTGGAATTAATTTATTAGAATTCGAAAACCAAGTACCAGTAACTGATTTTCCAGCAACTCATTGGAAAAAAATAGCTTTACTCAGGAATTGGGGCACATCTTATTTAGATGGGCTGGAGTAACTTATCCTCGTGGTAGGTTCCCATCAGCCTGTTTGCCAAATACGGGCCATGTGTTTTATAACCATGCTCAGTGTTGGCTGCATGGTGTTTCATGTAAAACCAAGAAACTGAATTCCTACTTCAAGTGCAAAACTGCCTGCAGTTTTTAAATATGGCAATAATGTATTGCTGTTAAAATCAGACACATCACAAAAGCACTTAAAAGGTCCAATGTGCTAGATGTTGTGCAAGCAAATGGCAAAGAATAATTTCTGTTCCAGAGATTTTACAGTCTAAACAAGCAAGACAGACAATGGAAGGAAGGGGAAATAGAAATGAAAGCCAGATCTCCACCATAAATTTACTATGCTATTTTAGCAGCACCCTAAATGATGCTGCAGTACTCTGAACAGGCTACTTCCTGGACAGGGAGTAGTGTAGTCATATTTACATAGTGCTGCAAGTGGGCTAATTAGCACAGTTAAGGGACAATACTAATGGCTCCACTCATAGCACCCTGGCAAAAAATATAGGACATAAATTAAGGGATCAAGAGTCCAGTCTTGGTTGTGCCTCAGAAACAAGTATCATTTAGATGACTCTCCAACCCAGTGAGCCCATTTACAAACTGAGAATACTTCATCCACATCACAGGCATACTCTGAAAATCCATTGATGTTTGCAGACAGCAATGACAGCCTCAAATACAACATGCAAGCAAAATGGAGAAAGCCTTAGCAGATCTTGAAAAATGTGTCCCAAAAGAGACTAGGGAAGCCTGGTCAGTTCTACTTGCTACCACTGGTATAAATGGTTAGAGCCATCTAGTCTATATGAGTAGCAAATTAGGTCAACAGCATCAGATATGTTTAAATTTAGAAATTAGTTGCTATGGTTGAAATTCCATTGGTTTCTTCCATTTGTTTCTAAATACATGGAGAACATTGGTACAATGCAGCTGTCTAGTGTAAGGACAAGTTTGTGGGCCAACCTCTGAATAGAATTGTTGGCATGAAATTACTGTTGTAATCAGGGACAGCTGTGTATGAACAACCCAAGACAGAATTTAACACTGTATCAAAGAATTTAGCAATATATATATATTATTTCTGTCTGGAGATCCTTGCTTTTATGGAGACCCCCTTCCTGATAAGTGGGCATGGATTGGGGTTTTTAGATTATCTGATTTTGCCCATTGCTACTGTGCTACAAAATAGTATTTTAAACCAGTTTTTCTCCTAGGAAGTATTGACTATTCTGAGCAGTGGATTGGACTAGATGACCTCCTGAGGTCCCTTCCAGCCCTAATTTTCTATGATTCTATGATATTAGAGGCCAAGCTTTTATGGCTTTTTGCGTGCGTTTGGGAGGATCATATTGTAGTTCTGTACAGCAGAGGGACATTGGTGTGGTTCTATGTATACTGAGGCATTAAAACAGTAAAAGACATCCCAAAATACTAGGAACTACAATATAATGAAGCCATGGCAATGAACAGGGTAATGCTCACATCTGTCTCCTTAGGCCTTGTGGGCTGCTTCTTTCAGTAAGATTTGGCAACAAAGACCTCCATTTTAAAAGAGCTTCGGAAATAATATGTGCCTCTGAGCTTTTGACCTGCCAAAACCTTAGTGTGGGGGCTGCATAACATAGGCCCAAAGTAAGGATGTGGCACACAACTGTAGAAGAAGCTTGGACCAACGTGTTAGTTATCCTTTTAAGGTAAGGAATTTTACAAGAATAAAAAGTGTTGCAACAAGAGGATTGCACTGGGAAAAGGACTGACCTAGCTGATGAAAGTGCCTTCCAAGTCCGTTCATTAGACAGACTCGGCTGCTATGGCAAAGGATCTTTGTCAAGAGCCAGTGAAATCCCAAACACTAGATTCCTTGGTATAACCTTGATATTTGTTGGCATAACCTGATTGCCTGTTGTGGAACCATACCCAGGATGACTTTGACTCTCCAGTATGACTGGGATTTTCATAGAAACTTAATGGAAATTTGGCCCAAATTTCAACAGGATTTGAACATTCTCCTTTGAACATCCCCGCTAGTCTGCTACATTTTCAGTCACACCACTTGCTGCCTCAAGCTCCAATTAAAGCCAGTGGGACCAGCACGTATAAATCCTGTGCAACTCTTTGAACCTCTAGGGTCCAGGTGAGCTTAGCAGGTGAGCTGAGATAAATCTGCCTGCTCCAACAGGCAAGAGGCGCTTTTCCTTTAAGAAAAACTCTGCACGGCTGGAGTGGAAGTGGCGGGTGGCATTTGAATGCTCTTTGATATCATGATACAATGTCCCCTCTGAAACATCAGGGAGTCCCCTCTCCTAATATTATTCTTTCTTCATTTCTGATTCAAGCCAAAAGTGAAAACAGAAAGCAAATAACTCTCTTTTCTGTTCTTTCATTCGTCAGCCCCCCTTCCCCCCCCGCTGCTGTGATGGAAATGGGAAGGGGAGAGAGAAGGGGCTAGAGCCACTTAGATCAGTTTCATGCACAGGAGAAATAAGACAGGAATTATTTTTCTTGTTAGCCTTTTTGTAAGAAGACAGACAACCCTTTCAGCCCAAATACAATATTGTAATTGCTCATATTCAACTGACAGAGGTTCCCAGATGAGCTCCACTGAGGCGTCATTTACTAATCTGTCATGTTCTATAGCACCCGGCACAGAACGCTGTAAAAGTGTCTTCTTCTCTTTAAGTTATTTATATAGTTGGCTGAAAGCGCTTTGCTTGTACAAACTAGAAACTATTAGATTAGACCAGCGGAGACAGCCAGAGGCAATCTTTTTAACAAAGTGAGTGGGATTCAAAGTAGGGTTGGAAAGCAAATATTATTTCACTGGAAGTCTATTAGAGGTAGTTCCCTGGATAACAAATAAGTGCTTTGTTAGCTTAGCTTGGAGAAATGCACTGGTCAGGTTGGCACCAGCTGGGTCTAATGGTAAATTACTTGATAGCAGATGATAATTCAGTGATCAGTGGGATGCATAAGGCAATTTTGTTCTCCCTCCCCCTCTCCATATCCTTGGGTTTACTTATTTAAAATACATGTCAGAACTTAGCAGCTGGGGATGAGTCAGTTTGTTTTAAAACTTCCCATCATAACACACACACACACTAAAAAACATTATGTAAATTGAGTGTATCAGAAAGCAAATATTATTCTTATTGGGTAAAGCTAAAAGGTTCTCCATACCAGAATGTTTCAATAAAAATGTGACCTGGGTATAAATCAAGTGATAGATCCAAAGCCAATGAAGACAAAAAGAACCCTTAGTGTCCCCTAAGTGTTGGAGGTGATTAAACTGTATTCATAAAAATGTGTAAAACAATTCATAGTTACTATTAGTTGCTGGCACTGGCAACTGTAACTCTTATTCGGCCCCTGAGACAGCTGCATTTCAGTGATGGATAAAGTGATCTTGCAGTGTACTATAGTGGGCCAAATGTATCCCTTGCGTAATTCCAGAGCTTAGAAGAGAACCATGCCAGGGATAAATGTGGAGCAACATTTGTAAAACACCCTGGGATCCATTTCCTCTCAATGAAAGGTGCTCTGTACTTGTAAGGGGTTGTTATTATTTATTATTCATAACCAGTTGTCTGCTAGATGGAAATTCCCTGCTTGGGGCTTCCCAATCTGGTCTGAAGGATCAGAAATCAGCACTTAGTACTGCCTATATAGTTAGGCAGATAAAAGTCACTCAGACAACTGGGTTCATCAAACCGCTTAATGGACAGGCTATATTTTGTTTTGTTTTGTTTTTTGCTCATAAAGGGCCAGCTTGGTTTTGGCTGCAGTCAGACGTGTGAGAGACAAGAGAGATGCCCAGATGCCCTTCCACAGTGCCTCTCCTTGTGCATGGGAAATGTGTGAGTGGCTCCAGGCAACTGGCTACAAGAATACTAGGTTCCCCAATGGGCGAGGGTGGGAAGAGGCCACGTTGTCTAGCAGCCAGCAGTCATTCATGTGGGAAATACATGCCACTCTCTATAAAAAGACATGGCAGAGATCAGACTGTCCCACTAATACCCCCTAGAGAAGGTGTACCTGCCAGCAGGCATTGTAATCAGTGCTGCGCCTTTTCTAAAGGGAACTGCCCCATAAATGCATTTTAGACCCAAATATGGATCCTTATTTGCTGTTTAGCTATTGCATTTTGCAACACTAACAGATAGTTCTAACAATTCTTTCTGGCTTTTCATATACATATTAAATCAGTGCAAGCGGTCTATTAAGAAGGCCAGTACGTACCGTGCCATTTTTATAGGATATGAAATACTTTTTTGAAAAAAAAGGCCAAATACCTCAATTTATCATTAGGCCTTTTTGTCCCAACTCCGTAACTCATAAACGATGAAGAGTAACAGGATCTCTGTCACAAATGCAGCCAATGATTGCCCAGAAGAGCAAGAGAAGAGCTGCCACGCTCTGCTTTCCCCTCCAGAAAGGTTACACAAGTTCTCTGGAGAGTTGCTTAGCTTTCACAGCCCAGCTGCAAGCCTTCTAGGAAGCCTACACTTTTTGCCTCACAAACCAGTAAAAAAGATCACAGGCAAGAAACTCGGAATGGGACAGAAAAAGTGTGCTTGTTCCTTACCAAGTGGAAAGAGAGAGAGGCTTTACGGCAGTCCAATTTAGCGAGAAATCCAATCCAGATTTACCTCTCGCTATTACAGGTGACAACCAGTGTCCAGTCATAAATGCTTTCAAATGAGCTATACAAGCTAGGGAGTCCCAGGGACACACCTCGTTTCTAAGCTGCCTGAATGGGAGGATGAGCCAAGGTCTGCTCCCAAGCCCAGCCCCTGCCTACACGGTGGCATAGCCCCAACTCCTGTCTGCCAGGGTTCCCAAGCATTCAGTCTTCCTACTCACAGTTCATCTCTAATAGTGTTGCTCCCTGGTAATGATGGGTTCACCTTTTCTGTTGCTGGCTACGCTGCCTTTTGCTTTGATCTTCCCTTTTCACTCTTCCCGCAGGGCCATATTTTTCTAAGGGAGAAGGGAGTGAGGGAGCAGACATGTCACTGACTCCCTTTGGAACAAGCCAGACAAGTCTTTTATCTGCACGGAGGTTTCACTCCATTTAGGAGGATTAAGGCTTCTCAAGTCTTACTAAAAGCCCTTGCCTGCTGATAAAAATTCACTTCAGTAGCTCAGCACTCCTGGCTCAATACATCGTAAGTAGCTTCTTAAGTGGGCAGCATGTTAAAAGCATCCGGCACAGCCCCTCGGGCATTGGCATTCCTAAAAGCAAAGGTGGATGATTTTTCAGGTGGGCTTACACAAATGAAAATGTTCCCTACTAATGGAGCTAGCCAAATTATTTGTCTTGAATAAAGCAGCTAACAAATGCAGATCATTCCTTCTGAATTACCTTGCCCCTCGCAGTTGTGTCACGAATTGCTGGTGCAGAAAAGCAGTATGCCCTGTGCTTTGCTCTCATGTTCATGACTGGCATCTGGCATTCTGAATCACAGGAAGGAGTAAAAGGAGGAGAAGAGGGATGGCTAAGAAGAAAGCTTCTGAGCAGCTTGAAGTACCATGTGGAAATGTGGGGTAGGGGTGGGGGATACTTAAGGAAACTCACTTCCAAATGAAAGTGTAATACATATAGGGCTGAGGTGGATCCAACTTTCTGAGAAGCGGAGTGCAGAAGCAGAAATGTTGCCACTGCTGGGGTGGCTGTAGCCCAACTCCCAGGCCATTTCCTTCCCCACCGTGGGCCAACCTCACCATGGAAGCAGAAGCTGAGATCTTTTTTATAAGTCCCTGAATCAGGTCATAATTTTTTCTCCCCCATTTCTTCCCTTCCCCTCCCATTTCCCTCTTCTACTACCCACAGCTGCCACTGTCCACAGCTTACCTGGGGGTGGGGAGAGGCTCCAGAACTGCTCCTGCCCTACTCCAGCCAGGCTGCACATGGAGCCAGGTTCAGCTAGAGACAGCAGTGGTGGCAGCAGATGGGTTTCCTTCCTCTGTGCCTACTCCTGGGCTAGCAGAGAACAGCAGGGAGATCAGGCAGGGTGGAGATACCTTCCCACTGCGACCGTTGTCCCTGGTGGAGCTGGTTGCAGCAGGAAGGAGTGATTCTGGAACTCCCTTCCTTCTGCCCCTGTCCCCGGCCACCCACTGAGCACAGAGGGGAAGGGACAGAAGGCTTCTTACTTGCTTCCAGGACTTAAAACTCCCCAGTTGCTGCTCTCTTGTCCTGGTCAGTCAAAAGGGTCTGTACCACTATACCCCATCTGGATCCACCCCTGTATAGGGCTGCATGTCAACAAGTGTAAATTGCTATAAGTCCATGAAATGCAGCAGAGGTACACTGATGGACACAACATGGGTATCTACCTCAAACTGTTCATTTTGATCCAAGCACAGTAATTGCTTCCTTCTCCTAGCAATGCATAAGGAGCTCAATCATGAACAGTGCTCCTTTCAAATCAATGGCACACCTATGCACAGGAGTCACTGTGACTGCATGAGCAGTCTCATTGGATGCAATGAAAATATTCAGGTGCTTGAAGTTGAGCCTGTACTTAGAAGCACTGCTCACAGCCTTGTAGGAGGAAAAAAAACCATTTCAGTGTTGTTATTTATTTAGGCCCTAAGTAAGCAAATTGGGTAAGAAAGCACCTGCTTACCTTGAAGCAAAAGGCATCCCACTGAACTACTGGTGTTAGTCAGATGTTTAATATTTGGCACAGGTTTCAGTATTTTTACTGACTCAGGGCTTTATGTACAAATATGTTTCCTCCTTTTGCCCATTTACTTATATTCTTTTCCCCTACTATTCAAATTTGTGGAATCTTCTCATTTCAATATTGGGGGAAGGGAGGTTTGCTTTAATTAGTGTATGCATTACACTCAAGTCCAGCTTATAGCTGAGAGGAAATGCAAAATCATTGGTTTTGGCTGGAAAGGAGGTTTCATGCTACTTTTTTTTTGGTTTCTTTATCTGCTGCTCCTCCCTTCCTACAGCTGTATTACGCTGTTCATATCAGTCTCAGGCAGGCTCTGATGATCTTAATGCAGCTCTGATCTATACAGGCCAGCAGCCGAGCCTGATGATATATTACAATCTTTATTGCCCTGTTACTCCCATTCTCTCAAGTGCTTTTCCAGATCGATGGTGAAATTCCTCTAGTTCAGTGGCTGTAAGTCTGCATGCCACTTGCACACCAGATGCTGATGAGCAGAACTGTCACAGGCCAGGCTGCAAACCTTACAAATGCTCAGCCTGCAAAGGCCATGTCGCACCAATTGGGCTGCAAACTTCAGGCCCAGGTCCCTGAGGGCCATGAGAAAGGAGTGATTTCCTGCCAATGCACTGGGCTCTGCTAACTGATTGGTGTGGAAACCAGTTCTCCTAAGCAGGCCTGGTTTCTGCCCCTTGCCAGAGCTAACCTATGCCTGACCTACAGCTCCCACATCACTTCTGTGCTCAGACCCCACTTCCATTCCTCCTGCAGCTCCTGGATTTTTTCCATACTTCAGGGAGCAACTGCTAGGAGATTTCTTTCTTTACCTCCTTAGGCCCAGAGGAAATGGGAAATTTTTCAATTTTCTTGCCTTCCCAGACCACATATTGGAGGGAACAAGAAGGGGTGAGGAAATCAGAGAAAAGTGACCTATTTTTAAAAGAGAGGAGAGAATAGGGCTACCTGAGCTTCTGGTCTTTTAATTCATCTTCTCCTTCTCCCACTTAACCAAAAATTCCCCTGGGCTTCTAAGGAAATGGGATGGAGAGGCCTGCCTGCCTGCCATCTCAGGCTCCAGCAGGACATGTGGAGCTAGGGCTGCCCCTCCCCTGGCATTGCATAACAGGCATGCTCCCCTCACCATGCATGATGAGGCTCCAATGGAGACACTGGAGGAAGAGGTGGGTAGTCAGAAAACTGTCATCCCCAAGAGGAGATGCAGGGTGGTGGTGATGGGGGACTCCCTCCTGCAGGGCACTGAGGGACCCATCTGCTGTCCAGACATCCTAGCTTGTGAGGTCTGCTGCCACCTTGGAGCCTGCATCCAGGATGTTGTGGAGAGGGTTCCTAGGCTCATCTGACCCTCCAACAATTACCCCATGCTCCTCATCCATGTGGGTATGAATGACATGGCCAGGAGTAATCCAGATTGGGTCATGAGTGACTACAGGGCTCTGGGGACTAGGCTCAAGGGGTTGGCGGTGCAGGTAGTCTTTTCTTTTGTGCTCCCAGTTGCAGGCGACAGACCTAGGAAGAAAGGATGCATTGAATACATGAACCAATGACTCCAGTGGTGGTGCTACCATTAAGGCTCTGGTTTCTTCGACCACACTATACGCTTCAGGGAGAGATGATTTCTGGGAAGGGACAGCATCCACCTCATGTGGAGGCATAAATCCCTGTTCTCAGCCAGGACGGCTGATCTTCTAGATAGGGCTTTAAACTAAGATCACCAGGGGACGGAGAAACACTGGCTGGAACATGCCTGGGGAGTAGTACACATGAAAGCTCCAAAGTTGGAGACACCAGGAGAGCCACTCTTGCAAGAGCTGAGGGGTTGGTTCTCCCTCAGTGTGACAGGAAATTGAAGGTCTCAACTGGAGGACTCAGGTGCCTGTACACTAATGGCAGGATCATGCGGAACAAGCAGGAGGAGCTAGCCCCCCTGCTCTCCAGTGGGTATTATGATTTAGTAGGGATTATGGAGACCTGATGGGACTCCTCACATAATTGGAACATAGCCATAGAGGGCTATATCCTACACAGAAGGGACCAAGTAGGGAAGAAAGGTGAAGGTGTAGCTGTCTATGTGAGGGAGCAGTATACCTCCTTGGAGGCTGACATTGGCTCAAAAGAAGAGCCTCTCAAAACCCTGTGATTTAAACTACGACAGGGAGGGTATGGTGAGAGAGACCTAACTTTAGGTGTATACTACAGACCACCAAAACGGAGAAGAGCTCGATTTGCAGTTCTCTCAAAAACTGGCAGAGGCCGCACGTGCATGGGACATGGTTGTCATGGGTCACTTCAATTACCCGGTTATCTCTTGGGAGAAACACAGCAAAGTCAGATTGGTCATGTTGCTTCCTGACCTATATCAAAGAACTCTGCCTGACTCATAATGTGCATGGGCCAACCAGAGGACTTGGTCTTGGCCAAAGGAGATGATTTGGTGAGTAACTTGAAGACAGAGGCTAGCCTGGGCAACAGTGACCATGAAACCATTACGTTCAGTATCGGTCATTGGGCAGGAAAATCAGCTAGCAGGGTTGAAGTTTTGGACTTTAAAAAATCAAATTTCAACAGGTTCAGGGCAATAGTAAGGGAAGTGCTGTGGGACCAGGGACCAAAGATGAAAGGAGTACATGAAGAGTGGTCATTCCTCAAGCACATGATCCTCAAAGCCCAAAAGAAGTCCATTTACATGCAGAGGAAAGATAGCAGAAGGGCTGGTAAGCCCTCTTGGCTTAATAAGGATTTCATGGTCTTCTTGAAAAAGAAAAAAGAGGCATACAAACAGCGGAAGCTTGGGATAGTCCCCAAGGAAGACTATATAACAATGGCCTGCACTTGTAGGGAGCAGATTAGAAAGGTTAAGGCAGAGACTGAATTTAAGCTAGCAATGGAAATCAAGGAAAATAAGAAGTCCTTCTTTAGATATGTAGGGAACAGGAGGAAAACAAATGGAAGTGTGGGGCCACTGCTTAACAACTCAGGATAGCTGGCTACCAGCACTCGGGAGAAAACTGAACTCTTGAATAACTACTTTGCTTCAGTATTTCACCAGACTAAGGGGAAAATCATACTAGATATGGTTCAGAATGGGCATGGTGGGAATGACTGCCTTCCTACAGTCGACATTGAGCTAGTGAATGATCAGTTAGAAAAATTAGACATTAATAAGTCAGCAGGACCAGATGAACTTCATCCAAGAATGGTGAAGGAACTGGTCCAAGAAGCTGCTCATCATGACCTCTGGCAAAACTCTTCCAAAACTCGTGGTGCTTGAGGGACGCCCCGGAAGACTGGAAGAGGCTAATGTTGTGCCCATCTTCAAGAAGTGGGGGAGAGAGGACCTGGGCAACTATAGGTCAGTTAGCCTAACTTGTATCCCAGGAAAAATCCTGGAAAAATTCATCAAGGAATCTATGTATGATACGCTTGCAGGAGGTAAGATTCTGAATGACAGCCAGCATGGCTTCATCATGGGCAGGTCTTGTCTTACCAATCTCATCTCCTTCTATGACAAGATAACGTGCAACCTGGATAAGAGAGAGGAGGTTGACATTGTATACCTTGACTTGCAAAAGGCCTTTGAACTGGTATCCCATGATGTTCTCATGATAAAATTGGAGGATTGTGGGCTTAACTGCTCAACAGTTAGGTGGGTAGGAAGCTGGCTGTGGGGTAGGACCCAGAGAGTTCTAATGAATGGATCTATGTCATCCTGGTGAGAAGGGGCCAATGGTGTCCCACAGGGGTTTGTGCTTAGCCCAGTGCTTTTCAACATCTTTATCAATGATTCGGATGTGGAGGTGAAGCGCTCGCTGGCTAAATTTGTGGATGACACCAAGTTATGGGGGAGAGTGATAACACTTGAAGATAAGCTGCAGATACAGGTGGACCTAGACAGGGTGGCAAGTTCAGTGGATCAGAACTAGATGAAGTTCAACATTGAGAAGTATAAATTGCTCCATCTGGGGATAAACAACACCCAACATACTTACAGGCTCGATGGTGCAAAACTGACTAGCACCACAATTGAAAGGGACCTAGGGGTAATAACAGACCATAGTATGAACATGAGGTGTCAGTGCAATGCTGTAGCCAGAAGGGTAAACAATACTCTGGCATGTATCAACTGATGCATCTCAAGCTAAACCAAGGAAGTGATTCTTCCACTTTATTCAGCATTGGTGAGACTGCAAAAGTGTCCAGTTCTGGGTGCCACACTTCAACAAGGACGTGGAAAAGCTTGACAGAGTCCAGAGAAGAGCTGCCCGTATGATCAGAGAGACTTGCAAGGCAAGCCATACAAGGAAAGGCTGATGAACTTGGGCCTCTTCAGCCTAAAAAAGATAAGGCTGAGAGGGAACTTGGTAGCAGCTTACTGTTACATCAGGGGAAAACATCAAGGGCTCAGTGAACAACTGTTCCTCAGGTCACCCTTTGGGAAAACCAGAAGTAATGTCCACACACTTCTGGAAGACCATTTCAGGCTTAAAACTAGGAAAGACTTCTTCACAGTTAGGGTGTCCAGACTGTGGAATCAACTCCCATCAGAGGTGGTACCAGAGGTGGTACACCTACCATCAAAATCTTCAAGAGGAGATTGGATGGTCACCTCACTGGGGTCACCTGACCCCATTTTTTTTGCTGCCTAGTGCAGTGGGGCTGGACCCGACAATCTTGCAAGGTCTTTTCCAGCCCCTTACAATCTATGAATCTATGAATTCCTGCAGTGGTCTTAATTTGTAGGTCTTTCTTAAGAAGGCATGCAGATAGGAAACACCACCATAGGATTTCACCTGAAGCAGGCCTTAATTTGAGGGGTGGAACTTTCAGCATAATTTCCAGGCTTAATATGATCCTGTGCCAAACTTTCTTGTCAAAGTGCATAATACTGTTTATAGGAATAAATAATTCTGGAAGTGGATTAAAAGTCTGGATACTTACTTCCTGAGCTAATCTGATTCAGCCTGATTCAGCTCCACTGGCACTGGGATCAACAACTTTGGGAGAAAATGATTGCTGTATCTAGGCACTTCTAGGCTAAGTACAGACAGTCAAAAAGCCAACGGCTGAATCAATTCAGTCTTTGCAGGTTAGTCTAAACTGCAGAGATTAAACAGATTAAATCAGTTAAGTGTGATACTAGATTCAACCAGGTTTATCTTAAACCAGTTTCAGCCATTTTGAAACTAGTTTAAGTGCACTGAGTTTCTGTTCTGTTATAGGTTTAAACTCATTTCTGACTGCTTAAACCGGTTTATGTGTAACTTTTGTCCCTAGTCCTACAGAAGCCCTATCTTGAGGCTTTTCATTAGGAGAAGCAGCATTATGTCCCCAAAGTTGCCTTCCTTTGGAGTTGAATTGTAGGCCCCACCTAGAAGAGACAAGATTGTGAACAATGCTGTCACCTATGAGGGAGGCCATATGAAAAGACTGAATGAACTTGGTTTCTTCCCACTCAGACCCAAGGGTTAAAAGTCCAGGGAAGAGTAACTAGTGTTTCCAAATTGAAATATGGGAATAATAGGTATGAAACAGATTTCATAGATTTCATAGACATTAGGGCTGGAAGGAACCTTGGAAGATCCTTGAGTCCAGCCCCCTGTCCAAAGGGCAGGAAGTCAGCTGGGGTCAATTTACTCTTGAAGGTGTTCAATGTAGGTGCTTGAACCACCTCCAATGGCAGACTGTTTCAGACCTTGGGGGCTTGGACAGTAAAGAAATTCCTCCTTATGTCCAGCCTGAAATGGACTTGTAGTAGTTTATGACTGTTCGACCTCGTCATCCCATGGGGCACTCTGGTGAACAAGCGTGCTCCAAGATCCTGGTGGTCACCCCTGATAAACTTATAGGTGGCCATCAGTTCACCCGAGCCTGCACTTTTCCAGGCTAAAGAGCCCCATGGCTCTCAGCCTGTTGTCGTAAGGTCTGTTTTCCTGACCTCTGGTCACGCACGTGGCTCTTCTCTGGATTCTCTCAAGCTTCTCCACATCCTTTTTGAATTGTGGAGCCCAAAACTGGATGCAGTACTTCAGCTGCGGCCTCACCAAGGCCGAATACAAGGGGAGAATGACGTCCCGGGATTTGCTTGAGAAGCATCTATGGATGCAAGCCAGCGTTTTGGTCACTTTACTAGCCGCAGCATCCCATTGCAGGCTCATGTTCATCTTGTGGTCAGTGATGAACCCCAAGTCTCCTTCTTCCATAGTGCTATCCAGCGTAGCACTGCCAAGCCTATAAAAACAGGGAAGCTATGAAGCTCAAAGCCTGCATCTAGGAAAGCATTTCCTGTTCTGTGAAAAAAAAAATTGCACATGCAAATTGTAATTAGGTACCTTGCATTTGTGAAATCATATGCACAAAATTGCAGGTCCAAATAAAGAGGCTAGAAAGAAATTCCTTTGAAAATTTGGTCTGAAAACTTGAAGGTATGTGTGTTATGGAAATGAAATAGAAATCATTACTGAGAGATGCTGTCAAACATTGCTCCTGCATCTGCTGAAGTAAAGGAGAGTTTTGTTCCTTGACCTCATATAAGTAGCTATGTCCTCGGAGTAGAATTCTCTCCCATAAACTAATGACATAGTGGCCTTACCTGAGAGACATACATGGAAAAGAGGAAGGGTGGGCCACATCTTAAGCTTTTTGGTGAGATGCTTTTCTAACTATTTAAGCTCGAAAACTGAAATTTAAATTTTCCATTTCAGCTTTTCAAAGAAAAGTTGACATTTTCCATGGAACGTGGACACTTCTTATGAAAGGTTCTATTTGAAAACCCAATCTTCCACTGAGAAACAATTTCAAAAGACAGATTTTCACCTGGCCTCACAGCAGCATGTATCACAACATTGTTGTGTTGGAGGCATAGTTAGTTCCTGTCTATAGTTCAGATTTAACTGCGAAGAGGACATGATCTAGTATTTCCTGAAATGACTAGCAAAGAAATAGATCAGCAGTTCTCCAACTTTGTTCCATATTCCATAGTCAGGACACAGAGCTTTTTTTCCATGGCCAGTGGAACCACTTTGGTTGTGATGATGACTTGTAGATTGTTGTACCTTTAGAAGTGGCTCTCTAGCTTTATATACTCCAGAATTTGGGCATTCAAGAATTCCTGAACCTTGTTTGATTATATATCTTTTAACACCACCCCCCGCAAGCCAAGCTTTGTAACCTTCTTATCAATGTTACGCATTCACCATAAATTCCACCAAGATTGTGTCACAAAGATGGGATACTCACAACATAGGAGGCAAAAGTGTCTTCAATAGTTTAAACCAGAAAAGGCTGGAGAAGGAAAATGTTACTACAAAGTGTAAAATTCTTCACTAACAAAGAGGGGAAAAAAGACCCAGATAAAAAATTGAGAGACAAGCGGACGTTAGGGCTGTGCGAAATTTTGCCAGGCATTATGTTTTGACACTGTTTTGACACATTTCGAGTTCAAAACAGTGAAATCTAAATGAAATAAAATGAAGGGCTTCGAAACAGCCTCGAAACAAAATGAGGCTAGTCGAAACATTAGGAAAATTTCAAAACATTTCAAGTTTCAAAGCAGCCAACAACCAGGTGGTGGGAGACAGGGAAGAACCAGGGCTCCCAGTGGCTCCAGGCTCAGCCAGGCAGGGAGTGCAGCCCTGGCTCTCTCCACCTCCCATGGCTGGGATGCAGGAAGTCAGTCATAGTGCAGGGGAAGGAAACTGAACCCCAGATCAATTCTCCTCCCCAGCGCTGCAATCAGGCTGGAGAAGGGAACTGAGCTGGATTGCTCAGTTTCCCTCCTCAGCCCTACAATCAGGCTGGGAAAAGCAACTCAGCCCAGCTGGGCTGAATTCCCAACCTTAGTGCAACAATCGGAGTTTGTTTCCCCAGCGTGATGGTCGCACTGGGTTTGGGAACTTAGCCCAGCTGGGCTGAGTTCCTTTCCCCAGCTCGGTCATAGTGCTGGGGATGGGAACTCAATCCAGCTGGACTGACTTCCTTTCCCCAGCCTGATCTAGCGCTGGGGAGGGGAACTGAGCAATCGGGTTCAGTTCCCTTCCCCAGTTCTGGGTGGCAGCACCAGTTTCCCTCCCTCATCTGGCAGGCAGACTGGGGGCCCTCAGCCCCAGAAGGACTGACACAGCCCCCGCAGCCCTCCTGGGGTTGAGCTCTGATCTGCCTGCCAGATAAGAGAAGTTGTTTCAAGCTTCCCCATTATAGCAACTTGGTGAACTGTTGAAACAGTGTTGAAACAGCCTCACTGTTTTGACAAAACAAAATGGAACAGCTGTTTCAAACTGAAATGAAATTTGAAACAAAATGTTGTTGTGTTGAAACCTCAGAACCCAAGTTGAAATGGAACAATGCCATTTCACACAGCTCTAGTGGACATAACCATCAGCTAGAATTGGGTAGAAGGCACACTGATTCAACACTGATTGGCATCAGTCAAAAATCATAAGATAAAAGGCTGCACTCATCATAGTACAGTGAATTAATTTCCCTATGGTTTCTTTAATATTGTTCTAATGTCATATTTTATTAAACAAAATATTAAGGGACACAGGGAAACTACAGAATCAGGTAGAAGAGGGTGTTAAAAGAGGTGACCACAAGAGTCACCAGAGTCAGTGCCACCCTGCCCTCAGGTGCCTGGCCCAGCTCCTCCTGAGCAGCAGCTGGAGGCAGGGGCTAGGCACCACTCCTCCTACTTGGGGCAGGGATTGGCCAGGGAGGGGTAGAATTGGGGGAGAGTGCTGCTGTGAGCATGAGCTGCTCATACTTGCATGTGTGTGTGTGTGGTGCCCACCTAACCACAGCACCCTGGGTTGCCGCCCATGTTGGTCATCCCTGAGTCCCGCTCACAGAAGAAGTGCTTTGAACAAATTTGAGAGTCAGTGTACAAGTGTGTCCTTGGTATATTGAATAACGCTGTGTGTGTTGGGAGAGCTTCAATTACTTAATTAAGGAAATGATGATACTAAGAGTAGCTCAGAAGAAAAAAGCTCTCTCATTTGGATTCGTTTCACTTATCTTTTTGGTGAAAGATGGAAATAAAAACGGAAGCAGACATGAAATTTAATAATGTTATTGCTAGGAACTAAAATGGAAAAAATACTGGAAATGAATTAAATCTGAAGTATAAAATACTTTTAAAAAGAGAGAGAGAGAAATACAAATGCACTGGCAGAACCAAAATAATCCATTTATTTAAGCATGGAGGAGCCAATAAGTATTAAGACATGATATGCCATGATTAGAGTGGTGAACCAAGAGTCAGGCCACCTGAGTTCTGCTCCCCACCCTTAACGCAAGTGATTATGTTATCCAGCCTCTATTTGTTTCAGTTTATCCACTTTTAAATGTGGATAATACTTCCCTCCATCGCTTTGCTGCTATGGGGTTTAATCCACTAATGCTTTGCGATGTAAATTATTGTTATAGAGTGGCATAAGTCACTTGAGAATTGAAGTTGAATTTATCTTCCATTATAAGCCTGGTTTAGAAAACACCTTCCCCATCTATCCTCCCCAAAGAGAATCCTACCCTCACTAAAATTTCACATGCCACTTCTCATCCCAGCATAGAATTTGTCCTGATGATGTGATGCATGTAACATAATACCCTTCTCCCAATCTCTAGTGTTGAGTGTTATTTCTGGGTAAGCAGTCTGAAATGGCACTCTCCTGCTCAGGAAGTTGCATCAGATTTCTTGATTAAGTCAAATATTATTTTTCTCATTGATCTCTAGACTCATTTTGAATACTGTAGCAAATCCAGGGGTCCTAGCAATTTATAGCTGAGTTTATGAGACACAACAGAGCCATTTGGTATTTCCCAGTAGTCGCTGGGATGGAAATCTGAACCCTCTGCCATAGGTCCCTGTATTTCAGCTGAAGAATAATGCCTTATGTTCGCAACATAATGTGTGTGCCATACATCTGAACCGTTCTGACTCTATCCAGGGAGAGTGGGTGCGTACAAACAAAGAGCCCAGGACATCATCCATATACTATTATTCCAAACAGAGAGCGCTCATTGCAATGCCATTCTTGCTCTGTAGATATCAGTGTACCATTTAAATACCTGACTTGTTCTTTTGCAGTTTTCTTGCGTGTATTTTTGGAAGGTGTTGAAGAGTCCTAGCCTTTTTAGTCTCTCCTAGTATAGCAACTACTCCACGCACCTGATCATTAGGTATACTGTGATCTATATAGATAAGTTGCATGTTTAGTCACAAAAATACTAGGTTACTTATATAAATTGATGTGAATGATACTAATTTTACTCATGCACCAGAGGACATTTGGTTATCCATGTTGGTGAAATGATGGTTACAAGAAAAAAAGATGCTGCTCCATGATAGCAAGTGGTCTGTGGCTCAAGTGTTTTTCCAACTCAGCAGCTGGGGCTTGGGCTCAAATTGCTAAAATCAGTGGAAATGTTATTGTCAAAAGCCACAGATGTTAGCTTATGGGAATAATAAACAAACCTCAGAAGTTTGGAGGTTTCTGATTTGCACCCAAACATTTTGATACGACTCCAATCTTTGCCAAACTGTGGAAGTGCCAGAGGTCTAAAAACCTTAACCGGGAATCTCAGAAGAACCATCAGTTTCACAAGATTTCTGAAATTGCCTGTTTCCATCAGGGGACTGAAGAGCTGCAAGAAGAGTTTTTCATCATGTATCTCTTTACTTTCAGCCATTATTAATACTGTTTTCAATATTGTTATATTAAGGTAATGCTTAGAAGCCGCATCTGAGGTTGAAGCTACATTGTGCCAGATCCTATATAATAATATATAAGAATCACGTTACACTTTGAACTTTTCAAAAGTTGATCACTGCTAGTGATAGCTCTAGTTTGGAGCAGTCACACCTTAAGGCTAAAACCCTTCTCTGACTCTCCCCCACTTACACTGTTGTGACTTGCCACTAGAGTGCTGGCGAGCAGGGGCCTGACTAGGAGCTACAGTTGTGAGCTGCCAGAACAGGGCTGGAGAGCCAGGACAGGTTTCCATGCCTGCTCTGGAGAGAGGGGGAGAGGAGCAGTGTGAGAAACAGATTGGGGGGTGGGGAGGGAGGAACATGAAGCTGGGAGGTGGAGAGTTAATGGTATGGGGGTGGATAGTGAAATGGGAGATAGAAAGGAAATGTGGGTAGGGGAAAGGTGGTGAAATGAAGGAAGTAAGCCACTGAAGGTTAAAGTAAAAAGAAGTAACAACAAAAAATGAGTTTTTAAAGAGATAAAGAGGAAGTGAATTAGAGACAGTTTTGTGTTTTAATAAATTGGGATTGGGGGCAGGGGGGAGGTGCTGGTCATGCTTCCCGGGCTAGCTGGGAAGTGGGAGTGGTGAGGAAACGTGGTTTTGGGGGAGCTACTGCCTCTGCCACAGGAAAGAAGCTCCGGTTTATAGGGACCAGATCCAGCCCCCTAACTTGTTACTCCCTCATTCTCCCAGATCCCACTCCTGGACCTGTTTGTGCCCTGTGACCTGGCTAGCAGGCATATGCTCTACAGGTTGTGTGCAAAGGGTTGCACCCCTGAGGATAGGAAGGTCACACCTTCAGGGATGGGAAAGGGAGTTGGCTTGATGCCAGAACCACACCCTGGGCAGTAAAGTTCAGGGGGTGGAAAATTTGTCCACATAGAACAAGAGGGTGAGGGAGGAGATACTCTTTTCTGGGATGTTGGAGGAATGCAATTTGGTTGGCTCATCTGTGAGGCTTGGCCACACATTATTGGAACATGAGCTGGGTAACAGGGATCAAAGATAAACCTGCCCTGCAGTGGCATAACTTTAAACTGCCTAAAGTGTGCTTAAAACTAGTTTCAGGTGTTAGTGGATAGACAATCCAGGGGTTAAGAGCTCTAGGAGCTGCCTAAAACCAATGTGTAACAAGGCCCTTAAAATATTGTACCCAAAGCGGCTTATCACTTAAGCAGATAAGACAGGCCAAAGTCTTCCCATTTTACGTACCACAAACTGAGAAATGTGAAGCTACTAGCCCAAGATGAAACACAGGTTCTGAGACAGAGCTGGATACTGAACCACAGTTTCTGAGTCTTCGTTCAGGGTTTTCTATATAAAAGCCAGCTTTCTTCTCATCCTGTCATTGCGGCACATTCACTAACCTAGATGTGTTTTGAGCTACATATACATAAATAACAATTAGAACAAATGGTTAATCAATTTTTTAAATTTCTAGACCTATTTGATTAGAATTTTGGTCAGGGATTCAGGTCATTTCCAACTGAATGTGTATTGCTTGTATTGCTTTGACTATCTCTGCTTTTGAATAGCAGCCATCAGCAATGCTGTGATAATTAACTGATTTGTTAACAACTGCTTTGTTGGAGTGAGGCTGGGGCAGTTTTGTGAATAGGGAAAGAGAGAGGGTTTCATTGCAAATTTCACTGAACAGACTCAAAAGTCTTCTGATAAATGGTTTCTTGAGGATTTTTGCTGAAGTACCTGGGATTCTAAGGGGAGAAAAGCATTTCTCAGACCAGATGCTGTGAGCCAGAGCATCCTGTCTGCAATGCCAGATGTCTAACTAGGATGATGAAGGGGAATTGTGGTTCTTATAGCGAAGATGAAATCCCAGAATTCTGAAAAAAATACTGGGCTTATCTTTGCAAAAACTTACATTTTAGTTATGAACATGGGGCAAAAATATCATAATTTCTGTTCTGCTCTTGATTTTATTCCTACTTTCAGATGTCCATTTTTAAACAAGAAATTTACAAAACCAAAATCTGCCTTTGGGTATTCAAAAGAATTTTTGGCATCTAATTTTGATGCCTTAATGACCAACAGAGGTACATAGCTCAGGTGACTGTTGGAAAATTGGATTTGCAAGATAGATAGATATGGGTTTTTTTCAACTTCTTTCAAAATTAGACAAATTTAGGAACATTTGGAGTAAAGCAATTTTGTTTTATCCCTTTTTAGTCCAGGACTCTCCATTCCGCTGTTCATTTGGTTCATCCGCTCTCCATGCAAACCTATAAACATATAAATACACTTCCTCCTAATTTCACCCTCTATAACCAGCCTCTTTGTTTTCAGTGGGGGTTGCTGAGATGTTTTCTACAGAGGAAAATGATGCCAGTATAAGGCAAGGTAGGAGCTTAAATCACTATAATTGTACTAGTATAACTCCTGTAGACACTCTTATTTTGGTAGAAAAAAACTCTTGTTTAACTTATGTTGCTTTGCAAAGTTTAATTTAAGCCAAAAAGCACTTACTGTGGAAGTTATATTGGTATAATTAGGCAGTTTAAACGTATGAATAGAACTCTACCAGTTATATATTATTGAAAACAATAATGAAAAGATATCCCATGCAGTCAAGCCCTTAGTAAGTACTTGGTCTGCATGTCCATTTTTGTGGGTGGGC
The DNA here is from genome assembly GCF_052110815.1 of Crocodylus siamensis. Taxonomy (NCBI): domain Eukaryota; kingdom Metazoa; phylum Chordata; order Crocodylia; family Crocodylidae; genus Crocodylus; species Crocodylus siamensis. Next base: position 55,062,195 of record NC_143404.1, on the reverse strand, counting down.
AGATAAATGACCCATAATCATCTCTGTGAACACAAATTGCCATTTTATATACTACCAAAACAAGTAGTGAGCCTACTGACTCTGCTCCCTTTTCTTGTTGTCTTTTTGCATGGCCTGAATGGTTCCTTAAGTTACTTTTACTTATCCCATACATCTCCTCTGCAAAGGTTTAAGTCAAGTTTAACAGTGAATACTGAATACTTCAGTTCATGTCCTTTCCTTCTGGGCAAAGTGCACGATCACTTGATGTATTAAATGCACATATCTGGTATTTAATTCTTTACTTGACAATTACAAATCAAGTGGCCTAATACAACATTACGAATATTTATGGCACTGCCTCACTTTCTGATTCAACAATAGTCCTCATCATCATTAAGGAAATTGTTTGCTTGTCTTGTCTTATGAAGGAAATGCATAAGGATCTGTGCATAAGGATCTGTGCATCTATGCGCTTTTACTTGAGGGGCATATTTATGGGCCCAAAAAGACAGACTGAAGCCAACATTTTGCAAGCAGACACACAATGTGCTACATAGTAAATGTGTACTAAATGAATAACCATATCCTGAATGCCATATGCCTTCATTAAAAGGCAATCTTGGGAATAATCTGGCATTCTGCTTCCTCTGCAGTTCTTGAGTAGACTCCAGCCTCATGGTAGTCAATAGTAAACAGTAGGGAGCTATGGTTTTAATAACAGATTGTGACTAGTTGCTACTGTATGCAAAGCATCTCTTAGTGAAGCACACAGCCCCTTGAGGTTGGGGGAGTGCATGAGTATTTAACTTTATAGACAACCTTTTGAGTGAAAGGTACAAAAAATACAAGCCTGGGGCAGTATTACACTTAGTTGGAAACTAAGGATAGGATTTTCTAATTCGGGCTGATTCAGCAGTTTGCAGCCAAATACAACAGAATTAAATATCTGAGAAATCTAAAAATCATGTGTGCTTCTAGAGCAGAATGACCTTGTTCATTTGAAATCAGTGGCAGAACTCCCATTAACTTGAATGGTGCAGGTTCATAGCCATAACTGAAAACTATATATCAGTTAGATATCATATCAATACAGATTATTATCACTTTCTACATGTATAGAAGGAGATTTGCTCCAGAGCCAAAGAAAACCAGACACCCATCTCCCTATCAGAGTCAATGTACATATGCATTAATGTATTTTTCCTAATGTGCATTAAACTTAGTACATCCAACACGAAGTACTAAATAAATGTGTATTAGGCTGTGCTAATGCGCAGTAGCACAAGTGCACACTTTTTAGGCGATGCTTAATGCACAGTAGCCTATTTTACTGTACATTAGTGTATCAGCATGGTTTTTACGCGTGCTTTAATGCATAGCAGAATAGGCTACTGCACATTAAAACACACTAGATGCACTCAATGGGTGGTAAGTGCCTAAATCCATTTTGCCTTAGGAATGCTCCCTGCTTAGCATCCACAATGTGCCTTTTGCATCTGATGGCCTTGACTTATTTATTAAACTATCTGTAAGATTTATTGCTGCAGGATTTACTCTGATTTTCAAGGCTGGGGTCCTAGAAAAGCAAATTCTCTATTCAGTTCAACTAGACACTTCAATGTATTTTGTTTGCATTAGCTACACTCTGTTGCATTAGTAATGTCCCATCATGTCATATTAGCAGTCTGCTTTGCTAATGCAGGAGAAGTCGTTCACGCAGTACCAAAGTCTACTTGTATTAGCAGTTGTTTTCCATTGTTTTTCATTATAGACCAAGACATTGAGCTCTGTTGGTGAATTTATATGATACCTGAGGGTGGATTAATCTAAGGGGATAATAGGGAGCTATTTTGGTTCATTTGAATTGGAACAGAAAATGTACGTTCCTTTTCTTTCTTTACCTCTTTCAAAACATGAATGAATAGTTGTTGTGATACTACTTATGACTGGATTTTTAGTTTGGCTGTCCATAGTTTTTAAAGAGTGAAATTTTAACAAAAATTGTTTAAAGAAATATTCCTAAATATTTTACCATTTTTCTTCTCCCTTATTTCCAAGCAAATATCCTGTTGGATGAGTGTAAGGCTTGGATTGGAAAGTTATTCCAAACTACTGAAAATTAAGCCATGATTAATTCTTATATCTATCAGAAATTGACTCCTCTGTAGGTAACAGTACATCATGACTAATAGAAACTAATATTTAAATTGCAATGCAGAATGTAGATATTCCCCTTTTCAGCATACACCTAATGAAATTATTCCTCATCTTGCCTACATTTCTACCAAGGAGAAAAGTGTGTGGGGGGGGAAGGGGGAGGGATGGGATGAGGAAGCTCTTGTGCTCCTGGTTCTTTGATACCAGCACTTTCTGAAGCACTTTCCCAGGAACGAGGTAAGGCCAAAGCTGATCAACTACAGGTACTGTTTGTTTCTTTTATTTTGGGTGAACACAAGCAGGGAATGTCTATACCTTCATCAAGTATGTATTATAGTTGGATGGATTGAGCCATATTGAGCCCAGAGGTCAGTCCTAGGGCCAGTTTTGTTCAATATCATCATCAATGATCTGGAAGATGAGATAGAGTGCACCCTCAGCAAGTTTGCAGATGACACCAAGCTGGGGGGGAGTAGTAGATATGCTGGTGGGTAGGGCTAGGGTTCAGAGACCTAGACAAATTGGAAGATTGGACTAAATAAAGAGAAGTGCAAAGCCCTGCATTTAGAATGGAATACTGCTATCCATAGGTACAAGGCTGGGGACCAATTGGCTAAACAGCAGCTCTGCAGAAAAGGACCTGGGAGAAACAGTGGATAAGCTGCAGATAAGCCAACAGTGTACCTGTGCTGTGAAAAAGGCTAACTGGGCTGCATTAGTAGTAGCATTGTCAGCAGATCAAGGGAAGTGATTATTCTGTCTATTTGGCACTGCTGAGGCCACATGTGGAGTATTGTTTCCAGTTTTGGGGCCCCCATTACAGAAAGGATGTGGACAAATTGGAGGGAATACAGTAGAGGGCAATGAAAATGGTTCAGAGGCTCAGGCACAAGACTTATGAGGAGAGGCTGAGGGCACTGGGCTTATTTAGTTTGGAGAAGAGAAGACTGAGAGGAGATTTAATAGTGGCCTTCAATTACCTGAAGGATTGCTCCAAAGAGGATGGAGCTAGACTGTTCCCAGTGGTGGCAGATGACAGAGCAAGGAGCAGTGGCCTCAAGTTGCAGCAAGGGAAGTTGAGGTTAGGTATTAGGAAATCTCTCTCACTAGGAGGGTAGTAAAACAAGTGGCATAGGTTACCTAGAGAGGTTGTACAACCTCTATCCTTGGAAGTTTTTAGGGTCTGCCTGGACAAAGCCTTGGCTGGTACGATCTAGTTGAGAACGATCCTGCTTTGAGCAGGGGGTTGAACTAGATGGCCTCCTGAGGTCCCTTCCAGCCCTAATATTCTATGATTCTATATTTCAATTCTATATCCTCTACTGATACAAAACTCCATTTCCACAGATGGACGATTGGGGCTTTTATATAGACTACATGACTTTACAGGCAAATTGTGGCAAAAAAAATGCTGATTTATATCCTAGGGCTTGCTTAGCAAGCATTATGTCTCAGGTAGAACTATAAAACCCTAGCCCTATTATAATACACTGATAATAGGCTGTATTATGAAACTCAGTACTTTATTAGGTTAATACTTTGTGGTTTGGATGCTTGTTCTGTCTTCCAGAGTAAAACTTATTGCTGAACAATGATCTTCTTGTTAACACTGTGGGCCTTTTTAAACAAAAAAAAAAATGTTTTAATAAACTAATGAGAGAAAGGAACTCCAGGCACATTCCTGTGTCAGATTTGATGTGTGTGTTATAAGAATATGTACACACAGACAGATCTTTCTCTCTCCAACTGTAGTGTGAAGCTATCTCAAATGGATGCTGATAGAGCTTTAATATCCTGATGCTGTGTTATGCACAAATTTGATAGAAAGCCTGCTTGAGAAGTGTTTTAAAAGGCTCCTAAAATGCTGTTGACACTACCTCTTCTCACTCTTCTAATTTGTTTTAAGTTCCACCAGCCAAATGTACTGTTGATAATTGCTATTACTTTATTGTAACAGTGCCTACAAAGAAGAAAGACTGGTTGGGGTACTTACATAAAAGACTGGGGACACTGTGTTCTTCAGAACATTTGTTCCTATCTAGGTGACAGAAAACTTGCCTCTACCTAGTTTTTGGACAACTTAATCTAAGAGCTAGATGCAGAAAAGTCAAACCTGAAATGTTTGGTTTTACATCACCACAGAAGACTGTGATTTTTCATTGCTGTTGGCTGTCAGGGACCCCTCCTTCCCTAGGATGCTCATACAGTCAGTGGGGACTCCCGTGGGGCCTGAGAAGTTTACCCAAGCATATCACATGGAAGGACTGAGGCCACAGAATCTTAGGGGCCTGTATAGCTTACTAGGTGCCATATCTAGACCATCCTTCATATTTTCTTCTGTACTCTGGACTATGTATTAAAGCACCCATTTAAAAAAAATGGCAGAAAGAAAAGAGGGAAAGCCTTTTTATTATAGTGCAGGAAGGAAATAAGCATCTGTTTTAAAATGTTGAATTTATGGACTTGATGGTCCCGCTACATACAACGTAGATGAGAAGTAAATCAGTAAAGTAGCACCTGCATTAAAGATCAGACATAAAATCAGAATCAAGTGCCCATTTCACCACAGGAATGTAAAGACAGGACTCGGTTCAATGAGTTTGCCATCCAAGAAAATCATGAGTCTTGGCTCACCATGGGCACCTAGTACATAAGCCAGGGGTGACCAGCTTCCAAAGCTGGCCACCATGTGCTCGTGCAAAGATTCAAGGAGATGCATATTAACTTCTGAAGAGCTGCATGTGACTCCAGAGCCACAGGTTAGCCACCCCAAGTCATAAGCAGTTTCTGTAAAGCAGCTGGTTTCATCTGTTGGCAGAATGCATTTGACTTTGTGAGGGACAAGCATAGAAATGGGCTTGGGATGTGTGCAAGTGTGTGTGCATACAGGCCAGGGAGTGCTTTGGATTTCACAATGGCTCTTTTTGCTAATGCCTATGAAACTTCAGTATGATATAGCATTAATATCATCTCACATGTCAGTTAATGCAAATAAAGTAAATTGCTAACAGTGTGAACGTACTGGAGATGAGCTCTGTGACATTCTTTATGTAGAAGGAGAATTGTCTCACTTCATGAAAGGAGTTAGTTTGAAGGCTAAATGTAATGATATTATGTGAGGGTAAACCAAAAGTGACTCTATTGAAGCGAATGAAAATACACTGCTGTAATACAATGAAGGAGTTGATGTTTTAATGTATCCAAATATATTCATGAAAACCCAGTGGTGATGTGTAGGGGTGCACAGGGGTGTATGTGCACCCCATGAGAGCGCTGGTGCACCCCCTCACAGCCAGTGTCCCCACTTAGGTGATGAGCAGGAGGAGCAGGCGGGAATGCTGGTGCCCCCTGAGACCACCAGCCAGGGAATGGGGCCACCAGGAGAAACGCTATTGTCACGTCCGGGTCAGCATGATCACCGCGGGGAGACCCCCTTCCCCATCGCTGTCTGGCCACTGTGGGGATAAGAGCCCCACCCCAACTCAGGAGGCACCAGTTGCCCATGTGTAAAACATTAGTGCTTGCTCCACTTCGCTGTTCATTTACATTTGATTTTGTCAGTAGGTGCAATTATTAGAGAATCACTAAAGCTTCAAATGAGAGATACAAATTAGAAAGTAGTCCAATGGTACCTTTAAAAGAACCATAATCTGCATTTTTGGCTCTGGTACCCATTGAACTAAGGGAGGGCAACTCACAGTTTAATTCTGACAGTTAGCAGGGTGCTGACAGCAACATGTTAGTACAAGACTGAATGTCTCTGTTTGGTTTTCTTTTAATTAAATCAGCATTTATATTTTAAAGCAGGTCATAAAGTTAACCTACTTTGACAACACAGAATTACATTATAAAATAATTCCTTATAATAATTATAAATCTCTGTTAAAGCAAACTGAAATGAAATTGAAGTACTAGAAGAAGTCACCTCTCTTCCTGATAAAATAATTCATCGTATCCAAATCTCTTCTGTTGTTCAATGTTTATTTCAGATTATTTCCCTACAGCAAATCGGGTTATCTTCAGATTCTTACCTCTCCAAATATAAAATAATATTATCTGATGAGGATGATGAATTCTAAAGTGTAAATACTAAGAGCTGAAACTTCACTGAGTCATATGTACAGGTGGTAATTGCATAGCTCCAACAGGCATCCTGAAACTACATTTATTTATAGCAGTTGGTGATTGTAATGTCCATATAAACCATTGCTTCAATATTCCCTAACATAGAGCTAAGTTTCTGGTGTTAAAATGTCAATTTCTAGTAAAGAAAAAAAATATTCCCAGTAATTCTTAAAGAGATGGAAGGAACAATGGTATGATTTCTGTAGCTTTGGAATCAGGGGTCAAATGACATAGGTAACATAGCGTGCATCTACACAAGATGCTTTACTGTGCATTAGACTAATCTAATGTGCACTAAAGCATCACCATCTACACAATGTGCAGGAATTACTACACAGTATATTAGTCTAATGTGCCATTTTCTAGTACTTGTAGATACAGGTACAAGAAAAACAGCATGTTAACTAATGCATCATACAGCGTGTGTAGACACTGACTGGGAGCAAACTGCAGTCAGCCTAGGCAGCAGGCTGCCTCAGGAGAAAGCTGTCTCAGCTTAGTGGGACACTGCCCACTATCCCATCCAGATCTCCATGTGGCTGGAAGAGGTGTCAGGATAGCTCTCCCTGCCCTGTGGGGATCGAGACAGGTCCCAATCTTCACAGGACTAGGAGGTAGCTGCCTACCCAGCCAGGACAATTCCCCCACCACCCTTGGGCCAACCAGCTCTCTCCCTGCCTTGGGCCAAGACAGTTCCTCCTGCCCACTCCAGAGTTTAGGCTTAAGCCCCTGTTCCCCTTGCCAGCCCAGGGCTGGCACCTGGGAGAGCTTGAAGCTCCCCCTGGCTGCTGGGAGGGTGGGGGGAGGTGGGGAGGAGGGGGAGGGCAGGAATAGCCCTGGACTGGGCTGCTCCTGTTGGGCTTTGTTTGCTCCCAATGGGGGCATGTGTGTAGACATCAGTTGGGGAGCACTTTAATGAGCTTGAATTTTCTGCGCAGAAAATTCAGGCGCATTAATTGCACATGTAGACGTGGCCACAGACAGGGAAAATAGGCTGGAATTCTCATAGAAACAGTCTTTCCTAGAAGATTTCCTGTACTTCCACTTCTAGATTCAGCTCAAAATCCTGAAAGGACATCTTTTTCAAGGTATTTTAATGTTTCTGGGTTTGATTGGAAACCAGGAGTCAGATCCTCAGTTGGTATAAGTAGGCATGTTTGTATTGAAGCAAATGGAGTGATGTTACAGTAAAAGAAGTGAGAGTGAGAGGGCTTAAAAGAGGAAGAGACAGAGTAGGGATTTTTATTTCAGATGAATCTATTTTCAAAGCAAAAAAGTTTTTCTACTTATCTGTTTCTAGTCAATGGTGATCACCAGTTCTGAGGGACTCACTGTGTGATTTCTTAGCCTCCCCACCTCTCATTGTGGCCATGGTTTGTATTTAGAGGTGTTCTTGACAATTCACTAATTCAGGAGCTCTGGGAAGGCAGAGAAAGCAGAGTTCTGTAATCAGTAAATAACATGCGTGAGTTTTAAATCTGGAGCAGGGGATCTCATGGGATTCCCTTCAGAGATGTAGTATGGCTTTAGTTTACCTAGGACACTGAAAAGAAAGGAAATGCTAGGGCTTAGAAAATTATTTGCCCAGAAGAAAAAAGATATTGGACATCAATGGATGTCATTGACCCTTGCGGGTCTATCAGAAAGTTTAGCTACTAAAGAACTTAACAGCGCACTCATGTCCTGTCTGCATATGTGACATATTAAGAACTGTGGTATGAGGTCCTAAAGCAGTAGTCTCCAACCCATGGCTCACAAGAAACATGTTGCTTGCGAAACTTTCTGATATTGCTCATGGCTACAGGGAATTAAGGAGATAAAACAGGATGATGGGAAAACAAGATACAACATGATCCTCAGCATGTTACTTGTTCAATATTGTCCATGGGCTGGCAAAGTTTACGGGCTACTGACCTAGACAGTAAAGGGTTGGTGTTGGTAACTGGTGATGAAATCCATTTGGTGAAGGGCTCTTTCGGGGAAGGAGGTGTTTATAAGCATTTTTTGGTGGGCATGGGAAAATAGGCCTCCTTTGCAATTCTCTTTTTTTGATAATTTGAGGCCTTTGGACAACATTTTGGAGGTAATGAAACATTATTGTCCTTATGAAAGGATGTGAGAACTGCATCAATTTTACCTGAGCTTAGGTATCACTCTGACTAGGAGCACTTTTGTCTTGCGTGATTGCTACAGGAGCCTGGACAAAGCTGAAGGAAAACAGACATAGCAGCTTGCACCTTTAATTATGCTTGCTTCTTTGATCGCACGGACAATGTTAGTGATCCTGAAGGCTCAACACACAACTGAGGCAGCTGACTGGGCAGAAGCAGCTTGTGTTGAGGTGAAAGAAAACAACCACCTAGCTGAGGCATTTTGGTTTTGCTCTCTCCCAACTCAGGGTGCTGGAGGCCCTGAGTAGCTCAGTTAGCAGTAAGCTGAGGGATTGGAGACAACTCTGGCTAAGTTCTGGAGTCTGTCAACCCTGGAAAACTCTGGAGTAGGGTGCAGTGAGGAGTGATTAATGCTAGAGAGCATTGCCTTATTAGCCATTTGCAAGTGTGAAAGCAGGCCAGAGGCTACAACTGTTGTCAAGACATTGAGAGGAAGACAGAGAGTCCTATAAACTAGATATTGTTGATCTATTAATTTCTGGATTTCTCAAGTTATCCCCCACCCCCCAGTAAAACTTTCTCTGATTTAAACTCCTAGATCCAGTGTTTGTCAATTAGGAAGTACTGCTTGTCAGGGATCCCCAGAGGATGTAGTACAGTTTTGCCAGGTTTCAGGGAGGATATTTCAATTTACAAAAGGAAGCATTAGGAAACAGAACCTGGCCCTTTGCCTGTTGACAATACCCAACATAAAGGAAACAGGAGCATGCGTTAAAACCAGTGTGGCTTTGTAGCCTGAACTGGAAACCAATTTGCTTCCATTTCCAATTCAATGTCTTAACAGAGATCTACCAAAATTAAGGTCAACTTGGTGTGGATATTATTGGTTTCAAAGATCAGTGCTCTAATTTCCCTTTTTTGCATTCTTTTTAAGATCAGTTGCTATGCTGCATCTAATAGAGCTGTACTTTGTAAGTATGTGTGTATTAAGGGAATAGGAAAACATGTATGTGGATGCAGGAATTTCCCAATCAGGAATGGTCATCTAATGCCACTTGTTTTCCCTTTTAGTTTGGCAAACCCAAACTGTATTGACCTTCAAAGGACAGCACAAGGCCTATCTATTTACTCAGGCATTTCCTGAAAACTCTGCCTTGGAAAGTTGAGCCAGGGATTAGGGATGGGAAGGGAAGGATGGGACAGGACACTTTTTTATTTTTTCAACTATGGTACTGTATATTTGAAAGTGTGTGATGGGTTTAAATTTGCATTTACAAATGCTCCTAGAGATAATGAGAAGGGAAGGATGGAAAGAGAAACACCCCTGAGAAATAAAAATGAAGTAAATCATTTTCAGAACATAGAAACCTTGTGAAACTATTATTCCTTGTATTATCCATCTTCCCATGTATGATTTTTTTCCCCAAAATGTTTGTTTCCGGCATGAGAGGGAATGCAAAAAGCTGTATTTTTTCTTAAATGCTAAGGAGTTCTGTGTAACTTAGAGGAATATTTCTTTTTCTGTAGTGTTTATTTCATGCTAGATACGTAGAAGTTGCATGGGAGAACAGCGTGGTTTTCTGGCTGTGGCAATGGGCTGGATGTCATGATTCCTGGGATTTATTCCTTACATTTAAGAAATCACCTCATTTGCCTCCCTAGCGTTCATTTTTTGACCACCTTTTCCATTTTGACTGTAAGGCTAAGTTCCCTAATGATACTGAGGTACCATGATTACAGTGGGAGTTAAGCACCTCAGTACCACTGAGGAACTGACCCATGCTTCTTGTGGGGGAGGAAGAAAATATCTGTAAATACACATATATACAAATGATAGCACATTGGACCACGGTCTGGTTGGAAGCCTATAAGTGCTATCAACAAATAATGAAAAATGGGAGTAAAGGTTAGGACAACCTAGGGACTTTTCCATTTACTCATCACTCCTTGAAATTTGTTCTTCTTTTATTAAAGCAAGCTGCACAATGGCTCTGGTGGAGTATGGGAATGAACAAAGCCAATGTGCATCACAATAGATAGTAACACACAATAGTTTGTTACTCAAGCTGTAATTATTAACTAAGCCACTGCAGAAGCTGAAAGAAGTGGCTGGCTATGGTAAAGCACAACAGACAGTGTTCAATGAACCATTACTAAAGGGAATCCTGTTATGAAAAAGAAGCACTCCTCAGAGGCACATTTCCAGTGTGATATGATAGGATGGGCTTTAGCTCTGCGTTTTCTGTTAACCAGAGTTTGTGGGAAATTAATGTGCATTGCACTGAAAATATATCTGAATAAGAATCATATTTATGTGTCAAGACAGTTGGGATATTTAGCATGACTAGATTTTCATGGGACGTACATGCATGCCACTTCATGCAAAATGTGCAGGATGTGCAGTTAAAGCAACTAAGTATAGAAATGGTCAGTTAGTTACCTGTCTGACTACTGCACATGCAGTTACTACTGTTGCACATACAATCAAGGTATCTAATCATGCTAATTAGAACTGTGCCCATTTTGGTGTGCATACTTTACCTGGAAATCTGACCTTTAACAGTCCAAAACAAAATTTGACCTGGGCTCTCCAAACCATGAAAGTTTGAAACATTTTCAGTGTAGAAGTTCAGAGGATTTTTAAAATTGAATCTCACCCTGTATTCACATGCAACGAAGATACACTAGTTACCCTTAAGCAGGAATTACTCTGTAGCACAATGCTCGGTTTTCATGACATGGGGAAAAATGCACATTGCAAAGCATTTTTTCCAGTACCTTCAATGTTAAAAATGCAGCAATGAGCCATTTTGATAACAGACTTGTCTCACATCAGAAAGGAAATACTTTTAATGCCTGGTGGCACGGCTGGAAATGAGCCACCTTAGTGTTGGAAGGCCTGGTGACTGACCAAAAAAACAATTAGTAGAAAGTGAGTATAAGATAATTGAAAAAATGCTAGAAGTCTCAAGCAACACAGTCAAATATTCATTACTGTGCTTCAATTATTAATAAATATTAAAAATGTATATAAATGTTTACGGCCAAATGCTGATCCTGTTCCTCAGGCTGCGCAGACCTCTACATCATGAATAAGTTCCATTGATACCTATATCCTTAGGCCTTGGTCTGGCCGCTTACACACATGCTTAATTTTCTGCAGATGAGTTGTCCTATTAATTTAACTGAGACTACTTACATAAATAAAGATGAATATGTGCATAAGGGTCTGCAGGATCATGGCCCTTGGTACAAACAAAATGTTTTCTTCATTTTATATAGTAGCTTAATCTGCTGTGCATTTCAGGAACTCAGCCACACACAGCTTTCCAGTTCCGAGAATGAAATTTAGGGGTCATTTCCCACCAATATTTTTAGGAAGTTCTAGTGAAATATTTCTGCTGAAAATCCAGGTCCATTGCTGTTAGCATTTTAGCCACAAGGCAATTACTCAGCCTGTCAAGCTAATCATCATAAATATTGCTGTAGGGCTTCTGTAATACAGTAGTGGTCGGTTTGGTCAATTCATCTGAATCCAATGACTTTACAGGAAAGGTGTTTCATTCCCAAACTAGGGATTAGAGTAAGTGTAAAAATGGTCCATTGTTACCTCATGGTTTGCTTCCTCATGACTTCTGAGTCATATTTACTGGCACATGCACAATTTTCCCCTGGGTCCAGGATAAATGCTGAATATACTATGGTATCTCAGACACAAGCAGTAAAATTATTTGTTAATATAATAGTCTCTCTTGTTAGGGATTATGGATAGAGTGAAATAAAACCAGCTTGATTTCTATGTACCAGATGGAGAAACTGAGAGCGCAATTTTGAACTGGAGGCTGTCAACAGACAATAGTAAAATGCCCACACCTCCAGGTAGTGTCCATTTTCCTTGCTTGATGGAACTCAGTGATGCTATGCTGATTTACATCAGTAAAGAAAATGACCCAAAGCATTTAAAGATGCTAAATGTATTAACTGCTCGATCAAAAAAGCAAATAGAGATGTCTTTTTACTTAATTACAGAATCCCATCACAATAGTATCTATGATGCCCATTTAAAAATATAAACGATTGAAGTTGGCCCTCTTCCTCCCTTCTAAGCTTCTGCTTGTGTGAACCTGGGGTTGTGTGTGGGTGGATGCCAGCTCTCTTGCTTTTTACTCATTTGCTTTTCACCCCACTTTCAACATCTAGAGAGAGAAGGGAGGTGCATAAAAATAACACTTTTAACAATGCTTCACTATATAACTCTTTGAATCTTAGTCTATGCAGATTAATTACTTACGGTCTAGCACCCTGCAAAGTAAGCATATACTATCTAAATTTCACAGCTGAGTATACTGAGGCACCAAGCAGAGGAGAAACAAGCTCCAAACAATAAGGTAATGACGTAAGTAAAAATAGGACCTAGGAGTCAGCTGCTCACCACAAACACCATCCTTGCTCTTGGTCTGTGATGTAAAAATGGTGTGGAGTTGTCTAATCGTCATTATTAGTTTTTTGGATGAGTTTTGTGGAAGGGGAGTGAGCTAATCTCTGCTGTTGCATCACTGTGTTGCCTAAAGTATATGCCTCTCTATGGCACAGTTGTCCTTATTTTTTCTTTGATGTGCTTGGGGAGATCTTTGCTAATATCTTATTTGACAAATTCTGCAGTGCTGCATGCGCCTGCTCTCAGGCTAGCTCAGAAAGGTTTCAAATTTAACCAGAATAGCTTATCCTCTTGTAGGTCTTCTCTGTTTTAATTTTCATGTCATTTCTAACTGGAAGATACAAAGTCTGGTCACCAAAGCATAAGAGTGGAGATAGAAAAATCTAGATTCTCTATTGCTTGCTCTGTGGCTGATTCATTTCAGCTCTGGACAGGATATTTAACTAGAGCTGGCTGAGGAATTTTTTGCTTTCCATACAGATTTAAACGCATACAAATATTGATTTTCATCAACATTTTTCTTTTACATTTGGAGGCAGTTCCATAAACAAAATCATAAAACCCAGTTTGCTCCAGTTTTTAGCAAGTAGAAGCTGAAAACAAAATTCAAACTCACACCAAAAATGTCATTTAAAAGAAAAGGCCAGCCCTCCCTGCCCCCTGCAAACCAAAAAAAATAAACAACCCAAGCAAAGTATCAAAGTCAGGCAATTCCCAGATTAAAAAAAAATCATTGCAAGTGAAAAAAAAAATACTTTGAGGGATAATTTTCAACCAGTATCTCAGAGTCAGAGAAGGGTCTCTCCCATACCAGCTACCAATTCTGATGTCACAAGCACTCTAAATGTCTAAATGTTCATGACCTCAAAATCACCAGTTTGTGTTATGGCATGATTTATAACAAGTCAATTCTTGATTGCATCATTCAGCAGAATAGAAGCAGATGGCAATGAATTAACTCTGTTTATTTTCCTTGTCAAGTTTACTGCATGTACAAATGATGGCAGAAAAGCATTGGCTTAAACGTGACACAATATGGTGGCTAGGGGCTGTGTAAGCTCTCTTCATGCGCCTTAATTCTGACCTGTAGGCAATGCTAATACTAGAGCAGAGTTAATATGCATCTTGTCCACTTCCTTTTAGCAAAAGCTGTACCTGCTTAACTTCCTCAGTAAATCACAGTTGCATACCATCTAGTGACCTCACAAGGAAATGCAATTTAGTACAGATCTATAAATCTTAGGGCACAGACTAGTGGGTCTCAACCTTTCCAGAGTTGGGGCGCTCCCCCAACACTATTTTGAATATAGCAGCACATCAGTTGAGAACCGTGGTTGATGCTACTTCAACTTGCCTCAGTGATTCTCAACCAGTTATTGATGCTTCCAGATAAAATTACCCCGAACCTGTTGCACAGCCAGCCCAGGAAGGACTGTAGCACATACTCATGTTGTGATCAGCCTAAAGCAGACAGGAGCAACCTCACAGTGTTCACCTTTCCCAGTCCAGGCCCTGCCCTGCCGCGCTTCTCAGAACAGAGGTGGGCAGATTGAGCTGTCCCATGCACCTCTGTTTCCAGAAGTGCAGCAAGGGCTGACCAGAAGGGCTACAGTAACACAGCTCTTGCCTGCTTTAGGATCATTACAGGGCTGATGGAACAGGAGCACACATGCCAGTCTCACCAGGCGGCTGCTGCAGTGTCAGCATGTCCCAGTGCACCCGAGGGTGAAACTCCCAGCTGAGGACCACTGGTAAAGACAGTTATTACGGCTCTGCTGCTATCAAAGGAGGATGGTATTGACTTCCACAGAGCTGTGTGTATGTCAGTTTTCACAGACAGAGAATCTGGCCTCTGTTTTGGACAATGTGTTAAATATTTTTTCCATGAATGTGACACTAGCTTGTTCATGAAATGCTGTGAGTTTGGTGCCTACCTACTAACATGCTTTCTCTGCGTGGACATCAGCAAAACATGTAGCAGCTGTGCTGTAGTGAATGGTAGAATTGCTCATCCGCAGTGAAAATGCAAGTGATTTCAAGTGCAGAAAGGTTTTTAGGGACCACCTGATAAAGTATAGTTGTGGACACATGTTGCCTTATATGTATATTTACTTTATATCACACTATCAGTTAATTCATATCAGCACTATCAACCTCTGCTTGGAAAGTGTTTATGAAACCAAAACCCAAACTGTGGCTTTCACAGCTTGCAAACAGCACCTCTGCAGGTGAATCAGACCTCCTGCTGGCTGAGTCTGTCGAAGTATGTGCACTGTGAAAAGCTTGTCTCAGTTTTTCTTAGTTTTTATTTGTTTGCTTATCTAAAATGCTTCTGCACCAGAAAGTCCCATCAAACTCTGTGATGTGACACTAAACCATATAACTTGGGTAACCCTTTTTTTAAAGCTCTTGTTTTTCCTTCAGTGCAATTTAATTTATGTACAATGTTGAAACATTTCATTCCAGGCATGTAAAGAAAACAGGAGGAAGCATATAAACTAATTGGGACTATCAATAGGTGATCAAGTCCTTGTTGTAAAAGCTCCTCTTAAGGTGATCAATGCTAAAAAGCTCTCAGGAGTGAAGAAAAGAGTTTTGCAGGACAGAATTACAAAGCTGTTAGCAATGCAGTCTCTTTTAGCAGCCTGGGTGGATACTGAATTTCATTATTCTTTCAAACTGCCACCGTGTTTTTCAAAGGAGTCTTCTCTTTTAGGCCACGCGGCAAGAACCAGCATGTCTGTGTCTGAAAATGATGTTAACCACCCTTATAGCAGCAGAAGCAACCAAACCAGCCAAGTGGTGCTGCCTGCCAGCCCCATGGATATAGGAGTGTGTGTATTTCTGCAGACACCTGCCAACTATGATCCATCCTCTACTACCTCCCCTCCAGGTGAAACTCTGATTCAGCATCTTAAACAAAACCGCAAACCTTGTCAGTCTGGGAGCTCTGCTGTTGCTCTCTTCTTTCCACCACAAGACTCTACATGTAACAAATTGACTGCCCCAGAGGGGCTGAAGTGAAGGAGCACGGTACGTTCAGTAACCAGTCTTGTCTGACACTTGCTGGTATTGAGAAACTGCTGGGCTTTGGCTCACTTGAGGAAAGGAGGTGATATTCCTGAGACTGGCGGGCTGTTCAGACTTGCATTCCCGTGGAGCTTCTCAGCACATTCTGAGCTGTCACCTGGACAGGACTTAACTATCAACCTAAATGGTTTTTTTTAGAAACAAGACATGGGGATTCATTTCTAGTCTGGGTTATAAGTGGTCAGAAATTACTTTGTTGCAATCTAAAGAGTGGCAGAAGTCCTCCCCCCCCCCCAAAAAAAACAACAAACAAACCAAACCAAACCAAACCAAACCAAACCAAACAAACAAAAAAAAAACCCAGCAAAAAAACCCCAACCCTACAGTTGCATTTCAAATCCACCTAGAAATCTTGAAGTCATTGTCACCTTAATCTTTTCTTTTTTCCCCACAAAATCCTTTCCTAAGATAGTGTCTAGGCTATGCCTGAAGATTTTCAGCAGGCCCCTGGAACCTGGCCAGGAGACCTCCTCACTGATTTTGCCTCAGCTGAAAACTTTATTCATGCCTTAGTCATTCTCTGCCTTAGCCTTAGCCTTAGCTCCTTCTTTTATGGTCTAACCAAATCCCTATTCTTTTAAATTGCTGAATTTCACATGCCACATACAGATTATTTACTCTCTCTATTAGCAGTATTACCTCCTTCCTTTATCGAGTTCAGTTGTTTCCTCCATTTCTAAGTCCAATTCATGACTGTCTTAAAAAAGTGACTCTTCAAACCCACAATGCTTGTCTAACCACTGTAGTCTCCTCCTCTCTTGCCCTTCTTTGCTATTGTCCATTTTTTTTTTGCATCCTTCATCAGCAATTGCAGCTACAATAGATTGATCCAAGTGGTTGAAAGAAAGGGTATATATCAGAGACAAAATATTTAGGAGGACATACTACTGAAGTGAAACTGTAGGGGTTTTGTGTGTAATAGTATATATAATACTACTATATGAGTAGTTCCAATAAGACTGGAAATCCTGGAAAGGCTAATATATATGGATGGGCTAAGACCAAAACCCTAGGTCCACATACCACTGAAACTGAGGTTTCATTCCAAATCCCTTCCAATTGTAAGGATGGCTGTACAATGATTCCATTAATAATAATGAGTATAAACTTCCTGTCTTGTTCCAGAAGCAGACTTTTATAAGCACTGAGTTCAAAATGGTAGATGTCATGTGATAACAACTGATCCCATGACATTTCTATATCTGTTGTGAATTATGTTTTTTGTGGCTCAAATATTGTGAGGACAAACTGCAAGCTTCTCATCCACAGAGTCCTAACTGAGCCTGGAACATATACCTTGGGTCTAGGCCTTAAATTAGTGCAGGTCTGGCACCCCACTGACTGGCCTCAAATGTATGTCGTGAAGGATCTTCAAATTTCTTGTTCCTCTCATGATCAGTTTGGGGGACGTTGTTTTGAGGGTTGTTTCTGTCATTTCACTGGTAGGACAAATTGCTTTATTTCTTTTCATACACGTCCCTTGTGCTTTGGGAGGTGGTATTCACCTGTGTAACATGGCTCAGTAAAAATCAAAGTAAAACAAGGAAAGGGGCAGGTTTATCACAGAAGTGGGGATAATATTCTTTGTTCATGGATGTAAGGTAGCACTGATGAAGACAAGCAGCTCCTGCAGGTGACCTGCTGCAGATTGTTTTGCATGTTGCCACTTCTTTCATCTCTACTGTGAAACCTGATGGTTGTTTGGCTGAAAAAGAAATGAAATGCTGATGAGCATATACATAGTAGCTTTGTAGCTTTCTAACTTTTTCTTCCTAGCGACAAATCCTTCCAACTTGAACTGGCCCCAGTGCTGCTCATTTGAGCTGCACATTTCTGAGAGCTCTACTGATCCTTCTACAGTTCTCAAGTCAGGCATGCCTCCTGGATGGAGTTACTTAAGCTAGTTTATATATACACATATATCAACTCCCTTGGATTTGCTGCTCTCTACTCTCTTTCAGACCCTCCCTTCCTCCTCCCCTGCTCTCCCTGCATGTCTTGTTGCACCTTGTTTCTACATGCCCAAATCATGCTTTAACTAACAGCTGTCTGATTCCTTGCTTCTCTTCATACCCAGCTAATTATTTTCAATTTATTGGTTAATTTTCCACAAGGAGATTAATGGGTTATTCAGCTCTGGCAGCCTGTATGTACACAGCTGTGGAACTAAAACAGGGGTGTGTGTCAGTGATCACATTTCTGATGAACTTGTGTACTAAAGGATTTTTTTTTTTTTGCTCTCTATAAAAAGCCATCAGGTTTCAGATTCTTGCCAATGAGTAATCACATTTCATGGCAAAAAAAAAATATCTGATAAGTTTACAATAGGAAAATTGTTAGCATGTGTCTTTTCTGTTTCTGTTTCACCAAGATGTCTAATTACACTGGCTAATGTGTTTCGGGTGTGAAGGAACCGGGCACAGAAAGAAAAGCAGCCACTGCACAGACATGGGACACAGGTTCCACTTAGCTCTACCCCGATGGATCCCATGAGGTTGTTTTTTCCTTTACTAGAAGCCTATAAAAATGATAGCCTGAATTCTCAGGTCCTTCGGGGTCCTGTTGGCAAACCTGGTGCATGGAGTGCAGCTCCACAACAGAAAGCTTTGCAATTTCCCTAACCAGAGAAATGCTGGTTAATGGGAAGCTAGAATAAGATTGTAGGCCTCAGATATTCTAAAGGAGGAAGAAAAGTGGAGGTGATGATATGTCTTCAGCTATTACTATTTTTTTTTTCCCCAGCCCCAGTCCCCGACAGAAATAACTCTCAATCTCCTTTCTTTTCCTTAACCCAGACACAATTTGTCAAGCGGCGTTGTCTTTACCAGTTCAGCTCTTTGAAGAAAAAGGCAACGATACGGCAGCCTTCAGAAGAAGTTGCAAACATGTCTGCTGCTGAATGAAGCCTCCTGCACATCACTACAAAGAATGCACCTCCTTCTGCTGTTCTTGCTTTTGTTGAACATGGCTCAAGGTACAAAAAAGCTGAGACATCCTGTTAGGATAGGAATGGAGAAAGTGTGGGCTAGGGTAGCGTGGGCAGGAAGGCATGCAAGCATCTGGTTTGAATAGTGAAGCTGCGTGCAGTATCAGCCAAGTTTTGTAGGTTTTAGGGTTGTTTTTTTAATTCAAGTGTTCTGGAGCATTAGCAGACCCCACCCTACATGCACCTCCCAGGAAGGCTGGAACAAAGTTCATGGTGAGGGGTCAGCCTCCTCCACTTACACATGCTACAGTTTCAAGCTAGGGTTATAAATGACTTCAAAAAGCCAAGACACACTTGAAAGGTCAAGTGTCTCCTGTGACATTTGGGAAGCGGGAGGACCTGGAGCTAGCTCTATTGCACTTCTGATGGAAAAGCAACCAGAGAGAAGACAGTTGAGTGAGTGGCCTGAAGGACATGCATTCCTAAATGTCATTTAGCCATACAACCTGCGAGGGTGTAAGAGTGGGCAGATCAAGAAATAATATTTTCATTGAAAATTCTCTCCCTCTAAACTATTTCCTGTTGGGATCTTACCCAGGAAGGCCACAGTGAGGCAGCTGGTGGGGGCAGGGGGATCAATAGTCATGTATACCAGCCTGGGTTTCCTCACAGCACTCCATTTTGAGAGCATTTAACTCCAGGCTTTTTTTTTTCCTTCCTGAGAAAAGGATCGTGCTAAGCATTACTAGAGCCGGAGGCAGCTTAGGGAATGAAATAAACACCTGACTGTTAAATGTTAAAGGTTTACTCAACCTGAAATAAAAATAGTTCTGGTTTACTCCATGAAGTTCTAGGATTTCGTTACAAGGTGGAGGTTCACACAAGGGGAAGCCTTGAAAAGTTGAAACTCTTAAAAGTGGGAAAATGTTGAGACAGTTAGATAAGCCTCTCTGTCCTGCAACCTAAGAAAGTGCCGTGGTTGCTAATATGTGTTTCATGGGTGCCATCCCAAATATGGAGTGTGACGTTTTAGACACCAGAGTCTCGAGGTTGGTTATGGTCCCTTTACACTGCCTGAGAGACAGAAAGGAGCTGTACGGCAGGTGACCATTAGCAGCGGGGAATATTAGGGACTGTATGTCAGTGATGGGCATGATAGTGGCCTTAGAAGTTCTTAGTGTTGCCAATATTTGGACTACTTCTTTACTTTCATCAGTGGGCATTTATTGATTGAAAAAGGTGGGATTAATGTGAATCTCAGATTGTTGTCCCTAGTTAACTAGTGCCAATTGTCTGGCGTTTTGCAACAAAATCCACATTACTCCCTTCCTGCATCAAGTGTAAGCAGATTTATCAGACTCCAAATCATTCCCAGTTCTCAGGCTGGTAATCTTAAAACTGACTTGGCTCCTGATAGAAAAGTCTCCAGAACTCTTTGTCCCCCAGGTGGGGCTGAAAGCCCAAAAGAGAGTCCACCTTGCTGAGAACCAAAGCCTACCATCAGCTGATTTGATAAATCAAGCTGGATTATTGGAGAGCTGTTCTCAGTAAACCTGAAATTTGCTGTTATTAACCAGAAAGTTTTGGAGGTAAGAAATTAGACTACTAGTTGGACAAAGAGAAATGAAAGCCACCTGCTTAAAGTTAGCCTTGAAGCCACTTGCTTTCTCTGTCTTTCAAATGCTCCCAGTATCTCTGCTTTCCATAGAAGCAAATCTTCCCAGGGGAAAGTCAATTCTGAAGGCAATTTTCCAAGACCATTTGGCAGATTTGTCTGGTACTTTGACTGCAAACATGAAAAGGCATTTATTCCACTAACTCAAACGTACTTTGGAAGAGACATTACTGAACTTGTTTTAGGAATATACTTTGACTGCATCAGGTTTATTGCTTCTTGTATAAATGTCAAACTCAATTTGCCTCAAAGAGGGAAAAAAATCAGAATACCTGGTAATATCTATAGATATATCGCATACAAAAATATGTTAGAAGAATATTATTTAGGTTTCAAAGACAAGTCCCTGGAACTTTAACTGTGCCCCCCTTTACACCCATTCTATTCACTGGATGATGCGGGGGCGGGGATGGGGGCCTCGGAAAACAGTCTGTGATAGGTGATCAAACAATATAGCATCTGCAAGAGGGATTAATTAAAGCTGTGAGGGTGGCTGTAAATTTGGCATTTATTTTTTAGTACTTTTGCAACCTAAATTATGCTACTTTGTACAACTTTCTTTCCTTTCCCTTTTTTTAAACAAAAAATTAAAACTAAACAGGATGGCATGTGGCAGGAACAGCCTACTCATTCCTTCACCATCTGCATGGTTTGAGCATTCAGATTTCTGTCATTTGAGATAGAAGACATGGAATGCAAAGGCACAAGACTGGTATCCTAGAAGAGGAGAAGAAATGGACCACTGTTACTACCCTATATGCTGGCCTAAGGAGATCTTGGGTGAAGTCCAGACCAGTTCTTTTTCCTCATCTTCCTTGTCACTGCTCCTAGTAGTTGTCACTGCTCCTACTATTCAAGCAGCTTTTGAGGCACAGACAGAAGTGCAGCTCCCATGTCTAACTCATGGAGTTTCACAGAAAGTACCAGAGTTAGCACAATCCATCTGACCCAACAGACATTAGGTCACATGAGGATGATAAGGCTGTGTGTCTGCAGTCTCTTCCTCCAGTTCTGCCCCCTCTCTCCTAGCCCTTGGTGATGACTCAGGATAAGAGGGGGAGAAGGCAGGCAAGGGACATCTGTTCTGGAGTTTCCCCAGCTGTGCTGAGGGGTGGGGATGGTGGATTGGAGACCCCCCATTTCAGAGGACTCTTCAATCCACCTGCCCCACTCTCTAGCACTGGCTGGGCAACTCCCAGAACAAGCTCCCTCCACTCCCTTCCCTGCGTCCCATTCTGAAAACAGCACCGAGAGCAGTGCTGGGATGTGTCAGCTGATCCCTGCTCCTGGCAAGTGCAGACAGAAGTTACTGAAGGCACTCTGCTTTGTAGTGCCTTCATTTGAACCCCCATGTAATGAGGGTTCAGATTTTTGCAGGATCAGGCCCTTTTAAAGTGCTTCGCAGCTGTGCACTTGTGTTTGGTGGTGTCTGTAGAACACTTTCAGGAACCAGACGAGGCAAAAATTGTCACTTCTGTTTGTGTCTTTGGTGATTCCAGGGCATTTGCTACTTTGGTAGTGGTCTGAGCCTCTGGTGAATTTGAAAGGTTTGCTTTAAACAATTGCATTGTTAGAGTTGCAAGATTCTTTAACAGAAGAAATATTAAGCAACTTAAATATACATACTGAAGCCACTTTTCATGATAGTATAAATTGTAACAATTTAAGTGTTGGAACAGATTTTCTGTGTTACTACCGACACTGTAAAATATTTGTGTGTATGTATTAGAATAATATAGCTGTAGATAAGCTATATCTATATCTATATCTATCTATATACTGTTCATTTTAAGGACCTGATCCTGCCAGACCTTATGTATGAACTTAAATTTCCTCATGGAAGTTCCCCATGGTATCAGTAGCTGTATAAAACTAGCTGTACAAAGCTGTATAAACCTAGCTGAAAACTTTATGTATGAATACAACCTTCCTCATGGAAGTAGCCCTATGGCATCAGTAGCTGTATATGCCTAGCTGTAAAAAGTCTGCATGTATGTTTGCAGAATTAAGAATGCAATTAAATTGACAGTTAAAAACTTAAAACAGTTTTGGTGAAATATGGGTGAGATCCTCTGCTGACATAAATCAGGTAATACCCATCAACCTCAATGACGCTGTACTGATTCACACAAGTCAATGATATGGCCCATTAATTTTAGTGCATGAAAAGAAATCTCTGCTCTAAAACTATCAATTAGTAATAAGCTTTGAAAAAGAAGACAAAACAATTTACATTCATGTTGTTTAATGCACCTTTTCCCTTGTTATTTTAGTTGTATTTTTTCCTCTGTTCATAAGTGTTGTTGAATAAAGGGCATGGCCAACTGGTGCCCCCTTAGTCAGGGGGGCACATGCCTCCCCAGTGAAAAGTCAGCAACTGGGGAGCGGAGGGGATCCCCCCACAGCATTACCAACCGGTGAGCAGCCATGGTGCTCCCGGAAGTGGCCGCGGCCTATGTCCAGCCACTCCCCTGCCAGCACACTCGCAGGTGGGGCACCTTGTTTCTGGACTACTTGTTCCTGTTCAGTGTACTCTACATCCCAGAAATGAGGAGATGCAGCGTCTTTAGCAAACAAGAAGCATGCCCAAGTCAGGGAGCCTGGAAAGATTCTAGCTACATGCTCAAGCCTTTTCTAAGGATTTCAGGATTTGGTGCTGACAGAAAGGGAATGAGTAGTTGGGGCTGCTTCTCAGTGCAGAGGTGGTATAGACAAACCCTGGGAGACATTATCTGCACCCAGCATCTGGTATTCTACATAAAGAAGACAAAGAAAGGGGAAACTAAGACACAGAAAGACAAAGTGACCTATCAAAGGTCATACAGCAGGTCAATAGCTGTGCTTGGAACTGAAAAGACCAACTTTGTAAAAATGGGGGTGTAAAAATACCTGTGTGATTTGGCATGTGGTCGTTTTCAGTGTTGAGATAGCCTGATGCAAGCCTAGAAGCTGGGGTATAGCGGCAGAATGGTTTTGCACCTAGTGAAACCACAGCTTGTGCATCAGGTTATTTAAATGCCTCCTTTGAAACAGAAGTCCACCCACCCACAGACAGCTGTGCAGACAACGTCCATTGCAGGATCTGTTGTAATTGCCATTCAGCTTTAAAGTTCCCAAAAGAGAATGGATTGATGAGGAATGTAGAACTTAAGTAGATCTCAGGTTCATGGCACAGGTTCCTGAGCCACCATGGGATGGTAAGAAGCTTCAAGCACTGGTAAACTAAGTGTAAGTTTATAATTTGGAGGCAAAAACTCTGTGTCCCAGTGCCAGCATGTTAAGCAGTCTAGTCCCAATGCTAACCAGTAATGTTTTTGTAAATGTAAAACTGATGCTGTAAGTATCCCTGACGTGGAACTCTTAGTTAAGTCCTTGGGGCCTAAGAAATTTGCTCTGTGACTTCTGTGAAGCAGAGTCCGCCTGCAACTCCCAATGACTTCAGAAGTAGTTAAAGATGCTTAGAAGTTAACAGTAAAGCTCAAACCATATTATTAAAATAGAAGAATTTGGGGTCCATCCCTGCATGTTGATTGGGATTAGCCCTGTAGCTGATCAGAACCATGTCATAAGGCCTTGGTGATTATCACTTGCACCCAACCTTTGGTGAACTGGAAATCAACAGAAACAGTTTGCAAAGGCTGGTTCTCCTCAGCCCTTGAACTTCCCTTCTCTCCTCCTCCTCCTCTCCCACCAGCCTCCCTACAGCCCTGTTTGTAGTTTCACCTTGTACCTCAGTTATAAAGTTGTCTGTCTCTCAAATAGCAGTGAGACAAAAAAAATTGTTTCTTTCTGTATGAAACCTATTGACAGGCAGATCCTGTGGATTTGTCCCAGAACAACTATCTTTGAACTGAGGACTTCTTAGTGAAGCAGGGAGGTTCCTGTGGTTTTACCTTTTTTTTAAAATTGATTTTGGAATTTTTAAACAAGGTTGGTGCCTCTGATCTTTTTTCTCAGCAGCTGTGAAATCTGTTTCTCCCCCCACAACTTGTTCTACAGAAACAACGTATTGGAAAAATTAAAGGAAAAAAGAAAACTAGGAAAGATAAGTACAAAATTCTATCTGCATTCTGAATGCTTGACTATCCAGAAGCACTTTGATCCAGAGTTTGGGCTTATTGTACTGTAAAGATAAGGTTTAACTGAAAAATCTTCCTCCCTGAAGTTCATAAAGTATTATAATCTATTGTCCTCCATTGTGTTTTAGGCCCATCTCTATGAAGTACATGGTACAGCTCTGTTTCTCCTGTGAGTTTTGTCTTGCCAAGAGCTGAACAAAGAAATGTTCTACATGATCTAAAAAGCAACATTCTGATGCATCCCCAGCATGTGCCAATGTTCCCACTTGCAATAGGGGTCATATCCATTTATGGTGTAAATCAGTATAACTTACTGGACTTGAATGCTGCCATGCAGCATTGTATTATGTGAGCATCTAGCCCAGCTTATTTAATGTTATAATTCATCCATTTTCTATCACAAAGGAATTAACATAGAGTATAAACCCCTCCAGCTGGTAAACCACACAAGGACACTGACACGAGGGTGAGAGTAACATTCCAGATAAAACAATACTCAACCTAAACCTTCACTTAAAACAACGGACAGAAAATATTTTGAGTCATAAGAAAGTTTGGCTATAGGGTTCTTTCTCTGCTTCTATCATGTTTCATTTTTGGGGGTCCCACATACCCTGTTTGGAACCAGAAGCAGAAGCGCCAGACTGTAAGAATGGGTGTTCATATGAAATGTCTCTCCTATCTGGAAAGAGCTAGCAATCTGCATTATAGGCACATCACGGTGAGATTCCCACATCCAGTCTGGCAGACTTTTGAGATGCAAATAAAATCTGAATTAGCCTCCAAGAATTTGGGTGGCTATGCATGCAACCAATCCTTCTGAGGCTCTCCAGTCACTAGCCCAATCATGTTTACTTCACACTCGGCCTTTCCAAATCATGTTGGAACCAGGGAGTTATTTATGTGACCTGCTTAATTGAAAGAGCACCAAATAAACTGTTATTGATCTTCAGTATTGTAGGCAACTTGTATGGAGTATTCTGCTATGTATTTTTCATTAAGACACTCTTCAGAAAAATCAGAATGCAAATGCAGCAAAAAATTGTACAGGGTTCTCAGAGAGAAAAATCAAAAGATTGTGAAATTTACTCTAGGAAAAAGAAGCTATGTTATGGGAAAAAACATATCGTTCAATGCAGGGGAAGGGTCTCAATACAAAATATCCTTTTGTGTACTTTTCCCAAAAATTTGGTCAGCCAAGGACATTCAAAAGCTTTGATTGGCAGGGGTCAGCTTTGAATTTCAAATGTCTTTTTTTGGAAAGATAAAAGGTTTCAGTGATTGAAGAGACTGGGGTTCAATTCCCTAGTCCATGCAAGTCAAGGGTATGTACAGAAGTGTAGGAAGGCACTTCTGATCATGTTGTCACTTTGCACTTGACACAAAGCGCTGCAAGTTACAGTGCGATAGAACATAAGAGCTGTTCAGCATTGGGGGGAGGGGAGGTCAGAGTCGCCCTGCACTAGCTGAGGCCAGGAGGCAGGGGATGCTGTTGCACATCCCTTAGCATGCTCCACAGGCTCTAGAGGCTGCCACAGAGACTACTGAGAGCAGCGGAAGGAGCCAGCCATAGCCAAGCAGCTTGCCTGTCTGCAGCTGCTGTGGCCAGCCTCATCCCAAGGTTGTTACTGACAGCTTTTCATCCTAGCCCTACTGAGAGCCACAGTCTGGTGGGGGAAAAGGAAGGTGGACAGTGCCCCCAGGATCAGGGAAGCTGGCAGCCTGGCCAGGGAGGGTTCTCTCTCCCCTACTTGCTCCCCTGGTCCCAAAAGAGCAAGCACAGGGAAGAGAACCCACCCCCCCACAGTGTACCCACCTGGGCTGATTACTTTCTTAGTCCTGGGGGTGCAGGCAGGGGGGCATAGATGGCAGAAGGCTGGGGCTAATAGGGCTTTCAGGCAGGGCAGCAGGTAGGGCCACAGGGCAGCCTGGCCACAGGCTCTGGGATGCTGCAGCAGTGGGGAGGGGCGTGCACTCAGATATGCAGACAGCCAGGATTGCAGCCCCAGTGTGTTGCTGACGAGCAAGGCAAGCAAGTTTCAGTCTACTTCCTTTGTGAAGGGGAAGGGGCTTGGAGGGGGCCAGATAGCCTCACAGGGCGAGAGGCAGTGCGGCAGAGGTGAATGAGGCCCTGGCTGGGCCAGGTGGTGGAATAATCAGAGCCCAGTGGTGTGTCTAAAAGCATGAGGGGTGGGGGTGCTTCTGCCACTGTGTACACCACAGGGCAGCCAATGGGGGGCACGTGCCCCCCCAGTCTGTGTGCAGGGCAAAGGCAGGCTGCAGCCATAGGCTGGGCTCTGCTCTGGCTCTGTGCCTTGCTGCTGTTGCTTTGAAAGTGGTGTGATGCCGTGTGCATCCCATCACTAGGCTACAATGCATCTCCTGCCCACCTGGCGGGAGAATGCACGTGGCATTGTGCCACTTCCAGGGAAGCTGCAGCAGGGAGCAAAGCCCAGCACGCAGAAGCAGCTGCTCCTCCCGCCCCCATGCACAGATCAGGGCACACGTGTCCCCCTGACCTCCACCAGGGTGCGCACACTGGTGGGAGCCCCCCCCCTTGGAGGAACTGGCCAGGCTCCAATTGTCCCACCACCTGCCCCAGCCAGGATCCCATTCACTCCAGCCCCTGCCCCACTCCCTCTCTCACCACTGAGGCCTTGATCTGGCCCTCCCCCTGCCCCTTCCTTCACAGACTTACCTGCTGTGGGGGGAGGGAGACACACGTACTCAACCCCCCAGATAATTTTTTCTCCCTCTGCCTGTCCAGGGGGAGAGACACCTCCCCACCAATAGGGTGCACGGCTGGGCTGCTGGCTCCCCCATTCCCACGGCCTGGGACGAGAGGTTGTCACTGACAGTCCAGGGGCAGGACTGATCTGGCACTGGGCAGGCAGAGGAGACAAGCTCTGCCTGCCCAAAGCTAGAGTAGAGCCCTGTGCAAAGAAGCATGGGATATGGGCAGTATTGCCTGAAAGTAACTGAGAACTTGTACACAGGTTCACTAAGGCACTCTGCCCTAGAATGCCTTCATCTAATAGTCCATCAGATGAGAGTTAATTTTTCGTGCAATTGGACATTTTAAAAGTGCTCTGCAGCTGTGAATGCTTATTACATTATGGCTGTAGAGCACTTTCAGGGGGCCTCATTGCACAAGAAATATAACCTCTGTACACACCCTTAGTCTCTCTGCCTGCCTTTTCTAGGTATGTAGTCATTGTTCTGCTCTGAGCTGCTGACAGACTTTTAATGGGGCCATAAGTGGCCAAGAAAATGCCAGTACTTTTCAAAATCTGGTGGTTCGCTTTCAAATCTCGGTTTTTGGCTTGTCCCTTGTACACTACAGATGCAGATATATGGTACATACAGTTATTCACTGCACCTGGTCTATGTTTATGCAGCTTAATTCACTGGTCCTGGGAGCCAAGCAGGGAAACCAGAGTAAATATTTTGAGGTGGGAGGTGGGATCAGGGGCACATTAGCAGGTTTGCAGGGGTGGAAGTGTTGCAGGGATTGCGGGGTCTGGCAGGTTTGTGGGTGGGGGTTGCCCTGTTTGGGAAGAGTGTGGGGGCTACAAATAGCCCAGTCAGGTCAGGGGGTGGGTGGAGAAGGAATAACACAGCCCTGGGTTTTCCCAGCCCTGGGGCTGTGCTACAGACATGTACAGGCAGTTGTACAGGTTAACCCTTTTTCATATTGGGTTAACAACATCTTGATCTAAGTTACCATCTCTAGTCAGATGAATCTACTTAGTCCTAGAGTGCCATTTTTGAGTAATTTAAGCTCTCTACACAACTGTGGGACTGGGTATTTAGATCAACCTAAATGTAATGCCTATATGTACCCATAGGAAACACACTTTTAGTGTGCCTAAAAATGGAGGCAAGTTTTCAAGTATAAAATGCGATTTTATAAATAGAGAATTGAGGCCCTAGGATTTCAAAGCATCTTCGTCTATATCCGTGTCCCTTCCATCTCAGTGTCATATTCATGAATTTCATCCTATGTAGAATACACCTGTAAATTTACATGGCATAATAAATGTGATCATGCTCTTTTTCAGCAATTATGCCTACCATAGACCCAAGAAAGTAAACCGTTAACAGCTAATAGTGAAACCGTATAGCACCTTATTCTGCTAAATTCTGCTAATTTATTTGGCTAATTTGAGAAATAAGGTACTTCTCTCTGTGAGTAAGGTATCCAAATCAGGCCTTTAATTAATATCTCAGAGATTATCTATAACAATGCATCCATTTCATATTGGGCCAGACTCTATCCTGAAATACCTAAAATTGTAGGAGAGTCTTGGGTTTACTCAAGGGGAAATTTTAGTCTGTAGTTTGTAAAGAAGCATTTCTGTTGTTAAACTGTTTTTCAAAAGTGAAAAAACACACTGTTATACAAATCACAGGCCTGGTTTTACTCTCAGTTTATCTGCTTGGGTACTGGTTCTCAACCTTTTTAGATTTGAGACACTCCTTGTTAGTGTCAAGGCACCCCTCAGAAAATGACAGCTCTTAGTTTTCCCTCATTGTTTGACTCCAAAAAACTAAGAGTAAATCTTCCGTTGCAAAGAACTCAGAAAGACCATGACAGGTCCAGCATTAACGTTCTGGATTCCTATCTGAAATCTCTGGGTTTACCTTGTGAATCCCATTTGCACACCTAACAGTGCTCACATGGCATGGCACCTCACAGCACCCTTGAAAGGATCTCAAGGCACCCCAGGGTAATCCTTGCAGCAAGGTAAAAGCAAGCACCAATCAGGTCTGTCTGGCGTATCATATTGTTTTCTTAAAGGGGAGCTATATTTGAACTTAAAATTCAAGCTCCATGAGCTCTATTCTTTATTTGCATCCATGCTCTTCAACCAGGACCTTTTAGCCACACACTGTTTATAAGTAAGAGAAATCAAGTCATGCATATATATTTAAGACTACAGCCATTTTACTGGCACAGTTTAAAAGCCCTGAAATATAGGGCTTTTAACAGAAACACTTACACAGCCTTGACTACTACAGTCTGCACTAATATCACTGAACTTCCTTTGAGGGGTGAAGCTTTGCCTTGGAAACTGTAATTATCTGATGTGGTCAATTACTCCACGATAATGATGATTTTATCAGGTATTACTGCTCAAATATTTTATGATAGACTATTTAAGTGTATTCCTGACCTACCAAAATACTTACAGATGACTTACTTAAACACGGAAAGGGGGAGGGGTGAATGAATTTTCCTTTTTTATTCTGTATGTGAAAATTCAATCACTCATCACCCAGATGTGCGAGTAAGGCTGTCACTGGCTACTCATGGAGTCAGAATGGAATTAACTAAAGGTGTGAAGTTAACATGCATAAACTAAAGGACATTAAAGCCTATATTTTTGTTTAGAAGTAATTTTTGTTCAGACGACTTTTGTTTAGAAGTAAAGTGGCCATAGTTTGCTCTATCTTAATCTTCCCTGTATTTGTTGAATAATCTTAACTTTTCCCTGTGTGGACAGACTCTGAGAATGGAAATGTGTGCCCTGCTGTGAAATAAAGCACAATTCTTGGGAAACAAGCGGGATGCCTTTCATGAAACTTTTCATCAGGATGCTCCGAAATACTGCAAGATGCATTCTACCTTCAGGTACACAGGTGACATGCTCACTGAAATCAAAGGGCCAGTCTTTTGTGCCTCCCCTACTTGGGAACTGCCCGAGGCTGGCTTGACCCCTCCCACCCTCCCTCCCCATGATGGCTTCCTTTAATTCCCATCCCTGCTTCAGTGGTCATGAAAGGCTATTTGAAGAGTACAAAATTGCCATGGCGCAAGAATGTCCTGGCTGTAATTCAAGCATGCCCCTGGGACAATCTCTGCATTAAGGGCTCAAGTGGAGGTGGCACAAAGCTTTCCACTGATTACTCCCTACAGTGGTGTTATTTCTCAGTGGTGGCGGTCGTAGACAAGGGGTGGGGGGGCATCAGGGGGTTACATTTGCCAAAAGGTCTATTTATATCCAGAGTAGCTGGCAAAGGAAAACAGGTCCACTAGGCAAGTATGCATCTTCCTTAATAGGAACAACATGTATGTATTTGAGGGTAGATTTTAGCCCATGGTTTACAATAATTTTCGTGTAACATTTTCAACAACTCATTTCAAGTGTGGGTCCAGGCCTCCTGAAGGCAGATATTGACTTCAGTTCTATAGCAGAATTTTGTAGTATTTTTGGTCTTTATCCAGACACAGCATTATTGCAAACTGTCACCAAATTCTCATGAGTAGATAAGTGGTTACCCACTATTGCATCAGGATAACCAAATGGAGACATGACATTTTTTTCTTAGGGAGAAGTTTTCATGGGAAAGCTGTTTCTAGTATATGGAGTCTCAGACCATCATTTCCCCCAACAGGGCTTTTGATCACGTTCTTCAGACTTGCCAACCTTTTTACAAAGTTTAGGGTGGTAACCACAAGTATTATAAATAATATTACAAACAGAGACAGCCCCCAGGGACAGCTCTCTGATTGGCTCTCAATAACACTCATGTTATTGAGTGACTGTTTAGGTTCTGTGTTAACTGCTATACTTTTGTCACAGTTTCTTGCTAATGTGACACTTTATGCCTGAGGAGAAGAAAGGAGGCTCAGAGGGAGATGGAAGGTGAGAGAAAGCAGGAGTCCTAGGGAGAATCTGGTGAGCTGTGGTGGCTCAGCGAAGACTGTTTGGGTACAAGAGATGTCATCTGGAGTGGGACCAGCTGTGCCAGGATGCATCATGGATGACATGGGTATTCCTTCATTTCCTATGAATATGCCATAGGGCAGGGTGTGACAGCATTATTCGTGCACTGTGGAAATCCTCTGCAGGGGAATTCCCAGTCTGTGTTTATGCTGCTAAGCCCCATGTCTGCAAGTGGGGGAACCCTCATCAGTTTGCCCTTTTACAAATGCATGCCCCAGGAAACCCCCTGTTGGATTGGTCCCCTCTACACCAGCATTGTGCCCTGGCAATTCAATTGCAGGTGCAGATCAGGGATCTGGGCTTCCCTGCTCCATGTTTTCAGGGGGATTCTTAGAGCCCACACCTGCAAGCGTGCAGTGGAGAAGCCCCTGGGGCTCCCTATTGCATGCTTGCAGATGTGGGCTCCAGGTTTGAACCAGGTACCCAGGACTACTGTCAGATAAGATCAGATTCCTGAAACTCCAGGAGTGCTTGCCTGGGGTGGCTAGTGAGTACAGGCAGCCCTGAGCTGCTCATACTCTTACAGGCTTTTGTGCCCAATTGTGGGCACTTGTGGAGCAACAAGAGGCATGGATATCTGTTTTCTTAGGTTTTGTGCTGCCATAAAGAAAGTACAGTGGCACAAGGGTGACATCTGTTTGCATCCTTTGTTTCAAGAGGAACTATCTTCTGTGCTGTTTGGGATTTCTACTGGCACTCTGACCCTCCTCTCCTTGAAGAGGAAATCCTCCTCTCAGGGGAACTGAGCAACAAAGGAAGTCTAAGGTAGGGGTGCCATGGAGAAGCCAGGGACAGTGAAGAGTCAAGGTTTCAAGCCAGAGGTGTGCCCCTCTAGAAGCTGAGGCAAGGCTAACTTCAGGAATTCCTTCAGGAGGGAGACCAGACAAGCCTTTTTGCAAGCCTAGAGGTAGCACTTCCCCTTGAAAAGGGTTGATCTATGACAGAAAGGAAATAAAGTCTTAAATGCTATTGGATGGATCACTATAAATGGTAAATACTGACTAAGAAGCAGTGCAATTTAGTGGGTGATTAATGGATTGGAGAATCAGGAAATCCAGGTTTTGTACAGACATACATAAAATGAACAGCAATCTTAACCAAACAGAATTCCAATTTAAAATGTTCTGCTCATAGTACACTTTTACAGTATTTAGAACAATAATCCTGGTTGGGCCCAGAGATGCTGCTGTATGCAAAGTAATAGTTTTATAAAAAAACAAATGGTATGGTAAAGACAAAGTAATTGTCATGCTTTAGAAACTGTAACAGGTTACGCTTCGTTGGGTTCTATATGAATTCCATGTGATGCTGCAGCACTCATCCCAGATGCCTGAGGTTAGGATTTATAGGCAAGCTTTATGTTTTTCTTTATATTACCTTATACAGTCTATCGTATGCAGGTGAGTGATACATTTAACTAAAACACCCTTTTGCATTCATATCTTCAAACAAAAAGAGTAGAACTTCTTTCAAGCCTTGGAAATATAGCCTTTCTTCCCGCAGTGCTTCAGCTCCTGCATACAGCATATACATATTTCAGTTACCACTTAATACAATTATAGTTCATTTAGCCAGCAATTACAGTAATAGGAAGACTGGCAACCATTGTGATTCAGACTGAGGAAAATCAATGATACGTAGGGTATTTTTATCCATCCATGGAATGCCGCCTCAGTAGGGTAACACAGTCTTAAGAGAAAAGAGGAAAATTTAAGAGCACTCTGCCTTTTGTTTTGTTTTGGTACGTACATAAGTGCACGCACATACTCATAACATTCATTTTTAATTAAAAAAGAAAATCAATAACCTGACCTATTATTTTATCTACCTATTTTTTATTGTATTTCACCTGACAAATTAACTTTGATGGTCCAGTTCTCAGGAGCATCCTAAAATTTGTATGCTCATTAAGAGGAAAAACCTGAATTTGCAAATACAGCTTTACATGACTTAGGACTTCAAAAGCCTAATTCTGACAAGCATTTTAAAAAGTGCTAAAGTCCTTTCTGTGTTAGCAAAGTGCTCAAGTGCCTGCTTAAACATGTGGTGACAGTTAAGCACCTGTTTAAGTGCTTTGTAGGACAAGGACGGACTGTTATATTAGGACCAAGTGGGTCAGTAGAAAAACATGAGAACCAACTGCTTCCCCTGTTCCTCAATCACTTGACCACACAGTGACAAACTTATGGTGGAGAAACATATCACAACTGACTTTAATAACTATCTGAATTACATAAGTAAATATACTTTATTAACGATTTTTTCATATGGCAAAAAAGAACTTATAACTACTGTATTTATTCCATTAATCACCTCAGAAGTAGTTTGCCAACAATGGGAGATTTCTTTTGCTGTTCAAAGGAAATCTTTAAAACACTCTCATTACTGCAAAGAGTCACTTCAGAAAGAAGACTAATGATATTTTTACAGTTTGCCAAACTTTTGCTGCAGAGGAGTTTTTTGGCACCAAATCCACTTGATTCAATGAACACTACAGAATTTCCTTGTTGATCTGTACATCTCTGCATGGTGCCATCTTTTGACTGTATAACGTTACAGTACCTTGTTCTCATGATGAATTATTTTAATCAATCACTGGAGCATACTCTTGCTCTAACGATGGATTAGTGCTACGCGTCATCAGGATGAGAAGCATTGATAATGTACTCTAGGAACCCCCCACTGTTAATGGAAAAACCTGTCAAAAGAATTAACTTGCTCTGTACCAAACCAAAAAGACGTATAAGGTGCAGTTATAGCATACTTCATAAGGAAAACCCTAGTGAGGCAAGATATCTTTTGTTTCCAACTGCAGTTGGGTGAGGGGGGAGGGGGATGAGAAGGAGACGAATGGCAGTGATGTGCAGTCACTTGGCCAAATTGTCATCCCAGTACACCATCTGGGTAAAAAGTCTGTGTGTAATGTGGAATTTTACAAAGGTCAAGGGCCACTAGAGAAATCCTTAGCAGCTGAGTTGGGCAGGCTGCAGTAGGTCCCATTCTCACTGTGTTAATGCCCTCTGAAAGAATACATAGTCAGTGGACCTGCATAGCCCTAAAACCCCTGACTGCCTTTCCTGTGGTTTGTTCAGATTCCCCTCCATAGGGGGAGCATCCTTCCCACCCCAGCCAGTGCTCTATGGCATGAAGAGAGGTACAGATCCTCTCTGCAGACTTTGCATATTTTACTCTCTCACCTTGCAACAGAGCATCAGTGTTTGTGTTGCATTTGGGGTCTCCCATAGTGCTACCCCAGCTGGAGTAATTCTTATCTATGGCATGTGATGGATTCAAGAAGTAAAGGCTAGTATCAAGTCCTACCTCAGACCCCGAAACATATGACTACATATAACTTAAATTTCATTTACATGAGTACAATTCCCATATGATGTGCTGAAAATGCACCTTGATTTATCAATCTCAAAACCCTAATGTCACATCCTAACCATACAACCGAAGTGGACTAACAAAATGCAGCATTAAATAAGTCAATAAAAGTACCGCGTGTGCATATTTAGACTCAAGAATCTTGAAACCGTTATTAGAGTTTGATCTATATATTGTGGATATATTCCATTGACTAACTGTGGAAAGAAATAAAGTGGTGATTTAGTATGTGTACTGCAGTAAAAAATTTAGTCTGATGCATTTTTATATTTAACTTGAAGATAAAACCTACTCTGCCACCGTCATACACATTACCATGATGGTTATCAAATTGAAATTCAAAAATAAAGGAAATACACAAATAATTAAACATGGTATCATTCTCAATAAGGTATATCTGTCCTGCAGAACATGAAGCAATATTGGCATAATCCCAACCTGGGTGCAGCACATCCCACATTTTATGATGAAAGCTAACTGGTACACAGGCATTTTAATTTCTCATAGGTTAGCTTTGTTCTATAATCACCAACCCAGCTCAATAATCTCATAGTTCCTGTATATCATTCTCAATGACAGAATTTTGTCACTTTGAGACAAAAATGACCTCAAAATCAAATAATAAACTTGAATTTTACAAATGGCCTCTATTTTTGTAATTGGCAAAGCTGAAAATCGAGATCCAAGCAATAGGGATGTGCAAAGCCAGCCCTATTCAATTCAGATTTGGCCTGAACCAGGGATAGTGATTCAATTTGTTGATTTGGATCACTGTCCCTGATTCAATTCAGCAGAATCCAAATCTGAAGATTTGATGCTGATTCAGAGAATCAGTGATTTGTACATAGACACAGCTTTAAATGTTTTTTCTACATACCTCAAGGTACCAGCATGGCTTGTGAACGCTGCAATTCTGGGGTGGATGGAGCATCTCACAGGAGTGGGCAGGGGCCCTCCACATGCTCAGTGGTGAACCCAGGAGTGGACTCGAAGTAATTCTGGTCCACTTCCAGGTCTTCTGGGGAGCTTGCTGGGGGGCCCCCCTGTGCCACCCCAGCTCAGTGATTAGCCTCATGGGAGGACCCTGTGTGCCTCCCCCCAGACCCAGGAGGCACTAGTCGCTGAGCCGGCAGAGGTATGGTGGGGGGCTCCCCATGTGCTCCCCAGCGGAGCTGGAAGTGGACTGTAAGTGCTTCTGGTACACTTCCAGGTCTGCTGCCGACTGTGCTGGGGACCCCCCTGTGCTTCTGTGGGATACTTCATGCGCCCCAGCATCGCAGCATTCACGAGCCACCTGCTATCTAGGGTTACGCAGAAAAAATATTTAAAGACGTGTCTATGTCCGAATATGCAAATCTTTCCAAATCGATTTGGGGGGTTCAAATTCAATTCAGAGAGAATAAAGAGTCCTCTGATTCAGTTCAGATTCAGAGATTCAGCCACCAAATTGGGCTGAATCTCTGCCACATCAAATCAGGGACTGAAGCTTTGCACAGCCCTATGAAACAATGCCTCTACAAGGACTGTTATAAGGAATATGAACAGTGGTCTCTGTAGTTCAGTATACTGTCTAGAACAACAGTACCAGATATTTCTGAAGAAGGTTCAAGGAACTTTATAGAATACAGTTATGGAGTAATCTATGCCTAGAGCAATTCCCTTCCCAACCTCTGCCACTTAGTTATTGGTTTATACCACAAAGCATGAGTTTTATACCTTTTTTCTGAAAATGTGTTTATTCTTCTTATGTAAATGTGGATATCTGAATTATCTACACAAAGGTTTAACCCTTGTCTGAAGAACTATACTTTAATGCATCTCATTTACTAGTAACTTTGGACTCCCTGGATTTTGCCTCCAGTGTATCAGATAATTCTTACCTGCAGTGCGTTACCAATTTATGTGGCACAGGTCAGTGGCCAGCTTCACAGCAAAACCATAATGGCCAACTACACCAGGCATGACCAACCTGCAGCATGTGTGCCAAAAATAGCATGTGTAGCCTCTATGTGGGGCATGTGGCAGATCAAGGAGTGGGTAGGCAGGTAGGGCAGACAACAGAAAGCAGAGCATCAGGGGAAGGGGCTCGGAGTGGCACTAGGGGATGGCACAGGTCTTAATTTATGGCACACCTCCAAAAAATGTTGGTCTTTTCTGAACTAAACCATCATATTCTGCATTGCTGTTAGGAGATTTGGGTTTGATTCCTGGTACTTATCTCTTGATCCTTGAGTTTCAGAAGCTGCTAATGCTATGGGGAACCTGAAGAGAAGAACAAGCACTGGCAGTGGTACTGATTGGGCGTATCTACATGTTCAATTAATATGCTTTAGGTAATGTGCGTTATATCTAGAATCTCTGGACACATCTATACATGCACTTTAATGTGCATTAAAGTATCACTAAAAAGTGGTATTTAGTTAATGCACATTAAAATAAGCTAATGTACATTAAGCATTACTTAAAAATCATGGGCACTTTTACATATGCTCCAGGGGTGGGGCGAGTGGTGTTTTAATTAGAAGGGCTCTGAGAGCCACTCTGATTAAAGTGCTGCCATGTCCCCTGTATCAGCATTCCCATGCTTAAAAATGGTGGCAGTGGAATTGAACTAACACTCATTCGATGAGCTTTAGTTCAAGCACCTGTGCCACCATTGTAAAGCATGGGGATGCTGATACATGAGATTCAGGAGGCTTCTGGAGTGTAGCAATTGCCACACTCCAGCAGACTTGATTAACTGAGTCTGCTCCGACATGCTGGAATTCCAGTGCAATCGGAACAGCCTTGGGCCTTGTGTATAGGTGCCCCATGCTCTATAGTTAATGCACATGAAGACAGGTTAAGCTGCATTTTCCTAGTACCTCACAATGGAAGGCATTTTTATGCATACTTTGAGGGTGAGGGTGTGGGGGTACTTAAATTAGAGTGGATCTCAGAGCTGCTCTAATTAAAGTGCCTAGAGCATCTTGTGTATCAGTGTTCCTGCATTAAAATAGCAACAGGGGCACTTTATGTAAAGCTCATTGAATGAATTTTAATTAAAGCTTCCCCACCACCATTTTGAACTATGGGGACACCAATACATGTGACATGGAAGCTGGTTGGAGCATGGTAATTACCACGTTCCGGAAGACTCAATCAAGTCTGCTTTGACATGCTGTAATTACAGTGGGTCAGAGCAGATTCTGTA
The DNA here is from genome assembly GCF_052110815.1 of Crocodylus siamensis. NCBI lineage: Eukaryota > Metazoa > Chordata > Crocodylia > Crocodylidae > Crocodylus > Crocodylus siamensis. Next base: position 55,024,301 of record NC_143404.1, on the reverse strand, counting down.
TTTGTGTACAGGCACCTGGAGGTGCAAGATATAATGCACATTAACTAAAGTATGGTAATGCATGTGTAGACGTATCCTCCATTGTGAGGTACTAGAAAAATGCTCATTAGCCTATTTTAATGCACGTTACCTAAAGAGCACTTTTTGGTGACACTTCAATGCACTTTAAAATAGGATGATGTACATTAAAGCACACTTGTAGATGCACCCATTAAATGCCGCAGGATCAGTGGTAATGATCTCAAAAGACAGCCAAATTAGTCCTTTGCATGTTGTGGGATAATGTAAAGGGCTCAAAACAGGGTAGAACTTCAGAGCTCCAGAGACTAATATAGAAAAAATTAGGCTGTCCTATCTATGCATCCACAACTAGAGTTTCTAGCATATCTGATATAATATATTTTGTAAGAGGTCAGCAACATTTTAATCCATCAGAGTTACGCATAAGAATTTCAGTAAGTCTCCTGGTATAACTTCATAATAGGGAGTTAGTGGCAACTTGGCTTTTCTGGGGCTCATCATATCCCAGTGTAGAGATTGACTCATAAGAGAAACTAGGCTATCTTGTCAGTAGACTCTTTTTGCTAAGGAGCTGCCTTTCCATATTCTGTTCCCTCTGAAGCACTTAGAAGCCTCATCTGAGAGGAAAGACTAAAAAGAGACTGGCCAGTACTGTCATGCACCTGAGAAGCAGAAGAAGAAAACAGGAACAATACATAGATTAAATGACACTCAGAAGAAGGAAGGGGGAAAAAAAGCAGGAGTAGTATTTGTTAATAGGTATGGAAGACTCTGTGAAACAACAAGGAAGTTGGAGTTGGATAGCAGGTTGCATCAACAAGAAAGAGACAGGTTCTGAACAAAGAACCTATGTTAATTTATACTAGCTGACAACTACCCACCACAAATCTGCTTTTCCCGTTATCAGGTTCAGACCCTTACGTAGCTTCTTCATTTAGACTAATATGAATACAAAGTAAATAGCCTAATTTCAGTGGATTATTCCAAAGCAACTTTGACAGTAGCATAGAAGTTAACCCGCAAATATCTAAGGGTTAAGTGGGGAAAGAAGGGGTTGTTTTAAGTGTATAGACCTTGAGAGGTGGAACTGTGTGTTCTTAAAAAAGGTGATTGAATCCTGTGTTGTGTGTACTTCATGCAAGCCTGTGGGGCAGGGCATGTAGAATAAAGATGTAATGCATGGCCATGCATTAAAAAAAGCACAGGAGACTTACTATAGCTTGGATGGAAGGAGGGGCTTTTTCTCACTGGAAATCATCAATATATAGAGTAGCAGGCTCACCTTTCAGAGCTTGGGTTGAGTCCCAGGCTTGAGATTCTGCTGTTTTGATTGGTGGAGCTCATCCATCAATCAGGAGGCAGCAGAAGGAAAAGTCATGCCCCTTTCCTGAGGGGAGGGGCAGAAGAGCTCCCTCAGACCTGATTGACGACTGTAAACTGCCAGGTCTGTGAGACTTCAGGGGCGGAGCCCTGGAGCATATAAAAAGGGCTGCATGCCCAGCATGAGGGGCAGATGCAGCGAGGGACTCAAGAAGAGCAGAGCCAAGAAAAGCTGGGGAGTTCTCCCCTAGCGGGCAATAGGCCCAAGGCTCCTGAAGCTGCCACTAGAGAAGCAGTCTTGGTAGTGGTGCAAGACCCCTGGGGCTGTTGATGGCACACAGGGACAGTGCGCAGAGACCCGGCAGAGAGAGCTGTGTGAGACTGCTCGGGCCCATCATGGTGCGCTGTTCAGTGCATGGAGCTAGGCTTTGGAAGCCACAAGTGACAGCTTGAGCCTGCAACCCCAGCAGGGCATTGGGGGCCACAGTGAGGTGGCTCAGGCCCCTCTCCTGGCAAGCAGCCAGGTCCCACGGTGCACAGGGCAGCACATGAACCCAAGACTTAGGAGCTAGGGAGAGGTGGAGGCTGCTGGGGTTAACCACCCAGCGTAAGGATGGCTGGTCGGAGCCTGAGGGGCCCGGCCTGTGCTAAGAGAGCCCTCAGTGCTGAGACAGGGCATAGGGAAATGGTAGACCCAGGAGCCAGCAGCTGAGAGGAGCTGATCCCTCAGTGCTCAGAGCAGGGCAGCAGCATGGGAGAGGCCTGGAGAGGCACTCCAGCAGAGGAGACTCCATCGAGCTGCACCCTAACCACCACCATCTAAGGGGAAGTGAGTCATTGGGCCCTTTGGTCCCACCAGTGAAAGACATTTGGGGTGGGCTAACCCAGAGAAGGAGCTGGGTGAGAAGCCCCTGTCCAGTCAGGGCCCTAACGGAAGGGGCCCCTGGTGCTTCCTGGACACCCCCAAGGGACCCCATTGGAAGGAGGACTATCTCTTGCCATGGGTCAGGGACTATATTAAGGAACAGATGTTATTAAGATTGTTCATGTTTGTGCCTTATATTTTGTAATTGAAATGTTGTATTGTGATGTTGTAAATAGTGTTATTTAGGGTTTGACCTTGGTTATTGGTTAGTGTTCTCTGTGTAAATATGTATATTTATATATATGGTATCTAGTTTCATGTTTATGTGTATTATAACTTGATAAATTGTATCTAGTTAAGAACTTTGGGCTTGGGCTGACTCTATAGAGACAGAAGGATCCGCTTGAAATTCTGGCATCTCTCTTACAGCACCCCCTCCTGCCTACCCATCCTAGTCAATTGAGAATAGGGCACACCCTTGGGTTAAAATAGACTTGGTTGTCCAAGGGGATTAACAAGGGGAGAGGGGAAGACAGAAAGCAGGTGTTGATCCTCTATCAGTATGAAACACATGTCCACAAGCCATTTGGCCCAGGAAGGCAGAGCTATTTTTTTCAGTGGAGGCCATTTCATTAATTTCAATGGCTTTTGGATCAGGCTCTGTAATAGGCAGTGAGTTATTTATCACAAGTCTCTTTAGGCCTGGGTAGGGTCAGATCTCAGGCTGTCATTATCGTTTGTGTATCACATATCTAAGGCAGGTTGTTGTGAGGACAAAAACCTGTGAGCAAAAATATTTTCTAAGCAGACTTTGAAGAAAACTGCTGAAAAAGTTTCATTTGTGGCATCTAAACAAGCAGTCCCCTTCCATTAGAACAAACCCTAATGCCACACATGGTCCAACAGCTGGAGCAAAGCCATGCTGAGATACAAATGTGAATGGGAGTATGACATGAAACTACAGGTTTGTCCTGACTTCTGACTGAAACCCTTTGCCAGCCATCCCAGGAATATGCCATAAAGGCTGTGATTTATTGCTGTGTTATCACGCCTGTCTGCTTCATTACAGACTCTGAATTTTATCAGGCAGCTTGTCCTCTAGTGTCTGGTAAGCAATTACTGTGGTCTGCAAAGAAGCCTGAAGTACTTTGCCAAACATGGCTAATAAACAAGGAAAGAGTCTGAGCATAACTTCAGACTGCCTTAAAGAAATCCCAGTGAATGCTTTTTACTTTGTCTAGTTCACAATATCAACTGGTACTTATTATGAAGAGCCATGTACTACAAAGTGATAAACTCTTCCTTAAATAGAATTATATACTGAATTACGATACATGAGTTCACCTAAGTCTTGATCTCAAGCTTCTAAAGTCAATGGGAGTCTTTCTGCAGCATTCTACTTGAATCACAGGCTTGATTCAATGCCACTGTAGTCACCTGAAAAAGTCATGGATATCGTGCACGCAGTTCTCCCATACTTAGGGCTGGTGGAAAGATTGTGGTTAGAAAATGCTTGTCCTGTCCAGCTCTCTCCAGGTGAAATTTATCTTTCTGCTGAATGCCTCTGCAAGGCCATATCTTCACAGTATAAAGAGTGAATAGTAATCTGTTGGGGCCAGCACACTGGAGAGAACATTATGCAGTGCATTATATATTTAATACATTTTTAAACTTGATATGCCCTAAGTGTGCACAAAGGGGATGTTTGAATTGCATGCTTTAGAGCAAGCAATCAGCAAGCCACCCTCACAAACACTAACATGTTTTTAGATGTGCAGTATCCAGCACCCTAACTCTTTGTGCCTCTGCTCCTTTCCCTGCCACTTTGCAGGGCACAGTCTATGGCACTGCTGCAGTTGGAGATCAGCAGGTATCTGATCCTTCTGCATTGCACTCAGATTGGAATCCCTGTTCTCAGAGACAGCTGCTCAGAGATTGCAGAGCAGCTTTCTCCCTCCCCCTCCCCACCTTTTAATTTTTCCCGCGAGGCAGGCTTCTTAAAAGTTTTTTTCCAGGTTGTAAAAGGCCTATTCCATAAAGGAGCAGCTTAGTGCTACAATGACATGATTTGTGGCTTCCAGGCTCTAAGGCTGTAATTTATTCAGACAATTAGCAGCAGCCCTGTATTCTTGACGAATTCTCCACTTGTGTGCAACTACTACACCACAAGGTGCTTTTAAGAATTGTGCCTTATGGATTAAAAGACCTTATTTCCTTCTCCTTATTCTTTTTGCAGTCAATGGAAATTGACACAGCGAGTTAGGGAGGTGATGCACAATAATCCAGCTAGGTAGGAAAGCATTGTGTGAAAAGAACAGGGACAGAGCCTTCAGGAACATTCAGGTCTCAAAAGGTAATGCTTTACTGTTTGCCTTTTCGGGTGAGGAAGTTATTTCACCCTTTTCTTCACATAATCCTCTAGGCTAGGGACAGACATTCAAAAAGCCTGAATTGATTCAATCTTTACAGGTTAGTCTAACTTGGCTAGGCTAAATCACTTTGTAACTGCACAGACATCCCAGACATGCAGGCACATTGCTGCAGTGGCTCAGGCTAGAAGCCAGGCGGAGGGGTGGGGGGAAGATAACACTCTAGAGCAGCCCTTCCTTGCCTTCTCTTCTCTTCCACAGTACTGAGCTGAGCGGGGGCATGGCCGGCTCCAGCAGGACACTCTGATTATCTCAGCAGGGAATTGAGTGTTTATCAGCCCCTAACTCAGTGTTTATTACTCCATTAAGAAAACAACAGGGGGACATTACCAGCTACATATTGATTCTGCCTGTTGATTTTACCTGTTGACTCAGCACAGACCATAGCCAGCATCTGGTCTGCTAGCTAATACATAGCCACCTCTCACCAAGTCAGAGGGGAGGGGGGAATTCCTGCTTAGCAGGAAGTGATGGGGGCTAGAATCAGCCTACAGTCTGTGCCTGAGCTGCAGACAGGGAGCAGAGGGGAAGGGTCAGCCCTGCTGTGGAGCAGAGAACCCTGCCCAGCTCAGAGAGCATGCCAGGATGCTGGGGGAGTCTAGTTTATCTTAAACCAGCAAGGGGTCTGGGACAGACGTTACATAAACTGGTTTGAGCCAAATCAGTTAAGTCTGATACTACATTCAATCAGGTTTATCTCAAGCTGGTTTCAGCCATTTTCAAACTGGTTTATATGCCCTGAACATCTGTTCTGTTACAGGTTTAAACCAGTTTCTGATCACTTAAACTGGTTTATGTGTAATGTCTGTCCCAAGCCCTGGAGTTACCAGAGGTGGATGTTACTCAAATTATTGTGGGGTAAAGTGAATACACTGGCAGGCAGGGACCGCATCCAGGCAGACCTGGATAGGTTAGAGAGGTGGGCGGATCTGAACAGGATGCGGTTCAACAAGGACAAGTGCAGGGTGCTGCACCTGGGGAGAGGGAACCAGCATTATGGTTATAGGTTAGGGGCTGCCCCTCTCGGCAGCACAGAGGCAGAGAGGGATCTTGGAGTCAGGATTGACTCCAGGATGAATATGAGTCGCCAATGCGATGAAGCAATAGGCAGAGCCAACCGCACCCTGTCATGCATCAACAGGGGCATCACTAACAGGTCCAGAGAGGTCTTGCTCCCCCTCTATGCAGCGCTGGTCAGGCTGCAGCTGGAGTACTGTGTCCAGTTCTGGGTGCTGCACTTCAAGAAGGACGTGGAGAACCTGGAGAGGGTCCAGAGGAGGCCACTTGTATGGCTGGGGGCCTCCGTGGCCAGCCCTATGAGGAGAGGCTGAGGGACCTGAATCTCTTCAGTTTCCGCAAGAGGAGACTGAGGGGGGATCTTGTGGCTGCCTACAACCTTATCAGGGGCCAGCAGCAGGGACTCGGGGAAAGTCTGTTCACCAGGGCCCCCCTTGGAGTCACCAGGAACAATGGCCACAAGCTGAGGGAGGACAGGTTTAGGTTAGATATTAGGAAGAACTACTTCACTGTAAGGGTGGCCAGAGCCTGGAATAGGCTTCCCAGAGAGGTGGTGCTCTCACCTTCCCTGGAAATCTTCAAGACGAGACTGGCTAGGCACCTGGCTGGGGTCTTATGACCCCTGCCACTCCCAGTGCTCCTTCCTGCCCATGGCAGGGGGACGGACTAGATGATCCGTCCAGGTCCCTTCCGACTCATTGATTCTATGCTTCTATGATTCTATTCTTTCCTTCCCAAAATCTAGAACTAGGCCTGAGCAGCAAAATTCAAATCTAGGCCTGGATTCAGAACATCTCCAAGCTTGTGGAGGCTGTAAGAGGGAGGGAGGGAGAAATGGAGGGAGGGAAGGAGAGGAACTGAACCCAGTCTTATACAGAATTAGCTAACACCAAGATCCTGAGCTACATTTCAATTCCAAGCTCCCATAAAGCTCAAACACAGAGTTTTGTTTCATGTCCATGTATGTTCAAAGCAATACGTGTCTGAAACTGAGAGTCTCTCATAAGGATATAACTTTTTGCAAGGTGGCATTATGACAACAACATCATGATGATCCATCAGCCACATTTTCAAGACTGCCCCACTGATTGTCCTCTCTTTGCAGTTACAGAGAGAAGACAAAACTGATCAAATTACTTTTATACCATAGTGGTGAGCTCCAATGACTAACTTTTGTTTCTTGCAGGGACAAGTACTAAGCTGATGAACAGGGCTGGTGGCTGGGTGGAAGAGTTTAGAATCCTTTCAATCCAAGTTGGGAAAAGCTGTGCTGAGTCTGAAGCATTCAACGGCAGCTAAATGCACAATGATTCTGCAGCTAACAGCACACTCCCTTCTGAGGTACTCCCATTGGGGAGCCAGCATTTTATTTTTAGTAAATTATTTATTCTGGGGATTCCATGCAAAATCATAGGGAATACCAGTTTTCACGGTGATTGTGGAAGCCACCTTTTTAAATCGCAAGACTGCAAATTGAATAGATCCCTACCTATAGATTCATAGAAATCAGGGTCTGGAAGGGACCTCACCAGATCACCAGGTTCAGCTTTGCTGCTCTTAGGCAGGAAAGACTGCTGGGGTCAGAGCAGTTTTTCCTTATATTTTTTAAGTTTTAAGTTTTTCCTTATATCTAATCTGAAGCGATCTTCTAGCAGTTTATGTCTATTTTTCCTTGTCTTTCCCTGGGGTACCTTAGCTCATGTTTATTCTGTGATCGATCATGACCTGACCCACTGGTCTGTCAGTTGTGGTGCTAGCTAGTATAGCACTGCCGAGCCTGTAAGTATGTTGTGGATTATTTCTCCTCAGAAGGAGTACTTTACATTTTTCACTGTTAAACATCATTAGGTTTTGATTTGCCCACCTTACAAGCCTGTCCTGGTGAGCCTGTATCCTCAGCCTGTCCTCCAGCATAAATGTACTCCCCCATAACTTGGTGTCATTCAGAAATTTTGCCAGTACGCTTTTCACACCCGTATCCAAATCACTGATGAATCTGTTGAATAGCACTGGGCTGAATACTGAACTGTGGGGGACACCACTGGTCACTTTTCCCCATGTTAAATCAGTTCCATCTATTAACACTCTATGGGACTGACCTCAGAGCCAGTTTCCTAGGCACTGAACCGTTCGGTTGTTGAGGCCACAGTGTCCCAGTTTTACCATGAGGACATTGTGGAAGACCAAGTCAAAGGCTGTTTTAAAATCCAAGTATATGACATCAACCTCATCTCCCTTATCCAGGTGGTGAGTTACGTGATTGTAGAAGGAGATACGGTTGGTCAGGCATGACCTGCTTGCAATGAAGCCATGTTGGCTTTCATTTAGAATACTGTCTTCTGTTGGCCTATCACTGAGGGATTATTTGATAAATTTTTCCAGGATTGTTCCAGGGATTGAGGTCAGAGTGATTGGCCTATAATTCCCTGGGTCCTCTTTCTTTTCTTTTTTTGAAGATAGGCACTGCAGTGGCCCTCTTACAGTCTTCTGCGACCTCTTCGAGCACCATGAGTTCTCAAATGGTTTTGCTAGTGATCTTGTGATGACATCAGCCAGTTCATTCAGGAATCTCAGGTGTAGTTCATTCAGTCCTGCTGACTTGTAGTTATCCAGCTTCTCTAGATATTCCCTCACAAGATCTTTGCTGATTATAGATCACCCTCTCCTTGTCCATCCTGCATCCTGTCAGGCAAGCTAACAGTTTTAGTCTGGTGGAATACTGATGCAAAGTATTAATATAAGAGTTCAGTTTTCTCCAGAGTTTTGGTTATCAGCTGTCCCCTTGTGTTCAGCAGGGGTCCTACATTTCCTTTATTTTTTCTCCTGTTTCCTATGTATCTAAAGAAGGACTTTTTATTGTCCTTGATTTCTATTGCCAGTTTGAATTCTGTTTCTGCCTTTTCTTTTCTAATCCACTCCCTACAAATGTGGGCCATTCCTGTGTACTCCTTCCATCTCTTATAAGCTTCTCTCATTTTCAGGAGGTCCATGGCCTCCCTATTGAGCCAAGAGGGTCTTCCAGTCCTTTTTCTACCTTTCTTACAAACAGGAATGGACTTCCTTTGTGCTCCAAGGATTGTATCCTTGAGGAACAACTGCTCCCTTCCCCATTGGACCATGGTCTTCACCAATCTCCTAAGCTTGTAAAAGTCAGCTTTCCTAAAATCAAAGATTTCTACCCTACTGACTGATTTCCCCGTTTTACGATGAATGGTGAAATTGATCATCTCGAGATCACTGTCACCTTGATTACCCTCAATCCTTAGGTTACTTACTAGATTGTCCCCTTTGACTAAAACCAAATCCAGGAGAGCCTTTCCCCTGGTTGGCCCATACACTTCTTGAGTCAGCTAGAGCTCTTCAGTGCAAGTGAGGAAGCTATGTGACCAATCAGATCTAGCTGAGTGCTCTTTCCCTGAGATGTCTGGGTAATTGAAGTCACCCATGACAACCATGTTCCATGAGTATGCAGCCTCTGCCAGCTGTCTGGAAAATTCCAGATCAAGCTCTTCCACTTGATTCAAAGGTCTGTAATATACTCCTACAGTTAAATACCCTTCACCATGCCCACCCCATATTTTAACCCAGAGGGTTTCAAGTTGCCCTATTTTTGTGCCAGTCTCAACTTCCAGGGATGTGTACTGCTCCTTCACATAGAGAGCAACACCTCCACCCTTCTTTCCTATGCAATCCCTCCTATGCAAGGTATAGCCCTTTATACCTGTGTTCAATCATGGGTGGAGTCCCACCAGGTCTCTGCTATCTCTATGAGACTGTATTTCTTACTAGTTAGCAGGAGGACCAGCTCGTCCTGCTTGGAGGCCTACAACTTCCTGTTTCACTGAGTAAAATTATAACTAGGGTGACCATATAATTTTGAGAGAAATGCAGGATGCTGGGATAGGAAATATGGGATGGAAGCACGACATATCTCTCTCTCTCTCTCTCTCTCTCTCTCTTTCACTCACACACACACCCCCCCCCTTGACCCCACAGCTCCCAGGAGCCCTGAAGGTGGAGCAGGGTGGGGTGGGACAGTGCAGAGGCTGGACACGGCTGGGAGCGGCTCCTTTGTGTTGCCCCCTGGACTCTGCCAGCCTGCACTGTGTGGCCACACGGTACCTGCCTCTGGAAGCCACCAGCTTGCCCAAGCCCTGGCCCCAAACCCCTCTCCCAGCCCTCCCTGCCCCAGCCAATCACCACCACAGGCTCAGTAGTTGTAGTAGTGCTCAGCCCAGCCCACCCCTTCTCTATAGCCACTGCTCAGGAGGAGCTGGGATAGGCATGTCTGGGTGGGGTGGCACCAATTCAGGGCTTTTGCTTCAATTTTCACCCACCAGTCAGGATGCCAGGATGGCCTATGAAATCTGGGACTATCCTGGCCAAACCAGGACTTACGGTCACTCTACTTATAACAACACACCAAGCAAAACAGACAGCTAATACTACAAGCAATGCTTCCGTGAGGCATAAACTTCAGCAAATGGAAAACAAACACTATATTTAGCTTTGTAGCACCCATCATACAACATATTCATAATAAAAATTCATCTGGAACTCAGAGATGCTACAGTAAGGGGAACTTTAGATGCAACTATGATTGACGAATAAAGAGGTTGCCATAAAACTATAAATCTTGGCTATATATTGCTCTAATTTGGAGTCACTGTTTTCCCATTGACTTTAAAAGGAGCAGGACTGGGCCCCATGTTGATTGACATTTAAAAATAATCCACTTAATTATACAAAGGAAGTGTTGGTACGGTGGCGCTAACTTAAACAAATCCTGGTTAATTAATAAACAAATACATTCTCTCAAAATCAAACTAAGATGGTTATGGAAATATAATGAAGCTCTCTTTCCCTAGCTTTCTGGTTAATGGAGAAACATCCTGTAGGAATGGATTTTTACAGTGCATGAAGTGGAAAAAAATACAATAAAAATGACCTTATCAACAGATCTGTTAATTGAAGATGTTTGCTAAGTATTGACCCAAAATGCATTTCACAGAATATCTGTACAAAAATTGAATGAATACCTCTGTGAAAAAATCGTCTTTCTCTCTGTATCCTGGTCTAAAACAGCCCCCTCTGCTGGTTTACTCTAGCTGCATGATTCAGTGCACTCGGTCACCTGGACAGCTATGTGACCTGGGCTAGAGAAATTCATGCGGGAGTGGGGAGCTCACTTTTCCTTTGTTCTGTGCAACCCTAGTCCCCCCTCATCTGAGGTTGCTTATGATTTTCAGACATGTTCTAGGGTACTGATCTATGGTGGGAACTTAGTGATGAGGTCATAAAAGCTTTGAAAAGGGGGTCATTCTATTTTGGAGGTGTGATGGGCTAGCTGGCAGTGACTTAGCCCAGGGGTTTTGAAAGGGCAAAAAATGATTGGAGGGCTTGGGATTCACTTTCCTCACCAATCAGGCCCCAGAGACTCACCCTCCGTGTCCCCTGATTGGCCCCTTGGGAACCTGGAGGGCGAGTAAAGGGGTAGTGCGGCTGACTCAGGAGAGACCAGCAAGGGACCACAAAGAAGGAGCTTCAAAGAGCTGGCCCAGCAGGGCGGGAGGAGTTGCCCCAGAAGAGCCTGAAGGAGTGGGACCTACAGGCAGCAGTTGGACCCTCAGCAGCACAGTGCGCGGCTGGCAGGAGAGGCTCCCTGCTGGGCTCCAGGATCCGCTACAAGAGGCTGTGGCCAACAGGAGAGGCTCCCCCGCTCCAGCAAGGATCTGAGCAGCAACCTGAGAGGTTTCCAGCTCTGCTTCCAGCTCCTCCAGTCAGAGGCCAGGCAGCTCCAGGGCTCTGGCAAGGTCAAGACCCCTAGCAGCACTAGTGGCTGCGTGGTAGATTTTTTGCCCACCATGTGGGTGAGCTGAATTCAAGTCTCAGTTGGGGTGAGTGAAGTAATGGGGAAGTTCTTGTTGCAGTGGAAAGGGGTCATTGTGTTCTCCCTTTTTCCCCTTCTCCAGGTACCTAGACTCTATATTCCTTGTTATTTGACATTTTGTATTTTGTGCCTTTTATATTTCACCAACCAGTATTGTTTGCTCTGATGTTTGTTTTATATTTTATTAACCCTGTCTTTTGTCAATGATTGTAAGTGTCTAACCTTTGTTGAATCCTGCCCCCTTGGAGCATTGTAGCATCCCCTGTACCTCCTGGTTTATGCCTGTTACGTTCACAGTACTGTTCTGTCATTATAAGGTATATGGTTAAGGCCTCATTGGTGGTCTGGCTCTGCTCTATAGGGGGAGGAGAGTCCCTACAACTCCCACAATGTTTGTGCACCTGCTCTGATCCCTCCAATTGGAGAGGGGGTACCTCTTGGAGTACCACCCAGGTTTCAGAGGGATCAGACATTTTGGGACCCTGAAACAAGCAATCAGCCTCTAGAGCTCCAGTGGTATCTGGATGAACATGTGAGTAACTTACCTGAAATTTAGCCAGTAACTTAAGATTCAGTGAACTAGACATGTATCAAAAGGGTCAACAAGCTCATTCTGATTTGCTCAAGTGGGTTTTCTATCAATTTTCCATTGTTTTGTATTCCTTTCTCACACTCTCCCTGTTTGATCAATAAAGCTAACTGTTATAGCATGCCTTACTGTAAATGCTTATGAGGGTGAGACTAGCCTTTAAAGCCCCCTTCTCTCGGCTGGCTAAGGTGGGTGTAGGTGTTTTGCCCTCCTCCAGTACAGGAAGCTACTTGTGAATGCTTCAGGCTAAAAGGAAGCCCCCCAAAGTACCACAGTGGGTTAAGCTCCCCCCAGATCTACAGGATCTGCATACCTTGGGCTGCACAGAGCACCAACAAAGACCCAGGCCTGGGTGGTGGTGGCAGTTACCCCAGGCTTGCAGGTGTGCTCCAGGAAGAGAGTTGGCCATATGTAGGTGCCCCCAGGGAGACACCTGAAGCATGGTTTTTGGTCAGGTGCAGTGAGGTGGGCAGCTCCGTGGCCCACCACAACCTCTACAACAAAAAACCTGTTAAAAGAAAATAATTCGGTCCAACAAGGTGTTAGGTTTTGGTGATATAAATATAACAAAATAGATGAGGACTTTTCCTCTGGGCCAGATCTTCAGATGGTTAAAATGGTGGGGGCACTTTTACACACAGTCTGGGAGTGGGGAGCGGGGTGGTGCTTTAATTAGAGGAGCTCCAAGAGCTCCTCTAATTAAAATGATGGCAGGGGCACTTGAACTAAAGCTTGTTCAATGATCAAGTGCTTCCGCCACCATTTTTAAGTGTGGGGACACTGACACATGAGACGCAGAAGGTTGCTGGTGCTCAGCAATTGCCATGCTCCAGCAGACTTGATTAATCAAGTCTGGCCCAATGAGCTGGAATTCCATTGCATCAGAGCTCCATGTGTATCGGTGTCCATTGGGTCCAATGGGCCTAGTCTGTTTTATACAAGCTGAGGATACATCCCTGTAAGTCTCAGGTGTTAATGGAAATCATGTGAGGGAAAACAGACCATTCTAACTGCACACACTTAATTCATCGGGCCACTGAGATACGGGATTTCAACAAATTTGAAGTAATTTCTCAACAGGTCTCTTTTTTCCCTCAAAGAACCAAGATCTTGTTTTTGATCTCCGTTAGTGTATCACTTGGTTTGAGGTTAATTTTCTTAAACACATGCACGCACTATACAAATGCATGCACGCACACACGCACACAGACACTATGTATATAGATACTGTATCAGATTTTATTTCTTTTTGGCAGCAATTCAGACCTGCTGTGCTGTGAAAGTTTGCTCTGAGTAACAAAATCAGTATTTGCAATAGCACCTGCACTTTACATTTGGATACAGATTCAGGAAAGATCTCTAATTCTGCTGGGCCCTTTGTTAACTGACAAAGTTTGGAAGTAACAGAGAGCAAGACTGATCCAAAAGAAAAGAAAAGGAGAGAGAGCACCAGGAGAAAGCATGAGGGTTCTCCATTAACTATTAACTTTAAAGTGGCTAAGAGAATTGGAAACCAGATTTTCTTCTCCCACGAGAAAGTCACAGGAGAAGGCCAAAGGCTAAAGTTCCTTAATACTCCCCTTGCATTAATTCATCTCTGTTAACTTTTCCCGCTCTGAAGCAAAGAGGTTGACTCCTGTCCTATATGGAATTCAGAGGATCAGAGATATTGCAATATCATGCACACACAGAGGCTCTGCACATCCGTGATGCTTCCTGATTTCCAGCCGGTTTCCCTGTGTTCTCCTACCACCTTGTGTTTCATGAATTCCTTGTAAAGGTTTGTTCCACACCATGAAGGGATTCCACACAGGAATGAATGCAGATTCAGACTGGTTAAACCCCTCTGTCATTACTCCCAAGAATATAGGCGTTAATCTCAATGACTTGGACAGCTCAGTTTGGGCAGGTATCAGCTGTCTTCCTAAACCCCGCACCTCCATATACTATTCTGTGTTACTGTTGCACGCTATTAAACAGTTATTATGATGCATGCATCTGTGCATACATGATGCCGGCATGTGTGCAAAAAATTAAGGAACTTCAAAGATAAAATGATTTTTCTTATTAGTACTGTTATCTTGTAAAACTCTATGTCAAGAAACACATTTATCCACATTTAGGTGAGTCATTCTTAATAAGGTTTTGCTTTGCAGTCATATAGCCCCATGCAGAACTGTTTATGAGACAGCCCACAATACAAATAGAAGGACCCTCTGGGCACTATTTATCAGAAAGCACTGAAAGAAGAACTTACTCAAAGAATATATTGGGCATATTTTATTAAAACAGAGCCCTACATGTAACCTCAAGATTGGAACACCCCAACAAAGTCAATGGACTCATTTAAGGAAATCCATTTTTCCTGCTCCATATGAATGCATAGGTCCTATTAACATTAATGGGAGTTACTAGTATTCATCAAAGGAAGAAATGACCCATAAAGGCAGTTAGCTCTATCCTGCGGCATAAGTCAACCTCCTTTCTATATATAAAATGATGGGGTTAGGAAGGAATGTTCATCAACCAATCCACTGATCTGATTGGCTTTATATCCCTAAGTATGTTATAATGTGTAGTTATAAATAAATATGTTTTTAATAATCAATTGGTATTTAAATAACATACAACTGTCTTATTAAATCCTGGTCTTTAGAATGAATAAGCAGTTAGGTCTTAAAGATACAAGAACCAAATGGCCACAAGATTCCAGTGCACTCTCCTTTTTAAATACAAGCCATACATATCACTATGGAATTACTTGGTTAGCTAAGAGCCCAGAAGAATCCAGCAGAGGACCCCGCTCTCAGATGTCCCCTTTCAGCCATCATATACTAGTAAGATGTCTTTTTAAACAATAACCACACTTTATTTCCTTTGGCCTCCACTCACATTTCAAAGAGGATGGGCCCAGAATTCCAGACTTGAAGCAAGTAGTCTGTCCTCAAACCATAAAAGCCAGGAGCATCTAATAGCGGGTTTGAGATTACGGTCTCAGTCAGCTAGACCTACAGTATTTCTAGCATTTGAATTCATGCATTGCCAGAAGAAAAAGAATTTAAAAAACAGTATGCAACTCCACAAAACATTGCCTTTAGCATTATACATGCAAACACACACCTCTGCCTTACATTTTCTTTTAAGGAGAACAATTAATGTGTGCTTCAAGCACTAATTCTTGATCAAACCCTTATCCGAGTTGGAGGTGCTCAGCAAGGAGGAAGGGGAAAGAAAGACATTCAAGGGAGAGAGGAGAAGAGGAGGAAGTAAGCTGTGTGTGTGGTGTCTGGTAGATACAGAGCATATTGCTGGTATTTTCATGAGCTGTTTGTTTATAGATTCTCGCCTATGGGTGCAAATCCAACCCCCTTGCACCAGCAAGGGGAAGTCATATCAAGAAGACAGTAGAGGATGGTTTTATTGCTACCTTCTTAAGTTTCTGTTGGAAAAAAGCACTTTTGGAGGAAGGCCTAGAGGTGCATCACCAGCAGATACTACAGCAGTAATTTGCTCAGGAAATTAATTGTACCTCTCAAGCTAAGGCTGTCTCTTCAGGGTAGAGCCGTTCCTAGGCTTGGCTAGTTCTGTCCTGTGAAACTCTGTGGGTGACATACCTGAGACAAACTTTTGAAATCTGCAGAGGCTACAGTTGTGTTACACTAAAATGCTACATCTTTCAGTCACAGCAGCTGTGCCTCTTTCAGAGGTAGCAATGCTCATGGATAGTCAGTGGGACTTACACAGCCCAGACCGGCATATTTGCTTTTGTGAGTCCATGGCAGATCGGGATTTCCAGCCCATGCTTCTAAGCATGTGGAGCAGTAGGGCTGATTACAACTGATGAGAGAGGCCATTTTTTGCTCTCGCTCTCTTTCTTTCTCTGCATTGGGGTGGAAATGAAAGACCAGAGATCCACAAAAAGTGGGGCCTAATAGAGTGACTCACTGGTATGTCTTTGGCCAGCTCTACTGAAGGGTTAATCACCAGCTGGTTGCTTTCCCTCCCCTCCCCAACAGCTCAACCCTGGCTTTTTCCTTTTTTAACCCCTATCCACAAGCAGAGATTTACTCCCCAGCACATAGGCATTAGGAATTTATTGCAGCTCCACCCGTGCAGTAAATCTAAACGTCAAAGGCAATGCAGCACCAAAGCTTGCCGTACAATGCATGCAGTGCCCTGATCTCCCTCCCCCCATCGGTGTCTGCAGTATCAAAGGGAGCCAGACAGCGTAGCATTTGCAAACTGACTGAGCTCTGAGACAAAGCTTTCACCCTCCCAGAAGATGAGAGCAAGTCACAGATAAAGTTTACCAGCGCACTTCCTCCAATAACTTTTCCCATCACACTCCCTTTTTCTTCAGTTATTATTTTTCCACTCCCCCCCTTATTTTATTTTAGGCGCCTCTGAGAGTTCAACTGTCGCCCGAGGCTTCAAACTAATTTTCTCTTCAGAAATGATTGCAGAAAGCCGCATGCATAATAAATCCCGTTATTGCTCTTGTTATTAAAATAGGTTGTTAGGGAAGTGGACTTGGAGGCCTTTTCGTCTGATGACAGCAGTTCTTCTTAGCTAGGCGCTTATGGCTTATTGACTAAGGCTGCCAGGTTAAAAAAAAAAAAAGAGAGAGAGAGAGAGAAAATCAAAAAGAGAAGGAGCTGTGGCTGCTGTTTCATAGTAAGAAAGTTGGGATGATCCGAGGCAGTTCTTTTAATCATGTCCATGGGCCATGTTTCAAAAGACAGCATATTTCCAGTGTCTCTGGGGCTGTGCTGGGAACAGCTGAAAGAATGTGTATGATAGTTTATGGAGATCCCTTTTTTAAAGTTATTATTATTATTTCCTGGAACAGTAGGGCCCAGAGGCCCTCGCTGGGATCAGGGCCCCATTGTGACAGGCACAATACAAACTAAAAGCAGGAGACAGATTTGCTACAGAACAGTTTGTGACCTAAACAGGTAAAGCAAGATAAAGAGGAGGGGGAAGAAAGGGATACTAATTATTTCCCTTCCACAGCTGAGTAACTGAGACATAGAGAGGTGAAGTGATTTGCCCAAGAGCACTCAGAAAATCAGTGACAGAACTGAATTCAGATCTGAGACCCCATTCAGTGCTTTAACCATAAGTCCCATCACTCTTGATTAAATAGGCCATCTGCTTCAGGCACCAAACCAAAAGGCCTAGTGATCTAAAACTGAAGATTTTTAAAAATGAAGTGCAGTTAAAGGAACAAATTTGCTGTAAGAATAAATTCCTCAAGCAACAAAAGGCTTTAAAGCAATAAAAAAAAATAGATTTGATAAAGGAAACCATACTGGTTCATGGTTAAATAGATCTTTTTCTGGGTACCAAACCAAAATATGTCACATCAAATCATCTTTACTCTATGGACCTAATATCTATCAAGGGAGAGCCTTGCTAAGGGGAACAAATACGGTACATTTTTGGGTTTTGTCATAATGGTACATGGCAAAGTACAATATTTTCTAAAGTGGTTGATACAAGCATGTGTACATATACACCCCAATGCTAGAGGTTCAGTTCTTTCACAAACAGAACTCCCATGGAAGTCATGGTCTGCATGAATGTAACTGTGCACGCTTGTTAGAAGTTAATATTTCAATTCCTAAAGTGGTAGTGGCACCTGAAAATCTCAGGCCAGGGGTGGCCAGCCTGTGTTGCCTGTGCTCGAAGGGGCACAGGCAGCCTCTGCATGGTATGCACAAGATAGAAGAAGGGGGCAGGCAGCACAGCAGCAGATGGGGCAGGGATCAGAAAGCAGAGCAGCAGATCAGACAGACAACAAAGACTGGAGTAGCACTTGAGGATGACCCAGGGTTTAATTTGTGGCATGCCTACCAAAAAAGTTGGGCCCCACTGCTTTAGGCAACAATTCCCAAAGCAGTTCCCTCCTCATGTATCATTGGCAATGGTTTATGTTATTACTAGCCAATTGCCCATCGAGACTGATGAGGGGCAGGTGGGGCGGGGGCTGGGATGGAGTGCCGCCTCCTAATGTCCCATCCTGCCGCTGTTCTGCCTCTTCCAGGGCGCGGAGTGGGGGCCCCACCCTCTGTCTGGTCCTCAGCGCGGCTTCGGAATCATGGTGGTGCTCCCCCACGCCTGGAGCACTCTGGTTGGCTGTTTCCATCAGCCAATCAGAGTGCAAATAAAGTGTTATGGATGGACAGACAGACAGACAGACAGACTTAGGCTTTTATAATATTGGAATAATTAAAGGAGTGAAAATGAAAGGGGATGAAAGCTAATCGAAGTTAGATACCTAGCTGCCACTTAGGACTTTGAAAATGCCCTTCTTAATCTACGTCTACTGGATGATCTACAGCGTGTGAAAATAACTCCTATTGTAACAACCCTTTGCCATGGAACCTTGACTTCTTTAATGGGTTGCTGCTCAGTCCTTGGATGTGATTTGTATCTTATTCACAAAATGCACATTTTGTTTCGTACATTATATCGGCTTCCCTTTAACTGTACAAGAGTCACTATAACATGTGGCAGCCACTGATGGGTCACTTTACTAGCTTCACAACTGCTTTCATTCAAACTTAAATCCATAGGAGTTTGCCATGTTTCCATGGAATTGGAACTTGTGCTCCTGTACATCTCAGTTACTATCTTATGGTAAAATGTGTACCCTAGCACTGAGCATCAATATAGACAAGGAAGTGGAGAAGAATACTAAATGCATTTGCATCTGAAATAGAAATGTAGAGACACAAAACATTAATCTCAATGCCTTGTTTCATTTTGAAGAATACCCCTATGGTACACTTACATTGGTTTAGATACTTTTAATATATGAAGGATAAATCCATGGATTACTTAAATGATATTAATGATGTTCTTAAAGTGTCACTCAATGTTTTAGTGACTGGATGTACATGAATAAAGTTTGGTTTCATGCTTCAGCTGAAAGACTGAACTGCTAGTTGTTCAGGGTTTACTTCCAACCCCATACTTGGAGAATGAGTATTTATTCAGACAGAAGACCTGCCTGTTGAATTTATAATGCCTTTAAAGGATCCTAAAGAGGGCCTCAAAACAAAACTTTAAACAGAAACTTTCTTTGTCTTCCCCTCCCCCCACTTTTAAAGCAATTAAAGGCATTAAATTAGGTGCCTGACTTACAATTTTGTACCTCATACTTTTTAATGCTCTAAACTACAGCTCATACAACATGATATGTGCAGATCTGTGACAGTTGTTTAGTTTTATTAATTGACATATTTTACTTAAGTGTAAACTCAGTATTTTCACAACTGTCATAACGAAAGTACAGATTTTCAGGAATCCGACTGTACTCCTGTGGTCCTGGGTGCCTGGCATAGTTCAAGCACTCCACACTTCAACACACCAACACACCCTACCTCGCAGGAGAGTGAATTTGGAGACGACTAACACAAAAAGTTTTTTTTTAAATATTTATTTAATTTAACTAATGAACTTGAAAAAGGAGGTCAGCAGAAGATTGATCCATGTCTCTGAAGCTACACTTGGTGTGCTAAAACATTCGTTACACAAAAACCCTTCAAATTACACTGAAAATTACCTGAAAGTACCAGTGAATTGTAGCAGCGCCTGGTGGGCAAGAGGGCTCAGGACACATAATTTGGTGAGTTGACATGTATGTGACATGTACACGTGACAGCTTTTTGTCCACAGTAGTACTATTTGTCACGATAAAACTAAAACTAAAATACATCAGCCGTGGTCTAAGTCGCCATGTTCTGGGACAGTTTAATATGACAAAACCTCATGCACATGCACATGGTGACACCACTATGCTAGCCAAATGGTGATTTTTCATCACATTTTGTCACATGTACACGGGCAAATTGTCATGTGTACAAATACCCTCAGGCTGCAGATTTGGACAGTTAATTTAGGGTGTCCATTTGGATGCTCAAACTGCAACTCATTAAGGATGCGTAAAATAATGTAGACACATAAAAGACACTTTAAGTACCAAAGTACAACACTATATGCCCTGTTTTAGCCTTCTAAATTGGAAAATTAGACACAGGTTTCTTCAAACAGGTTCCATTTATAGGTAAAATTTGAAGAATGTAATTTATGTCCTAAGAATGTAAAAGCAATTACAAAAATGGAATGCAACCAAGTCATTTTCAAGTATTCATAGAAAATTGGCACCTCCTGAATATTGAATTGTATAAGGTACTAGTTTTCTAAAAATATAAAAAATCAATAATTATCACTGAAGCACTTTGCTAGCATGTGTCAGTTGGCACAAATAAAGTAAGAAATTCCATTTATCTGTTCCTGCCTGCAGGAAAGAAAAATACACTTTTTATCCTGGTGAATGTACAATGTACCCTGGTAACCCTCTATTCTTTATATTCATCATGACTGACTTTGGTCTGTTCTTCAATGTATGTGACCGCACAGTGTGTTCCACTATAGTATCTCAAAGCCTAGGAGCTTCCTTGGAGTCCTGGTTCTTAGGGAGGTGAGAACTGAGGAGTGTTTCATGACACAATTTTGTGGTGTCTACTGTAGTCTAGCTCTTGGAAACCACTTGGAAACCAGTAGGAATTAGGGGGGAGCAGGTGGGGTCCACAGTGGGGGATCATGCTTCAGCTGATAATGCTTCAGTATCGTGCTTCAATAATGATAAAACTTGTCACTTATCCATTCATATTTCTTGGGGCACTTAACAAAGGACTTTACCAAGGATGACACAAAGTGTCATCATCCCCATCCTACGGGCTGGCAACTGAAGTATGGACAGGTGAAGCAAATTATTAGAGGTCATATGAGCAGGGAAACTACAGCTAGCAACAGAACCTGGGTCTCCTGACACCCAGTCCTGTGCATGAGATAATGCCATCTCATACTCATTTGGCTTACTTGCTTTCTCTTCCTTTACCACCTGAAGTTTTTCTTTGGAGAGACCACAGACCCATCCCTTGACGCTCAAGACAGCAGGGACCACTCCCAGTTCCCAGCCTCTTGGAACTTACTTCACTGCAGCAGACTTCAGAGTTTGGGAGAATAAAGGCAGAAGGGAATAAATAAACTAGAAAACCTATCATCATCATTACAAACATAAAAAGCCACAAATCTGTCACACTGCAGAAACTCTCACTTCATTGTTACTGTGATTTATTGGGGAGCTAATTTTAAACAAGTTTTCTTTTCCAAAACCACAACACAAAAACAAACTGAACAAACAAGCCAGAGGACAGAAGCTAGTCGCTACTGGACAATTTAAGCAATAATCTCATTTGCTTTGTAGTATAAAAAAGCAATAAAGGGCTGTTTACTGAGTGAATAAACACTGAATGAATCACAAAAAGCTCTTTATTGCGATTATACTGCAAGGCAGTGGAGATTATTGTTATTACGCAAGGAGGCACAATGTGAGAATTTAACTCAATGCGCCAGATTTTCAGCCAGTTTAGGTGCACAATTGCATTTGCAAAGTACATTGTGTCCTAAATTTTAGCTTGTGACTGTGATAATTGTGCATGCAAATTAGGTGGTTGGGTGCAAATGCATTTTATTAACAGCCTACAACCAATTTGTGCAGCTCTGCAAGATGGACACATGTTTTGCCCATGGAATTGCAAGCTTAACTGATTTGAAAATTCAGCTTAATGGGCTCAGTTGTCCTGTATGATACCTTTGGGGCTGCAGAAAAGCTAAACCCATATTGCAACGAGCACATAGTTTCATAGTTTCTAGGGTCGGAAGGGACCTGAGCAGATCATCTAGTCCGACCCCCTGCCATGGCAGGAAAGAGTACTGGGGTCAAATGACCGCAGCAAGATGTTCATCTAACCTCCTCTTAAAACCCCCCAGGGCAGGAGCCAGCACCACTTCTCTTGGAACCTGGTTCCAGGCCCTAGCCGCCCTGACCGTGAAGTAGCACCTCCTGATATCTAGCCTAAACCTACCCTCTGCCAGCTTGTGACCGTTATTCCTGGTCACTCCTGGCGGTGCTCGGGGGAACAGTGACTCCCCCAATGCCTGCTGATCCCTCCTGACTAGTTTATAACAGGCCACAAGATCCCCCCTCAGCCTTCTCTTTTGGAGGCTGAACAGGTTCAGGTCCCGCAGCCTGTCCTCATAAGGCCTGTTGTCCCCTGATCATACGAGTGGCCCTCCTCTGGACCCTCTCCATGCTGTTGACATCTCTCTTGAAGTGCGGCACCCAGAACTGGATGCAATACTCCAGCTGCGGCCTGACCAGTGCCGCATAGAGGGGGAGTATCACCTCCTTGGACCTGCTTGAGATGCATCTGTGGATGCATGCCAAGGTGCGGTTGGCCTTCCTGATTGCCCCTCCACACTGCCAGCCCATGTTCATCTTGGAGTCAGTGATGACCCCCAGATCCCTTTCCGCCTCTGTGCTGACAAGAGGGGAGTTCCCTAACCTGTAGGTATGGTGCCGGTTGTTCCTCCCGAGGTGCACCATTCAAAACAGCATACAGTATGCAGAAAGAAATGCACACAATGTCATATTGTTCACCAACGCTGCTGGGAGATTTTTCCTTAAAAGAGGTTTCTAGCAAGCTAAAGAAAAAATGATGATATTTTTCCTTTTGGGTTTAACAGGCTCTTTTACTGGCAAGAGAGAAGACAGGTGCTCTTCAGGAAGCATCTGCCACCCACAAAAGACTCCTAAAAAGATGG
The DNA here is from genome assembly GCF_052110815.1 of Crocodylus siamensis. NCBI lineage: Eukaryota > Metazoa > Chordata > Crocodylia > Crocodylidae > Crocodylus > Crocodylus siamensis. The sequence goes on along the minus strand of NC_143404.1, from coordinate 55,001,493 downwards.
GTGTGCCAAGATGGATAAAAGATAACTTGCATAATAGCTCCCTTATGGTTCTTCTCTCCCCCCACTGATGTTCCAAAAATGGGAAAGTGCTGTGAGGAGCAGCCCTGGCCTCTGTGGAGTATGCTGCTTGGCTCAGAGATTCAGCAGGGGTGCAGCCATCTGCACCAGCAGGCAGCAGATGTGCTATCATTGTTCTGCCCTGTGTTTCTGAGCTGCAATCATCCTATTGTATGTGTGTAGTAGGCCCATGTTCAGGTTGTAGCACTCTGAGGGCGCATCTACACGTGCCTCTTTTAAGCAGGCTTAGCCTAAAATCACCATTTTTAAGGTGCATGAAGGGCATACATCTACGTGTGCACACTGTTAACGTGTCTTAAAAATGACAAAGCGAATACCTAAGTAGCATTAGTGCACATACGTGGTGTGAGTCAATGGATACACACTGCATTAAAGTGCATGAGCACATCTGCATGTGCGCTAATGCGACTTAGCTATTTGTGCCTAAATTTAATGCACCTTAATGCGCATTAGCACGTCCACATGTAGATGTGTGCCTACATCACTTTAATGTCCCTGACGTAAAGGTGCATTTAGTTTAGGCATGCATAAATACATGTTTGTAGTAGGCCAAATCTTGCTTGCCATAATTATTTAAAATAGGTTTCAATAGGACCTTCTGGTTAAGGCAAGGAGAAAACAACCTTTATATCACAAATATTTCCCTATCTTACCTAAAAATTACTACTATAAGGAAAGCATGAGGGCTGTTATTGTCAACAACAGCAAATGATGGTTAAAATAAAATTACAAAAAAGAAAAAAGAAGATCTAACATATTATAGGAAATGTAAGTGGGAAAAACCCTGACAAACCTTAAAAATATCAATCCCCTGAGCTCCAAGTGGTAGATTTAGTTTTTAAATTGTTAAATAAACACAAGGCAGGAATGGAGGGGGGCGACATAGATGAGAATAGAAAGTATTTTGTTGCTGATGGTTGTGAATCTCCTTTGAAGGTTTGTTTTGCAAAGGATGGGACTTCCAAGAGTCTGAATTCAGCTCCTTTGGGCTGCCAGCCTTTGTAAATACTTCCACAGACTACCAGTGGGGATAAAGGAGCTCCGGCCCTTGAGAATGAGGCCTTCATGTTCAAGACACGGTTTCTCAGAGTGTGATGTGGTTTTGGCTGGTCTACAGAAACCACTTACACCTGGTTTACTTCAGCAGTGCTGGGCAGGATATGGTATAAGACCTGGACAGCTAAGGCTAAGCATACCAGATACACACAGGATTGGCTTCCATAGCCTGTCCCAGTAACAAGACGGCAAAGACCCTGTCCCCATTTTTATTCACTTGACCACAATTCAAGTCTAAGCAAAACATTTTTTGAAGAGCAGTTCTTTTTCTCATCCCTATCTCATGTTACCTTTTGGCCATGTCCTTCCTTAGGTTAAACTCTCCTCAAGAGAAAGGCTGTGATACTGGCATTTCATCCATTTGATATTTTGCTGGATTTTATACACGTTGTTACACTCAGGCATTTTGCTTTGGGGAAAACCAGGAATCAATGCCAACTCCCTCATTTCCTAGTAGCAACAGAGAAGGATTCAAATTGTCTGTTATACCATCAGGAAGTGGGGGTGGAAGCCAGTAGTGGCTGAGAGAAGGAGAAAAACTAGGCAGTGCTCAATAAAAACCTCTCACGCAGGTTAAGAAAAAAAGATAAGATGCCCAATTCATTCAGATTTGATGCTGAACTCAGTGCATGCTGGGACAGGACTCTGGGACATCAGTAAATGACTTGGAAATCCCTCATGCTGCTAAGGGCCTTGTTTCACACTGCACTTCGAGCTGCTCAACTGCTGATTGGTGTTAATGCTAGCTCGAGTTTGGAGCAGTCACACGTTAAGGTCAGAACCCTTCTCTGACTATCCCCAAAATGTACAGCTGTGACTTGGCACTAAAAGGCTAGCAAGCAGGGGCCTGACTAGGAGCTACAGCTGTGAGTTACCACTACAGGACTTGTGAGCCAGGACAGGCTTCTATCCCTGCATTAGGTGGGGGCGGTGTGAGAGATGGGGTGGGGTGGGGGATGGGAACATGAAGCTAGGAGACAGAGAGCTGAGCACCAGAACTTACCCCTGGATAGCATAATTTAGGGGTAGAAAATTCATCCACAAAGAACAGGAGGGTGGGAAAGGGGACATTGCATCCTGGGATTCTGGAGGACGGCAACTTGGGTGCTTCATCTGTTGGGGGTGGCCGCATTTTAACAGGACACAAGCTGGGTAACATGGATCAGAGACAAACCTGTCCTGGAGCAGTGTAACTTTAGGCCACCTAAAGTTTGCATAAAACTAGATGCAGGTGTTAATGTGTGGACAATTCAGGGGGTATGAACTCCAAAAGCTGTCTCCATAGGACAGAACAGGCTATGTCACTGACTTCCTAAAAGCAGTCATTCTGAACCTATTCATGGCATGACCCTTATAGACAAGTCAAGACACATTCATCATATTCAAAAGTAAAGTGTCCACAAGCGTTACAGCTGTTTCCAACAGATGACTTGCTTAGAGTCAAATATCATTCATTTGATTGATGGAGTCTCCAGATACCTGGAATACAACAGCCATGTCAACCACCCAGTAATCGTCTATAACCAGCTCTGCATGCAATTGGAGGTGTGAGTGCAGCTCATGTAGATGTAGCCAAGCTAGCGTTAATCTAGTTATCTTGAATACTGGTAGCAACCTAGGCTCAGCAGCACAAACTTCAGCATGGGCTGTAGAAGCCTGCCTAGGACCCCCAATACCTATTTGAGCCACTAGCTTACACTGGCTTCTGCACAATCTCATGGTTTCCCCAGGCTAGCTAGATTTAAGCTACCTCAATTCCATCTGTCTGAGCTGAAATCATACCTCTGGTAACAATGTAGGCATATACCAAAGACTGTTTTTAATCAACCAGTCCTCTCCCCAAAACATACAATATTTTGAATCGCAGTCATAAAAATAACCTTGTGCAGCATTTTAGTTTTATTCATTTATGACTTAGTATCATTATTTGCCATGTGGTTTTTTTGAGAGAGGAAATATCAAAGTGGCAGAACAGTGTTGACATGTTCTCGCTCCCATTTTTTCTGGGTTTGTCCATTCAAACAGTAAGCTCTTTGGGTCAGAACCTGCCTTTCATAATGGGTTTGTGCAACACCTCCCACAATGAAGCTGTGATTGTAGCTTGATTTGGTAGGTACTATAGTAATACGGATAATGCATGATGCTTAAATGATGAAATCTAGATTTCAAATGTTGAGACTTTTATAGAAAAAAAGATTTAACAGTGATTTAAGACATAAATAAAAAATGAATATCTAATTCAAAGGAATTTTCTGGAATACTTTTGATGGACAGAATGTAATTACCTATTCTGGTTTTGGCCAGCACTTACGGTTCTTGTAAAAAATACATGGCTTTTTAATGACCAATAAATGGCCGGGGTTAAATGCAATCCAAAAGATTAGCCAGCCATGGATTTGGGGATGAAGTTTTTCATGAAGCTCTGTCAGGAAGAAATTTAATTTAAAAAAGAATAGAGCTTAAAAGAATAATGTATCTGGGTGGAAACTTGCTAAGGAGATTGGAAGGGGACTTTCCCTGCCCCCCTGCACTAACTTGTTCTATTAATCCTTTAAATTCATTTATTCGTTTATACACCATTTAGCTTGTTAACTGCATGCCAGTACAAATCATGGCATGCTCCTCCCTTCTCTCATGCTCCTTGCACTGTCAGGACTGTGCTGATGCTGTAGTAACTTTTGTGGTCTGTTTGTATGGCCTCTGGGATGCAAACCTTTTTTTTGTCCCCTTGGGGTGCCATCGATACTTTATTAAGTGTTGCCTCTCACTTTATCTGAGGAAGTGAGGAACTAACTGCATTTTCTTCCTCTCTATTGGTCTCTGAGGGCAATAAATAAACAGAAAATCTCTAAAAATGTCTAGTAAATAACAGCTGAAGGAGGACTGACTCATAATTTATTTTAAAACTAAAATTTATTTTAAAAGTTCACTTCAAGTGTCAGTTCTCTCTTTTTTTTTCCTGGACCCAGGTCATAAAATAATGATGTGATATATAACTGAGATTCTGAATATCCCCAAATCTGAATGCTATAACAGTGTGACATTGGTTCGTTCTAGTTTGACTACGCATAATGCCTGAAGCCAATTCCTGATTTGGATTTGGTACATCTTCCCAAATCTGGTGAGGTTTAGATCTCCTGCTTAGTTTGGGAGCCAGTTTCCAGTAAGAAATCACTAATGCTTCATCAAAACCCCAAAGCAAATAGTCGGAGATCATAAAAGCTTCTTAGAACTTTTCTCCCATACAACTTGTCTTTTTCATGCTGCCTCTGCACTTCCTGGTTCCAGTCAAGACGAAGAGCAATAGTATTATAAAATGCCCTGAAAAAGGCTCAGCTAGTAATACTTCCAGTCCGACTGGCAGAAGGAAATACCATAAATCTTACAAGAAAGTTGGCTCTTAGAAGAGTACTAGCCAGTCATGAAGTTTGGATAAAGCCCATCACTATGGGTATGTATCCATACCAAGTTCCCCGTTCAGCTAGATTCAGCATCATTTGACTCCAGACTTCTCCAGTGTTTAAAGGTCATGTTTAAGCTATCTGCTGAACTGAGACGAGAATCTGTAACATAGTTACGTCTACCTATCACCAACACATAGCTAAGGTGGCTGGGGAGAACAGGAGATCTCAAACTCCCAGGGCTTACATGAGACAAAAGAGCTTTACCTCAGCTCTTACCACTACAGTTTTTCAGGGCTATTTTCCAGGGTAATAACTGCAATAATCTCTCCTTCTCTGGGTGGCAGAGGAAGGAACTGAGCTTCTAGAAGGTGCTGTGTTCTTTCTCTGTGCATAGGTGCTATGATATAATCCTTAATTACATGATAACGCTCAGTCGCAGCAAAAAAGGGTGCACTTTAAGGGCTCTTGTACATGTGACAAGAATTGGCTGTTTTTGCAGTTTAATTGCATCACGCTGTACATGTGTAGGGGGTTTTATGATTTAAATGAGTTTGCTATGTTGCAAACTAAACCACATCCACATGTAGTTTAGCTTGCAACGTAGCTGTTTGTAATCTTGCAGCCTTTTGACAGCTGCCATGGGAGAGGTGGGCTGAAGGCAGAAGCGGCAAGGGACCCGATCCTTTTTTCCCCTGCAGAGCCTGCCCACCTCTCCCACAGCTGGGCGGGGGGGGAGAAGGGGAGGGGGGAGCTGCCGGCACGCTCTGAGCTGTGGGGGACCCCAGACCTTCCCTCCTTGGCAGTGGCACCCACCTTCTAGCAGCTCACCCAGGTGGCCCTGGGGGGCACTGGCACCATGAAGGGAAGGACTGGAACCCCTCACAGCTCCAGAGCTGCTTGGTCTGCCAACAGCTTGCCCCCTGGCCATGCGAGATGTGGGCAGGCTCTGTTAAAACAAACAAACAAAAAAGGATCAGGCCCCTCACCATAACAGTGCTGGAAGCCCCTAAACTGAAATGGTGGGTTTTTAATCATCACAATTAAAAACGCACCATTTCAATTTAGAGGACTAAACCCCTGTGACGTACAAATAACCTAAGGGTTTGTTTCACTGTTGGCATTTACAAAAGTCTCCATGTTCATTTTCCATAGAACCCCTATCTAATGCATGGGATTTGATATTCTGCATTCTCCTTATTATTATGTACATGACCTCATTTACTGCACACTTTTCAAACTCAGTTTAAATTCAGAATTATTAATTTCCTTATGCGCTTTTCTATGGTGCTTGAGAGTGCTTCCAAAGCGTTAATTAAAGTATCTCCATTGAACTGCTATGAAACAATGAGGTGGTATTAGGGCTGTGGAAAGCTTTGGTCACTGATTTGATTCAGTGGAGATTTGGCCTGATTTGGTAGCCAAATCTCCAAATCTAGCTGAAATCAGGAAACCCTTTAATCCCTCCGACTTGAATCAGAGCCTTCCGAATCGATTTGGAGAGATTCGGAGATTCAAACATAGACACAGCTTTAAATGTTTTTTCTGCATACCTCAAGGCACCAGGTGGCTTGTCAATGCTGCGATAGTGTGGTGGATGGAGCATCCCACAGGAGCACGGGGGGGCGGTCTCCAGTGTGCTCAGCAGTAAACCCAGAAGTGGACCAGAACCACTTCTGGTCCACTTCCGTGTCCTCCGGGGAGCATGCAGGGGCCCCCCCACACCTCCCTGCTTCAGCGATTGGTGCCATCTGGGTCTGGGGAGGGGGGGCACCTGGGGTCCACCCATGGCTGATCACCAAGCTGGGGGGGGCATGAGAGGGAGGGCACACTCCCCAGTGGACCTGGAAGTGGACTGGAAGTACTTCCAGTCCACTTCTGGATTCATAGCTGAGTATATGGGGGCCCCCCCTGTGCTCCTGTGGGATGCTCTGTCTGACCCAGCATCACAGTGTTCCCGAGCTGTGCCTGGTACCTTGAGGTATGTAGAAAAAACATTTTTATAGATGTGCCTATGGCCGAATCACTGATTCTCTGAATCAGCATCGAATCTTCAGATTTGGATTTGGCCAGATTGAATCAGGGACAGTTATCCAAATCAATGAATTGAATCGCTGTCCCTGATTCAGGCCGAATCCAAATTTGAATCATATAGGTCCCATTTTGCATAACCCTAAGTGGTATTATCTCCATATAATAGATGGGGAAATGAAGCATGAAACTTAAGGTAAAAAACTTCCTCTAATTTAGGTGTTTAATATGAAATGAGTGGGATCTGATTTTTTTCAGCCAACTTAGCATTGTATAATTCTTGATATATTCAAAAAGTATGGCTCTTATGATTTTTGAAGCTTGGACCCCAGGATATATAGGATGGGCACCCAGAAAATGAGGAACAAATTTGGTGAACATTTGTGAAAATGTGTATTTTCACAAATGGGTTTAAGTGATTGCTCAGGATGATATAAGAACTTTCTGGGAGAGGAAGGGATGGAATCCAACTATGAGACTTCCCTTTTACTTCCAGCAATCCCCTGATGCATTCAGTAGAGATTTTCCAAGTTCTGCACAAAGTAAAGCTGGGGTACTCTATATCACAGATTTCTGCACTCCCAGCTGGTCCTCTGTGTGCTCTGGCAGAGGTTCAACACCCTGAACATGCTCTGGGAAAGGGAGGATAGCACATGGCTTGAGTTTTTAGCCATGTCCACAATTTCCATTTTCAAGGTAGATAGAAGTTCCTTTGTAGCACCTGTTGTTCACCATGGAAGCTGACTGGGACACATCTGACACTGCAGCCTCAGAAGATACAGGTATGACTGTCAGCTCTTTTATTCTTTCTAGGAGGTCTCGAAGCTGTGAGTATTTTAGCAGAACCTCCTCAGGATTGGAATTTGGTCTCCCCAAACAACGCTGTTGAGGCTACTGATGGGACCATTACAACCTTATTGAATAGCCCACATTTTACTGCACAGCTGTAAGACCTCTCTGTATGATGAAAGTTGGTCCTTGCTGTGTTCCCAAAGTCAGAGACCATATAAACTATGGTGGGAAGGAGTTAGGAGATCTCAACATACCAATTCAGCACGTGGGGTCACTCATTCTATTGCCTATGCTGTGTGTATCTCCTAATCCTGGATAAGATGACAATCAACTAATCAACAAGGGGAAGAGAGTACATTATGAAATTATGCAGCCAACCTCTGCTCATTCGTATCTCCAGGAAGAGTAACTCTGGATGGCATTCACTGACTTCTCAGACTCCTTTGTCCAGCATTCTCTATTCAGTATAATCTTTTAGTACCCTAGCTTTAAACCCACTCACTCCTCCCCTCCATTGTTCATAAGGTCTCTGATTTTGTGGACACCAGTAAAGACCAACTTTTATTACACAGAGAGGTCTTATAGCTGTGCAATAAAATGTGGATTATTCAACAGGGTTTTAATGACCCCATCAGGAGCCCCAAGAGAGTCGGTTATGGAGACCAAATTCTAATCATGAGGAGGTCCTGATAAAACGCTGGCAGCTGTGAAACCTCTTATAAATATATGAAAGAGCTGCCAGACATATCTGTAGTATTTGTGCCCCAGAATTCTGTCTCACCCTTTCTGTTAGCCCCTCCCTCTGGTCTACAGTCCCAGGATGCAAGTGGTCTGTGAAAAAATCGATATGTGATCATCATAATGCATCCAAACAAAGTTTCCTGACTTTGGAGTGGTTGGTTTCACATCCATATAAATGCTGTTTTCAGTGTAAGTTTATGTGTGTGTGTGTCTGCGTGCATGCATGTGTGTTTAATAAAATATAGATTAAATGAAGTGTTATTCTACAATGTTAGTTTAGCTATTAGGGCTGTGTGAAGCTTCGGATGCTGATTCGATTCGGAAGAAATTCGGCTGAATTCAGTGGCTGAATTTTTGAATCTGAATCGAATCAGGAGACCAATTTAAAGGTCCAAATTGATTCAAAGCTCTCTGAATCTTTGGAAAAGATTTGGAGACCTTTGACGATTTGGTCAGTTCCTGGTGGCTGCAGCAGGGAGCTGCAGCTGACTCCGAGCTGGTAAGTACTAGGGGCAGAGGAGCAGGTGCTGGGGCCCCCTGCCAGCCCCCCAACCCCCTCTCCCCAGCCACTCCTGACCCCCACTTGCTCCTCCAGCCCCCGCATGGCTACCTCCACCTGCTCCAGCTCGGTACTTTAAGAAAAAGCCCTAGTGCTCACCTGGTGCTCCCGCTGGTGGTGGGGGGTGTGTTATCCCTGCTGCCCTCCACTGCCCCACGCTGCATGGGAGGCTCTGCATGAATCCCTTGACTCCCTCTGCTCCCCAGCCCCACCACAAGTGCCCTGCCTGGGCCAGCTCTGGCTTTTTAAGAAAAAAAAAACCCAGGACAAGCCCCATGACTTACCATGCCTGCAGAGGCCTTGGGGCTTCAGGGGCTCATGAAGAGCCCCTCATGTGGCACAGGGCAATGGGGGCAGCAGAGATTGCCCCCCAGTGGCAGGAACAGTGAGTGTGGGGCTTTTCTCATTTTTTTTCTTCTTAAAGGGCTAGAGCTAGCCTGAGTGGGGCACCTGTGGCGGGGGTGCTGGGGCAGACAGAGGGGTTGGGGGCGCTTGTGCAGCGCTCCCCGTGCAGTGGGTGGCAGCAGGGATTACACCCGCCTCCCTGCAGCACCTGCTGAGTCGGAGCTTTTTTTTTAAGAAGTGCCGAGAGCCGGAGCAGGCAGGGCAACCATTGCCGGGCTGGGAAAGCAGGTGGGGAATGGGCCTGGCTGATTCAGAGATTCGGCAGCAGCTGAGTCTCCGACTCAGATTCGGCTGAATCAAATCGGGACAGTGATTCGTATCATCAAATGGAATCACTGTCCCCCAAATCAACCCAATCCGAAGCGAGTACTAGCTGCTTTGCACAGGCCTAGTATATATCCTGGACTACCGGCCACTAGTCAAAACAAAAAGAACATTATGAAGCATCCAGGTGATGCATAAAGCGGTTCGTTTCTCTGGAGGCCACCAAAATCACAGACACACACTCATTAGATGGCACAAAAGGTGTATTTGCAAATAGGGTCAGAGCAGAGTCAAAAACTCAGATTACTCTGAACCCACCAAGGAATTTTGCAGGCTGTATTTATCTTTTTCCTCCTAGGCACATGTGCAGAAACAGGAACTCTTACAGCTCACTTCCGTTTCATACAAGCATACATGTGGTTACACCACTACATACATTGCATATATAGTATAATTAACTACTTAAGTATGCAGGGCGGAGAGGTAAATATGCATCAGCTAATTAAGCATGCTCAGAGACTACTATAGGTCACCAAGAGTTCAACCCCCCCCCTTTCAAGGACACAGTCAGTTGAATCCCAGCTTCTGTAATCTGTATGAGAAAGGCTAGGGAGAAGCTGGGGAGAGTCTGCGATTTAGTATAAGAAAAGCTGTGGCAAGGCTGGGAAAGGAACAAAGTCCTTGGCAGTGTTTCTTTCTTATCGGGTGCAAGATGCAAGCTGTGCATTTCTAACAATACTCCATTTCTAACAATATTCCATTTCTAACACAGGTGTTCAGTCACACAGGAGCATGGCAAACCTAGTACACTGCTCATGTGTACCTGATATGTCACTCAGCACTGAAGCAGTTAACAAACATTTTACTTGTTTAAAAATGCAAAACAGCTGCTTAGTTCTGCACTTGGCAAAACATACCAGGCCTCTTTACACTCCTTCTCTTCTGCTGCTCTTGGATCATTGCAGAGTTAACCAGCTGTTGCATGCCAAATGCCAGTTACGCCAGTTTGGAAAAGCAATAGCAGAGATAACTTTATGGCGGTACAAAAGGAATGGAAACAATATGTTATTAAACTGAAAAAGACAATATTTATACTATAAGCATTTTCAGGAACATAATTGTTACTTTTTCATTAGAATATTTTGAGTGGTTAACAGTGCACACCACAAATACACCTAATTCATGTGCACAATAGCAGCCAATATCCTTGCAAATTATTGATTAGGTTCATAGCTGGCTATTTGCACAGGTACTCACTACAACTATCCTCACATAATGAGCACTCAAATATGCACCTTTTTTCAAATGCAATTGCTTGTTTGAAATCCTGAAAGGGAGCCGTTCCATAGCTTCATTTTCAGTCTCTAGGGGCTGTGACTTTTGGGAAACCTTCACTTCTCATTGGCTGACTTTGTTCCAAGCTGAGAATGCTAGGCTACCCAGGTTGTTTATGGTATCAGGTTTTATTGCAAAAGGTTCACACTAGCTCTTGGCCAGAGTTTAAGAATGTATGTTTAGATACTGGCCAAATTTCAGAAGTGTTCAGATCTGGGGCTGTGGTCCCTCAGAGGGACAGGAAACCAGCTGCAAATACCAAATCCAGAAAGAGGTTCAGATCCTGAACCACTGTCCCAGAGGTGTTTGGCTCATGCTGACTTCCAATCTACACAAGTGTACTTCTGACTAAAACGCAAGCAATAAAAAAAAAAAAAGAAGCTCTGAAACCCTCCAAAAAGTGGTGCTTTTCGTGAGCTGGCTAAGAGGTTGTATGGAGTGTACTACATAAACATCACAGGGAGATTCTCACAGTGTCCCTGTGGCTGGAGAAAATGGAAGCAATATCATAGGCATTCACTGAAAATTAAACTCAGTGAAGGGCTCTCTGTTTTTGTCAGGGAAAAAAGTTGCAATGGGAAACCCAAGGGATTTGCTCCAGGTCTAACATTTTGCTGCACAGGAAGCAGCTCACTGTACATCCCATGCTTGTAGTTTGAAATCTCAGGTTTCCAGAGCAGCCTCCGCTCCCTATACCGGAAGTCTGACCAGAAATTCAGCTGGAGTATGCTGTTTTCCTGTGTTACATTATTTTAAGAAAAGGAATGTAGAAAAGAAAGCATCTCAGGATGACCAGCGCAATGTGACCATACAGGAGGTTACCAGACCCAAGCAGAATCCAAGGAAAAATGGCAATGGCACGTGCTGAGTTTGAAAGCAGTACACCGTGCTTATTGCTGGAAAAAGGTACAGTGGTACTTACCGTCTTTTGCACGTGTCTAGATCTAGAAAAAAAGAAGTCTTCAGCTTTGTTTTAGAGCTATATCCTGGGAGATTGGGGCCTTCTCAACTGGGGAAGCTACAGACACCTTTTAGGAGCTGTCTGTAAATATGCCAAACATAGAGCCCAACCAGCACTAAAATCTATTTACAGCACTTGCCATGGCACATTCAGCCCCATAACGCCTCTAGAAACCTCCTGTTCAGCACTCCTGATGAGTGATTTGCTGTAGTGCACCTTTCTCTTGCCTACAGGTCTTCAACTGTTTTTCTCGTGACACACACATCCCTGGGTATCAGTTCCCATTGGTATACTGTTCCCAAATCGTGGCATTAGTTTCTTGATATTGAACCTTTTCTGACTTAAAGTTTCTGGGACTGACTTGGCCTTGATGCATTTTCTCTTGCTGTTCAGTCTCTGGTGGAGATTCACTGGGGCATGGTTTCTCCAGCCTTCAGCTTTTACTGGTGTGCTCCTCCAGGTCAGCATCTTTCTGTCTTCACATTGGGTTGGTTGTTTTTTTTCCCTGTGTGAGAATTCATGAGATGTTGACAATGTTTCCTGTGCTGCTCAATTAGAATAAAAATGTGGAAATCTTAAATCATTTCTGGTAATCTATTAAAAAAAAAAGATCAGGCCAATCAAAATGTTCTGAAAATTTCAAAATGTGGCATATTCATTTTCTCTTTCCAACTTTTGTATAACAAAGTAAAATGTTAAAATCAAAAGACGTTTTTACCTAACAACCAGAATTTTTCCTTTAAAAGTGAAATCTCCCCTTTTAACAATTTGAAACTTGTTTTCAAAATTCTTTTGATGTATCCACACCAGGCTTTTGCTGCAAATAGTTGGGGGTTTGATTAAAAAGCATTTTCCAAAGGAGAAACATAAATAAAAATAAAATTCCATTTTAAAGAGTCCTTTTATATATGCTTGATAAGAATGTGCTAAACCAACAAAATTAATGATGACATTCAGTTTGGTTTTGAGATGGTCCTGTCTGGCTTGTATTTTTTGGGTAACAGTGTGGGAATATTTGCCTTCAGATTTACCTTGCAAAGAACACTACGAGCACCATTGCTCCCACCAGCCATCTGAGAGAGAACGCTTCTACAGAACAATTCTGCTATGCCTGGAGATGACTGGTCAGGAGTGCCACATTTAAATGTAGTTAGATTATAGGAAAAACAAGGCTGGGCATTCAAATGTGCCTGCCTGCTACCTACAATTTGTGGCATATAGGCCGGTAAGAAAATAGGTTAGTAATCTCATGTCCAGTGGGGTGGTTTTATCTTTATAATGCAGTGAATTGTTATTGTCAATCATCACTGAAGGATCAGTGCTAAATTTCAGAACCAGCTTTAGTAAGGAAATGATGGCTTCAATATACTATTAATTGTTTGTAAAATGTTTTTTTTTGTATCCTGGTTACAGAAATAGAGTTATGGGGATTAGTTATGGGGATTTCACACAGCAACTAGGGAATGAATAGTGTTATTATTTTTCAGTTTGGGAGAACTAGATGGTTTAAGATTTGGCAATGAGGTATGGACCTTTTCAGCTAAGTGACCTTTCTAATACAGCCATACTTATTAATGTCAGAAAGCAATTATCCTGTGGCTTCCTGAAATAAGTCCAGTCTGTTCCTTAGTGGACAGTTGTCCATATCAGAGAAACCACCAGTGTAACTGGGACTGACTGGCATCTTACTTGGCAATATAAGTAACAATTCATTAGACATAGGGACTCAGCTCTGGTTGAGCTAAGGAAATGTGCACTGATCTGTTTGGTGAGCAAAAAACTTCACTGTCCAGCAGCTTTCATCAGGAACACATTCTCAGCTATGGTTCTTCTGAAAGCTATTTACCTCTAGTTATGTGGGGAAAAGTTTTCCCATCCTGCACAACTTCAGTATTTCAAAAATGTTCCCATTTTGTACCAGGACAAACCCAAGAAGTGTTGAGGATTTTCATAGAAAGAGAGAGAGAGATCTAGCCCAGCACTGCCAATTATTTTGTAGCTAGAACAGTCACCTAAGATGTGAGATACTGTGAATCTCTTATGAGTGCCGTACCTGCACTGCTACTGGTCAGTGTGGGCTGGCACTCTCTCAATCTCCCTTGTTGGAGTTATTCTACTTCGTATAAAGAATTAAACAGTCACGGGAGCAGGGGCTTGAACATGGCTCTCCCACCATCCACACACGTCATATCCCCCAGGCTATGGGCTATATCTGGTTTTCATTTGAGAAGCCTTTCCTCTCAAACACTTTGTCAAAACTAGTCGGTTCCAAAGAGAAGCTTCTACTCTGAGGATTTTGCATTTCCAAAAATAAAAAAATTCCCAATCAGGTCTAATTAAACCCAAAGGCTCAATCTGAGGGGAGGGGACATTTTGTCAGATAAAATACTTTCTTCAAATTATATATCCCAAGATCCACAAGGGTTCAGAAAGAAGTTTCCGTGGGAAGAACAGGAAATTGGGGAAGGTCTGGCTGGATGATTGCATGTCATTGCATTGACAGCCCAGAATAAATAAAGTCCTCTATGTCAGCTGAATGATCAAAATAGGTTGGGTGTTATAGGAGTAAATGACTTCTCTGCATGCAGTGGGAAGATAGAAGGACAAAAAAATTACCTTTCTTTCATGTTTAGCATTCAGAAAGCCCTAGTTTAAGTCACTTGAACTTCACACAACACTGCCCAAGGCTGATGCTACAATCAGCCAGAAATTCTCTGCCTGCAGTGCTTCATAGCTTGCCTACCCTGCTCATATGGCTCAGTGTGAAAGGTTATGTGTGGGCTGTTATTGTTTGGAACAGCTATCTGACCTCCAACCAATTTTTAAAGCATGTCACAGAGCTTAGGAGTTAACTTTCTAATGATGGTGATTATTATTATTGCATTAGATATATAAAAAAGCTCCATATCCCTGTGAGGTTTCTTCTGAATGTCCCAGAAAGAAAACATTTTCATTGTGTGGGCCATGATTGGGAACACATGTAATGCCACACCCCACTTAGCTCTGATCTCTGTTACTAATTAAAGGGGAATAGAGCAGAATGTAGAGTTTCTTTTCATTCCTCGGTTTTGGAGACTGCAAGTGAATTACCTGAAGAGGCACCAAGTTCCCTTGGGTACAATCAGTCATGCAGTTTTTGGGTTAGGCCAGGGTGGGGAGACGGGGATAATTTATACATGCTGCCAACATTATATATCCACCCAACTGGGGAAAAGGAATTTCTCTTAATTAATGGCATGATGTATGACACGTTAGCAGCACAAACTCTTTAATAAACCCTGGTGCCTCTTTTACAATTCACATAAGATGAAAGCATGCTGAGTTACCTGTAGGAACTGGGTATTCAGAAATGCTGGCAGAGCAGCTTGTGGTGTGAGTGTTTTAATAGCTGCACATGGTGTTTTTTCTATAGGCAATTTAGACAAAGCTGCCCTGAAGCATGGGAAGATAGCTATAGTTTTTAGCAGGGGTGTGCAAAACAGGTTGTATTTGATTTGGATTCGAATCAGGGACAGTGATTTGATTTGTTGATTCAGATCACTATTCCCTATTCAATTTGGCTGAATCCAAATCTGAAAATTTGATACTGATTCAGAGAATCAGCAATTTGGTCATAGACACAGCTTTAAATGTTTTTTCTACATACCTTGAGGTACCAGCATGGCTCATGAATGCTGTGATGCTAGGGTGCATGGAGCATCCCACAGGAGCATGGGGGGGGGCAATGTGCGCGTGCTCGGTGGCAAATCTGGAAGTGGACTGGAAGTGCTTCCGGTCCACTACCGAGTCGACCGCTGAGCATGCTGGGGAGTACCCCGTGCCTCCCCAGCTCGGCAGTCAGCAATGGGGGGACCCCAGGTGCCCCCCAAGACCCAGCAGGCATCAGTTGCTGAGCCAGGAAGGCATGGGAGCCCCACGCGCACTCCCAGTGGACCCAGAAGTGGACCAGAAGTGCTTCTGATCCACTTCTGGGTCTGCTGCTGAGCACACTGAGGAGCCCCACATGCTCCTGTGGGATACTCCATCTGCCCTACCATCGCAGCATTCACGAGCTGCCTGGTACCTTGAGGTATGTAGAAAAAGCATTTAAATCTGTGTCTATGTCTGAATCATTGAATCTTTCCAAATCTCTCCAAATAGATTCGGAAAGTTCCGATTCGATCTGGAGAGATTAAAGGGTCTCCTGATTCAGTTAGAATTTGGAGATTTGGCCACCAAATCCACCAAATCGAATCAGGGACTGAAGCTGTGCACAGCCCTACTTTCTAGCCTTACTTGAGGCTGCTACCAGGAGAGGATAATAATGATGATAGAAACAGAAGAAAATGTAAATTAATTTGAGATGGGACAAATTCAAGAGGTTTGGAAGTCTAAATATTTATCTGAATCTGAACCTAAATTTGCCCCAAATCTGAGGGTATTCAGGTCTGGCCCATTTCCAAATAACAGATTTGCTTTCTCCTATACAAAAATTTACTTGTTCGATCCTCTCCTTTTGGTTACATGGTTTCCATTTTGTATTTCTTTCCTCATTTTCTAGTTTATGTTTCCGATAATGCCAGCTAAAAAATTCTGGTTCAGGTGACACAATGGAGAGAGGAAACAGATGGGAGGAGGAGAGATATTTTCTCTAGGTTCCTAAAACAAAGTGTATTAGCATCATTTGTGATGCTTTATAATTATGCACGCATACTTTTAGCCCACATAGAGACATTACACATAAATTGGTATAAGTAATTGAAAACCAGCACACACCCATCACCAAACAGAAGTTCAGCACACATAGACTGGTTTAAAAATGGTGGAACCCAGACTAAGATAGACTAAAGTCAGACTAAAGTGCTTTAGGTTAGACCAGTCGATCGAAATTTCATGCAGAATCCCTACTGACTCCATTTGGGTCATTGCCCACTGGCATCCCAGGCTACTTTGCAGATCCCCACTAACCCTGCCTCCCAGGGTGGTGCACTGGAACTTGGCCCAGGCTCTCAAAGACCTGAGACAGAAAACCTCTGTCCCCAAACCTGCCATCTGCCTCTGGCCAGCTGTCAACAACAGCTGGGGGGGACAGAGGTTTTTCTGTCTCAGGTCTTTGAGAGCCTGGGTCAAGTTCCAGTGCACCACCAGGAGGCAGAGGGGGAAAGGGTGGAGCAGAAAACCTGGCATGTGTGCTCCTGCAGGATAGAGCAGTGAGGGAATGGGGGACTGCTCCCCTTACTGCTCTGTCATGTGGGGGCACAGACATAAGGACAAGAGGCAGCTGCACCCAGGTGGGGAGTGGTAAATCCTAGCATCTGTGTTACTGCACAACAATACTTACAGTAAAACATGTAACTTAGATCACTTCTGCTTCACACTTTTTGAACATCTGTACTTATTTAGCCTTATAGGGCGCATCCAGATAAGGGCACACATGCATTTCCTCAGGGACAAATTGCAGCGGCACATAGTTGTGTCACTGCTATTTGTCTCTGGGGAACACCCGTGCGTGGCAGGTCGCTCTGGGTGAGGTAAGGTAGGCTGGGGCCAGAACCTGGGCTGGCCCCAGCAGCCCTACCTGAGGTCCTGGGGGCCTCTTGGCACTCCAGAGGCAGTGACCTGGCAGCAGGGAGCCTGGCCGGCAGCTGAAGCATGGCTCCAGCTGGCCAGACTCTGGCTTTGGGCAGCACATGCTGCCACTATGTACACCACCTTGCCTTTTTCTAGTGCAGATTTTTTTGATACTGGGCTCTCCCAGTATCAACCTCCTCCTACCCTCCAGCACTACAAATAAGAAGCATGGGGAATGCCTGCATGTGCAATGCATGCGGTGTGGAGCCACAGACGGTTCTGCGGTGCTGCATACGAACATGTGTGCTCATCTGGATGTGTCCCTAGTGCCTGTCACCAGAGTTTCTGAATGCCTTGTGTGTGATTTAGAATAAATTGAGGCCTAAAAGAAAGACACCTACTTTCTAGGTGTTGGTAATGTGGAGATATTCCAGAACTCAAGTCAGATATTATGGGGGCAGTAGAAAGGTGAAGGCATAGGAAGAACAGTGGAGGAAGATCTTTACAAGGCCCTTTGAAGTCAATGGAAAGAATTCCAGTGGATTCACCATGCTTTGGGTCTGATCCCAAAAGCAGCCAGTGAAGATGGGCTTCAAACACACTGACAGTTACCCTATGCTAAACAGCAAAGACAGTTTCAGGTCTCCTTGGCAATGATTTTCAGACTTCTCTAACTGTAAAAAGGCTGCCCTTTTGAATCTGCTATAATTTTTGTCTAAGTCCTTCCTGAGTAGAAATCCACATGGTCAAAGACCTGTATAGGATAATGTAAAGAAAGAATCTAGATATTCAGAAGTGGGTTGCAGCTCTTTTCTTTTGTGCTGCTCCACGGTTTAAAGCAGCAACAACAAAAACTATATAATAAGTATACACTGCATCCCTGAAAAAGAAAGACGAGGGGAAAGGAATCTGTTCCAATCATCCTTCCTTGTTCTAAAACTTTTTTTTCCCTGAGAACAATTTACTGGGGCCAATAAAAGCCCAGCTAATTTCTAAATCAGCATGTAGCCAACTCAGCCACCCAGTAGCTCTGTCCTTGGGCAATATTACTGAAGCACACACAATCTATACTAAAGCGATCAGCTTCCCTCCGGCCTGCCAAGGGGATGCGTTAGGCGAGCCCAAAATATGACAGGAGGAAATTTATGTGCAACTTTTACACATAATATCTCATTATGACTCTCCCCAATCTTTCAATTTTAAAAATAAACGGCCTTTGTAATGATTTTACCAGGAGTATGTTGGAAGGGAGATTGAAAAAGAAAAAGAAAAGTGGCTTTGGCTTGGCTTATTTCTTTTGCTCTTCTCCTCCTCTCAGGTTTTTCTTTAATTTTCCTGAAGATGTTTCCACTCAATTTAGGAAGAAATGGAATTTCCCCCCACATACTCTTTCTTTCTTTTTTGTCCGTATTTTCAAAGAGTGGAACGGCTGACTTAATGAAGGCCCTGTCAATAGCAAAATCATTTTGACTGGTTGGTAAATAATGAAAGTTTCACTTAACATACAGCTCATCTCACCCAGGAGACAAGCTTTTGGTCCCATTCCAAGCCAGCATATTGTTATCCATCCCACTGCACATACACGTGCATGCACGCACACACAATACCAGCCTGCTTTCTTGTAAGGCTAATGAAAAAAAAAGTGAGTAAAAATATCCAACTACATGAAAAATAGGGAGTTACTCATCTATTTCTCAGTGGTAGCAGAATCAGGACCAATGTCTCAAGTACTGGTGTTTATAAATGCACAGTATTCAATTAAACATTTTTCAGTGGAAAGTGACTTGGGAATATATTTAATAAAAAGTTTCATTCTTAGTTAGAGACATCCTCTCACAAATTTGCCTTTCCCCCCCAATATCCTAATGCCTCAATGCATGATTATCACATGTTTTATGGTGGTGACCACCAAGAATGAACTGCTGTGCTTCTCATCATCCACAGGCTCACAGTTTAAGAAACCCTACCTGAAGTGACAATCCGTATTTGGGGGAATTTCCCTTGAGTGAGGTAAAAACCAAAACACAACTTATGCTGGTGGCAAAATGGGTTATTCTCAAAGTGGAAAGTAGGCACTGCCAATGTACACTGAATGGTGAAAAGAGCTTTCCACTCTGGTTCTGATGGAGAAACTAACATTATCAGGCAAAAAAATAACTGGGGTAAATGTAATAATAATCCAGGCCAAGTGAAAATACTGTTCTCTGCTATGCTACACCATAGTTCCCTTGCATCCCAAAACCTCAACATGTATTACTAGAAGTACATTCAGGTCTTTTGTGAATCTCTTACCCCTCTTTTTCAGGTCAGTTCCTTAGGATCCTTGAGGATTTTACCTATATTTACACATTGAATGTCTATGGCATTGCTCATTATTTTGCATGTATTTGGATTTCCTTGTTTCCACTTGTTCTCTTTCCTGGGGATTCAATAAAAATATAAAGATAAACATATGTTTAAAGAAAAACCTTTAGGTAATTTTTTGGACAGTCATATTTTCCTTGTTAACCCAATCCAGGAAAGTTTTCATGAATACCTTCCTTCAAAAAGCCATCATCAATTCCTGTCAATTCCTGTCAGTAATGAGCCAGAGAGTTTCAGTCCCTATCCTGAGTGACTCTTGGCTTTATCCTTGCCCCAAAGGCTGAACACCAAATTATTTGTGTAACTCCTACAAAGGCTGGGAAAACCATAAAACTTCGGGAAGCTGCAGACCAAGATAAATAAGGAGAGTGTATATATAGTTAGTAAATGATCATGAAAAAAATAACACAGGAAAATATAGAGAAAGGTGAACATGTACTCTTTGGGAAATTATGTATTTGTATTATGATAATATTCTACATTTGGAGGGAGAAGATGTTTTAACAGGGCAATTTCTCTGGCTTGATCTATTACCCCAGATTAAGGACAGGGTTAGAGTGTTGATCCTCTGTAGCCTGGGGTCTAAACACTAGCCCATACACTACCAGATTCCCACCGCAGCATTTTTTTAAAGAGTACAATCTACCCTATCAACTCACTTAGAGTTTTGACAAAAAACGATCCTATCAGAGACAGGTTTCTACCAAAGGTAGAACAAGAACTACACAATATTTCTGGAGATGCATGAAGGACATCTGTACAAGGGCATTAAGACAAGGAAAAGTCTTGCACACAGACACAAGATCACTATGTCTCCATGTAGATGAGATGTAGCATGGTTGGATCAATGGAGTTTAGGGCAGGGAGCCCAGGAGATCGTGTTTTTTGCACTGACTTGCTGTGTGATCTTGAGCAAATTATCTGTATTTTCTGGTCATCAGTTTTCATATCTGTAAACTGGAGATAATACAAACCTACATGAATTAATTTTTGGACAGTGTCTGGAATTTGGCCTGAGCTACAGATAGTCAATAAACTTGAAACAAAGGAACGCTGTTCACTAGTTTGAGCTGTTGCCACCTCAGACTCAGCATAATGTGTGTGGCACTAATCAACCTAAGCATTTCTGATGCAGTGTTGAATTTTGTGATTCTACTGATTGCAGTAAATATATATTGTTTGAGATTTTATAATTACTTAAGTTTAAAAATGCTTTATAATGAGTCTGGCTATTTTTCATTTACTTTACATGCTGTGCACCTTATTCAATGCTTTATGAGAAATATGTAGAAAAGATAAGTCTCCAGTATTTTAAAGGATCTATCACCATGGCTTTTAAGTGCCACCTTGATGACATTGCTCAATGCTAGTAAAAGACAGTATAATTTTAAGAGAACACACACAGGACTAGGAGTCAAGAAATCTTGGTCCTGTCACTGTTTTCCTATGGGGCCTTGAACAAATGCCATTTTCTTCGCTCTGCATAATATACATTTCTCCATCTGTAGAATGGGAACCCCACATCACGTCTGTCCCAGTTCTTATACTGGCACCTCTCACCATGGCATCAGATCACCTCTCGGAAGTGTATTTCTACTTAATGTATGAACAAACGAAACACTGGCACTTCTTTCCAAATGAAGAGATGAACCAGGAGAACCAGGTTCTGGACCACTTACACATATTAAAGGACAGGCAAAGGGTAGGGATTAATTAGAGGGTGCTCTTTAGGTTTTTCAGTTTTTCTTTATGTCCCTCCTTTAGGTTCACTGCCATATCTCAGAGGCAAGTATCCCATATTTAGGCCCTGGCAGGTTGAGAGATCAATATGTGGGACATGATCTACCCACAGTCACAGTATGCAGTTACCTAAGGCAGCAAAATGTTTAGTAACAGTTTGTGGTTTCAAATCCCAGAACCCATAAAGCTCAAATACAGGTTCTAAATGTAAGGCTATGACCTCTCCACTCACCAATAAAACATGCTCAGACTCATAATAAACAAAACATTACAATTCAGGGTGGCAAGGCATAAACCAGTCACATGTATTTTCTTTCTGGTCACTAAGCAAATCTTTGCCTTTACCAAAAAGCTACCTCAGTGAATGGAGTAAGCAAAACAGTCTTGATTATAACATAGGTTAAAAAAAAAGTTGGAGGAGGGGGAAAAAAGAAAGAAAAGAAAAGTCAAATAAACTTAACCTAGGGTTTCTCGTGGGATGTTTTATGTTTTTGTTGTTGCATAGCAGAGTACCAGCCAGGAAAAACATGGAAGGGACACAAGTGTGATAATATAATGATACCTTTTATTAGCTCAATGAAGAAAAAAGAATAACAGAGCTCTGGATACATCAAAGGTCTTTTTCCTTCACTTTCAGGATGCAGTAGGGGAAAAAAACCCACAGCTTTTTAATCTTGTTAGTGGCATGAACTCACGGTGCTGGCTTTTCATTTCACTGGTTCTCAGGTTAAGCTCGGGGGTTGGGAATGGGGGAAGGGGCTGACTGGAGGAGCTGGCATCTGGTTATACAAAGATACACATTTCTAGGTCATATTTTACAGCGCAAAAAATAAACCTAAAAGAAAGTTGCTGGCTACTTTCAGCATCACACAGTGGTAACCTCAGTAAGGTGTTTTCCATTGGTTATCCTTAGAGCTACAAAAGATAACAGGAAGGAACAGAATAGATTTTTAGGAAGATTGCTATTTTAGCAGATTTACTGGGTGACAATATGTAAAAACCTGAAGCCAAAGATGGGCCAGGAAGGAGGGAGAGAATGCTTGGTATGACTGAGTCTAGACCCATTGATCCACTGTTCAGCAGGGAAAGAATTCAGAGCTTCTGGGTACAAAAAGGAAAAAAAAAGGAACACAAGATTCGCCTTCTAATTTCTAGAACAACTTGATTTAGTGAATTTGGGATATGCTTCTCTCCTATTCCCAGAATGCCCTGCCTTCCTTCCCTCTATTTATTTCGACTTGCCTTGTTTTTGTGTGTGGATGAGACTGACTTGAAGAGAACCATCTTTAGACTGCCTGTGTTTTTAGGGGAAATGCCTCTTTTATCCAGGAAGTAGGTTCTAGACTTTATATACAGTTCCAGCAGTACAACAGTGGCAACAGTGTTACTATTCATAGCTGTCTCTTTCACAATTCTTTGTGAATGTGTACAATACTTCCACGAGAAAGTGTACTCTTCTGTCCAAGAATGTGTTCCAAGCACTATTTTGGGCCGCACACGTAGGAAGGTCTTTCCTGGAGACTCCATTATGAGAGAAAGAAAACATCTAACTTTACTGAAAAGTATGGAATTGTGACCATCACTGATGAAATACAACATCCGGTGCTTAAGATAGATTTTTCCAGCAATTATGGAGAAATCTACCTTACTTACCTTACTTACGTACTCAAAATAGCCTCATGCTTCAAGAGGAGGGGAGACATTTTCAAGCATAGGAAGAGAACAAAAGGAATGAAAAGAGTTTATGGAAATATGGAGAGGATGAACCATCTCCGGAAGTGATCACAGACTATAAGAGAATGTTTTTTGAAGGCAACATTTCTCCCCTTCATCCCAACATATTATTATCCTTATTATTTATCCTATATAACTTATTCATGTAATTGCATAACCTAGGCACTTTCACTGCTCTTGCCTTTATATTTTTTTAAGATGCTTTGCTACAGGAAAAGTGTGAAGAGCCTGGACTGGAACATGTCTTAGGATAGAGTGAACAACAGGTCAAAGGAACAAATAAGATGTCACTGGTTAAATAGTCCCTGAAAGGAATGGACTGGAGAAGGGAAACATTTGAGGGAAGTGCAGAGCATGGTGAAGAGGAGACAGTCTGGAAATAACAATGATCTCATTGGCCGGTTAGGAATTAACAAGCCATACAGACGTTTGGTTTCGGCTACAGAAATGGTATTTGACCAGCCTGTCCAACTGTCCAGAGATTAACAAGTCATCTCAATTAAGCATCATTTTATGAACCAAACATTACTTTTATTTCAATAAGATAATCATTTCAGAACCTGTTCTGCCCATTCACTGTCATTCTTTAATAAAAGCTGTCCAAGAGTCACAATGGAAAAAAAAATCCTAGGAGCAGTTACTGTATTTTCCACAGCATGAGGCACCTTCACGTAAAGTTAGAGGGCCAGGAATATTCCACCAGTCCAGCCATCTGAGCTTCCACAAGTGCTTTATATAATTGCAGTGGAATCTAACTGTTGATCATCTGGGCCCATCCACTTTACTATGCTCCAACAATCCAAGCGAAAGCACTTGATGAAATTTGCAAATGGCTGGAGATAATTTGGTAAATTTCTATTACATTACCAGGAGTCCCAGACTAGGACACAGAAGGATTTTAAGAGATTTAAAATGGAGATAGGAGACTAACTCTGAGGATTGTGGGTGCTCCCTAATAATGCAGGATAGGCAGAAACCACTATAATTAATGTGTGTAATCTGATAAATTGCATGCATTTAAAGTTTGCTTTTTAGCTCTTCGCCTCAAATAATACAGATGATAATTTCATAGATTTCATAGACATTTGGACTGGAAGGGACCCTGGAGGATCATTGAGTCCAGCCCCCCGCCCCAGGGGCAGGAAGTCAGCAGGGATCATAGGATCCGAGCAAGATAAACATTCAAATGTATTTTGAAGGCGTTCAAAGTGGGTGCTTGAACCACCTCAGGTGCCAGTCTGTTCCAAACCTTGGGGGTCGGACAGTGAAGAATATCTTTCTTATGTCCAGTCTGAACCGGTCACAGTGGAGTTTGTGACCGTTCAATCTTGTCATCCCTTGGGGGGCCCTGATGAACAGTCATTCCCCCAGATCCTGATGAGCACCCCGATAAGCTTATAGGTGCCCACCAGATCACCCCTGAGCCTGTGCTTTTCCAGGCCAAATAGCCCCATTGCTCTCAGCCTCTCATCATAATGTCTGTTTTCCTGACCTCTGATCATGCGTGTGGCTCTCCTCTGCACCCTCTCAAGCTTCTCCACATCCTTTTTGAATTGCGGAGCCCAAAACTGGATGCAGTACTCCAGCTTCAGCCTAATGGTCAAATCTTATATTTATGGAACATTGAATGAGCCATAATCCAACCATAATGCCACCACGCAATATACCATACAATATATTGAAGAAACATAGCACACTTTGTCCTTTGATTTCCTTTAAAACGGTGTCTTCCTGTGACCTGGCATTCTAATGGTCTCTCTTTACCATTGTGCAAGCTCTTGTTTGTTGCAGCAGTAAGCTAAATAAAAATCAGGCCTCCTTGGAGTTATTTTAAAGATTTGACAATTACTCTACCACTAATGCAAACAAGAAAAATGTGGTCTGCTTTGTCAGGGATCCATTGCTGGCACATAAACATAGCCACGAAATCCAGCTATCAAAATGCCTACTTGGTTTCCAGTTAATATGTGGGCACATTGGTGGGAAGCACTTTACTTCACATGTTAGTTTTAATTTTTTTTTGTTTTAAGTCAAATGGAGGATGAATATTTCTAGAGACAAGCCCGGGATGCTAATTTTATAAAGTCTAAATACAGACTTTTCTTAAGTTTGGGGTCCTCAGTACAAGCCGATCTTAAACATCATTACCCTCACTGGAAAAACAGAGGTAGATAAAAGAAAACACATAGCAGACATCGTACCTCTGTCTCACTTTTTTCTTTTACCAGAGTAGAGAAATTACAACTTCCTACCAACACCAGTAACTATTCTCTTTCTCCCAGTGCATTAAAAGGTCAACTTTGTTTTCCATCTTCTTGCATCTCCATGAGGGCCACTTCCACCTGCCCCTTAAGTTTCTCAATTGGTTTATCATTGAACATACAAATACACCCATATACAGTGTTAATTTATCTACCCTTCTTTAGGTCTGGCTTTTTGGATACCTAGTAAGTAAAGGCAGTCAATCCAACTGCCTTATGAAGACTCACATATCCCTTTGAGCTAAGCCCTTTGTTTCTCTTGCAAATTTCCTTAAAGGGTCTGTAATGGGCACCATGAGCACCTACACATGTGCAGCAAGGCTGTTCTGACATGCTGTAATTACAGCGTGTTGGAGCAGACTCGATTTGATTCAAGTCTGCTGGTGTGTAGTAATTACTGTGCTCCAGCATCACATTCAACGGGCTTTAATTAAAGTGCCCCCACGACCATTTTTCAGCACAGGGATGCTGGTACACATGACATTCCAGGCACTTTAATTACAGCGCCTCTTGGATCCCTTCTAGTTAAAAGAGACCCTCCCCTGCCCCCCCACTCCCAGAGCATGTGTATCTATGCCCCATGTTCCAGTTTAGTTCAGTTTAAGCTGACTGGAGTCGTTTCTTCCCCATTCCCCTCCTTCCTCATGCAGCATGAAGGGATAACATCACCTCTGCTAAGGCCCTGGTCCCATGGGAGACAAAGGCAGGCAAATCTTGTATTGGACTGAAGAGTTGTCCTAAATCTGTCACCACTGTAGCCCTTTAAGAGCACAGTAATTCTCCAATAAATTGAATTTCTTTGACAATTGGCAGCACATCAGAAACAATTCACAAGCATTTTTCCCCCTTTCTTAACAGGAAATGGGGCTTGTGTTACATTTACAGTGACCTGGATCTCCAGGGGCAAACTAATATCTCACCTAAACAAACAGACAGTATTTCTTCAAGGATGAAGGCAAAATGTCTGAAAGAGGAAGATGATTTGGCTGTAGCTGAACCCGCTCGCAGCAGTGGTGCACACAGCTGCAGTGCAGGAGGTGTCAATGATGCGCTAACCTATAAACATGAACGTAAGGAAACCAAACACCACCCATTATCAAAACACTAGTTCAGAAGGCTTGGAACTGCAGGTGATTTGGAAAGAATTGATCCTACTGTGGCCAGAATTCGCACTGTCTCTTTTATTTTTGTTTGAACAAGTTGACTGTTTTCTCATCTATCGTGGGTCCCAGCGGGGCTCCCGCAGAAACGTACAGCTTTCTTTTCAAGAGGAGGAGGTTTGCAGAAGGTTTCAGTGTTCAATCCATGATATGACTGAGATGCTAATGTTCTACATTAGTCTCCCTAAATATTCTGTCTGAGGAAACTCTCCACCTACTTAATGTTTACAAAGTCTAGTCTGAGAGTGGTGCCTTCCAGAAGGTCCCAGCTTCCTGCAGCCAGCCAATTTTGGACTTCATTAATTGGGGATGAATGTGTGAAAGAGCAAACTCAAAAGTAAGGGAAATGACTTTGTGGGCGCTAACTGGCAACAGATGTCATGATGGTTCAACGTCTGATCAACAAGAAATCCTTCAGAGATAATACATGTATACACATGATTGCTCATAAGATAAATAAAAATCAGAGTGATCTTATTTTACTTGGATTTTCCACTCCAATATACTCCTTTTAGTTTAGGGCTAATGCTCTATTTTTCCATTATGAGACAGCAGAACTAAACCAACCCTGAGGAGATTAGACATTTGTAAAATTCCACGAAATGGATGTGTGTGAATAAAGATATGGAGAAAAATGAATCAGAGAGGCCCAGTTCATCTCCCCGCATGTGAAAAAACCACTAGGGCAACAGAAATCTCTGTACATTGCTACTCCCGTGTATCCCATTGACACGATGAGGTTTGCTTTTCAGTTGAGTGGTAGAGAACTTATGATTCAATGTTTTGTTCAAATCAAAGTCCTTCCATTGACAGGAATGGATTTTGAATCCAACCCATCACCTTTCCAAATCTGCAAATAGGCAATGATATCATGAAAGTTCCATGCTTTTTAGGACACAACCTACAAAATTCAGGAGCTTTGTGCTGAAACTAACACCTCTCCACCCTGAGTATTTTTTGCCTCCGTGTAAGCACCAAGTCAGCACTAGCTTCTGGTGTTGCGTCCCTTGTTTGAAACTATGGAAAATAGCCATTGGCCATTCTCCCTTCCCTGACAGACTCCCTCCATAACTGAGGAGAGGCTTGAGGACTGAGGCAGAGGGACTCCCAACAGAACCAGGAAAAAAGGGAACAACTGCCACTGAGCCACTGCTTCTTATCCATCATGACTCTCTTCCCTTAAGGAACAGACACAGCGTTTCTGGTTCACCTTCACTTAAATTACCAGAAAGGAGTATCAGAACCTTAATTGTCAAAGGACTGTCAATATATTTTGGAACAAATCTTGGCAGATGGGTATTAGCTCTGGAGACAGAAACACATTTTATTTGTGGGGGGTGGGATCTGTAGTATTAAAATACATGGGTGATGCAAAATCTATAACAAGGAAGCAGGAGAAAAAGAGACAGCAATGGCAAGGGAATCATACCACCAGAGTGTTTTGCATTAAGCCATTGTTTTGCATCATTCAACGCAACCACAAGTCCACTCATGTTGGGAACAAACCCCTCTCTCTCTGGTTATTTCCAGGATTCAGTCTCATAGACATCAACAGGTGACAATTAAAACTAAAGTAAGTGTTATGGTTGAGCACTCTGGCTAAGTGCAGACATTCAGGAGGGCAGTGGGGAGGAAGTTAGGCAGAGGTTAGAGTGTATTAAAAATGGCCATGCAATCTAAGGTAAGTCAGGATGGGATGGGGCCAAGCGGGCTGGAGGGGACCAGGGGTTCATTTAGGTGCAACGTGTGGAGGGGTGGGGGAGACAGCAACATCCATGGGAGTGATGGGAGGCAGGCATCATCCATGGGGGCTGGGAAGTCACGGGTCATCAGCACAAGCTATGTGGGGGGGCAGGCAGCATCTGTAGGAGTGATCAGGGGAGCAGATAGGGTCTGTGGGGGTTGCTGGGGTCCAGAAGGGTTTGGCAGGATCAGGGGGGCTCACACGGCCCACAGGGAGAGGCTTGAGGGGTTGAACGGGATATTTTTAGACCCCCAGTGAAACTACCCCTCATCCCTTCTGCCTCTTCCCCCACTGATACTTACTTGCTTGACTCCCAGCCGTGGTGAATGCTGATAAAACCTGCAGCACCTGTAGTGATTTGTGGGATGGGGGTTGGGAGGGCTGGCTGATCTGGGGTGGGGGGAAGAGGCTGGAGGGACTACAAACAGCCCAATCCCAAGGGAGCAGGTTGAAAAAGTGCAGCTCTGATGTCTGTGTGTGCAGAACTTGTGTACAGTTATGGGTTTAGATTGATTTTTGATCACTAAGATGAGGTCTAAATGTAAGATCCACACCATAGGATCTAACTAAATTAGATCGGATGGCCATTTTTAACCTGATTTAACCTCCCCCTAGCCCCCACGAATATCTGCTCTTAGCTTCCAAAGTCAGTCTGAATCTCATTTCAGTTTTGCAACAGCAGCAGTCTGTCTAGCTTGGGCTTTTCAGTCTCCTACTGCCATGGCATTGAAGCAAAGGCATGTTTTATTATAGGCCCATATAAAACAGGACTAAAATATCTCCTATGGATCTCACACAGTTTTAAGTGGATTATGTGTGTTTGAAAAAGCATTCTGCAGGCATAGCTGCCACTATTCCCCTGTGACTGTTTTGCAATCAAACCTCAAGCACTATGAAACTCTTAGTCGGGGACTGAATTTGGAAATGAAACTAAATTTCAACTAACTGAACTTGTTTTGGGGGCCCAACAACCTTCTGCTGAAACTCAGAATGAAACTTTATGCCGCCCTTGAACGACTGTGAATTTTTTGAGACTGAATCCTGTGGTTTCAGCTGGTTTTGTAATTAAGTTTGTGTCCTAGTTTCATTCTGAATTTCTGCTGGTGCCATGCTTAGCTCAGATAAACCAGAAATAAAATGAAACTCACATTCATATGAACTCTTTCCCTGCTAGCCATATTCTGTCCTACTCTATCTCTTTTCTGCCTCCCTTCTGCCTCCTTTCTGGTCTTAGCTCAGGTTTAGAGCTGCTGCCCTGGTCTTGCTTATCTTTCTAGGGTGAGCAATGAGAATGTCCCACTGAGTGTATGCAAAGGGACTTTTCAGCCTTCTCCCTCCAAAATGAGACAACAGCTTTGTATTTCTGCTACTTCATCCTTTTCTGAACAAGAGAAAGTGAAATAAAGTAAACTGTGCTCTCCACAGCCGCATATGGCTTGCTTGGGTCTCTGCTGTGTTTGTAAATACTGGACTAAGTTTCTTCTTTTCAAAGCCTAATAGTGTGCAAACCCAGATGACTGACAAGTATACATTAGGATGAGGCTTATCTTGTGTGGCAATGTTTCTTTGGCCTGAGAAGCAGTTTCTTGCTTTGTCAATTGTCCTGAGTTAGAAAAGCAGCAAAGATAAACAAGCATTAAAGTGAAAGAGAATAGCCAAGTGGTACTCAAGGGCTTTACTGTCATGTCTCCTGGAGCCTGAAGCCAAGGGGCTAAGATTTAGTCTACTGCTCAGGAACCAGGGGTCGCCCAAAAGGGCTGGCATGCATGCGTGGAGGTTATGTTGATGCAATTGTGAGTTTTTCTTTTCCTTGTTAAATGGGTTGCCTGCATCGGTATAAACAGAGCGCAGTGGAACGTTGGCATTACAGTCAGAATCCACTGCGGACAAGAGGAGCTCAGCTGGGTTACGGCCATGGAGCAGAGAGCTCTGATGAGATTGGGGTGTCAAATCAATTGTGACCCCATTATGAAGCTGGATGAAGAGAGCCAGATGAATGAATGAACAAACAAAAAGAAAGAAAAAGAGGACGTTGATAGAGGACTGTGCCAGCCAGGCCAGAAGTGTGACCTGGGAGAACTTTAATATTATTTTAATGGAGTGGGAAATGTGCCTGGGCTTCTAAACAATGCTCTGTGTTATTATATAATTGTACGCCGGCCTGTAGCAGGACAAGGTCCGTGCTCCACACAGCTAGGGGGAAAATTCAGCAGGAGTTCCAGGTTAGGCAGCAAAAAACCTCTGCAGGAGTCAGGATATTTTATAGGGTTTTAATATTTTTTTTTAAGGTTTACTGAAATCAATCAAACAAACAAAAAACCGTGCCCATCAACCAGCAAAGACTTTAGCCACATGTTCTTATTATTTGTTAAATGTACCCTCCCCCTAAAAACATACATGGATAAATAAGCAAACTGTATATTTCCAGAGATTCCCACCCCTGCCAATTCAGACTCCTCCAAACCTCTCCAGAGTACCTTTCATAAAAGCTCTGTCCTAACTATCCTCAGGTGCACCTGATTAGCTCAGGTGCAGGTAGGACCCCAGGAGTTAACCCTACCTCATCATCTCAGTCTATGCCGCCTCTCACTAGTAGAAGCACTAAGCTAAGATTTTGCAGGGTAGAGATTCAGTGCAGTTGAGTCACTGTAGTTGGTGAAGTACTGGGGTAGGAATCAGGCAGCTTGGGTTTTATTCCTGTCTCTGACACAGACACACATCACTTCCCCTCCACATGCCTCAATTCCCCTTTTCTGTAAAGTGTTTTTAACTTATTGTCTTTTGTAAAGCATAGAGCTCTCGCTGGAGGAAAAATTCTATTAGGAGAGGGCATTCATATCATCACAAGAACCTGCACAAACAAATGCTTCTTGATCTTGTGGAAAAGAAAATGATCAGAGGGTCAAATCTTAGGAAAGCTAAGCTGGTCTCAGGATTTGGGCCAAGGTGCTAAATGGAAAGTGACAAATGGTAGGGCAACAAATGTTATTTTCAAGCAAGCAATAGGATTATAAATAATGAGCTGAAGAAAAATGAATCTAAAGTGTAAAATACAAAATGCGTGATAACACTCCTCAAAATATGTCGCCCTCAGTCCATTCGCAGGATATTAGAACTCTTCTTCAAAGTGAAATCTCCTCTCTCCAGTGGGAATACTTTGTGAAATTCTCTCTTCCTGGCAGTGAGTGTGAATCATCCATGATTTTAACTTTTCTAAGAAACCTATCAGATAATAATAGCTGCCCAGCACTTTCTCCCTCACTGCTTTCCTCATCCATACACATACCTGTGCACATGCACACCCCTCCCCCCCACACTGAAAATCAGGTCCAAACAGTATAGTGTGCGTAGAACAATGACATCTGGTCTTAAAAAAAACCATATACCAGCTAGTTTAGTAACTGTTTTTTTTTGTCTCCCCCTCCCCCTACCCCGTTTGATTGAAATCCAAACCACAAAGCAAATGTTATCAGGGGAAGGAAGGAATAGAAGAGGAACAAGATAGCCTGTTCTAGCAGACAGGCCAGCATCCTTCCTGTGCAAAGACAACTGGAGTGGAAGTAAGAATGGCAACTGGCACAGTTATCTAGTTTGTGTCCTTGGTTCCCAGAATGCAGCCAGTTCAATTTACCACTCATGCTGAAGTGTACACTGGAATAGTAGAAAGACTAATATGTTTGGGTGCATTTTTAAAACCAGGTTTGCCTTTTTACATATGTATTTTGCAGGCAAAGATTAGGCAACAGTCGCTTTATCAAGCGTCCAGTCCAAGCCCCATTTAAATCAATGCAAAAATATTTATTGGTGTCTTTGAACTTTGGATCTTGCCCAAAATGAATATCTACCTTTGTGCATGAATAAGAGTGTTTGCAGCCTATTTACTATTCAATATTTATAAGAAAATTCATAATTCTCCTTTTAAAAAGGTTTGGTCAATCAGTCACAGAGCAGAAGAAATCTCATTTGACTTAGGGTGACCAGTCACACAAGGATAAGTAAACATAATTCAAGTCATACTACAAGACCTGTGAAAAGATATTATTTATGATAATGATGATAATGCATGATTCCATGTGTAGCACGGCATCGTAGCCAGCTCCAGAGGTCTGTCAAAATAAAACGTACTGATTTTTTAAAGAGTTGAAGCAGCCAGTAGGAGAACTTTATAGTCTGAACAGGGTTTAAAGTCTTCATAAAAAGTCATCTTCTGGTCTAATAACTGCTTCTGTAAATCAAAAATAACTAAAACAACTTCAGTGAAGAATCAGAGGCCATGCTGGGAAAAAATGGCAGTCAAATGTAGCCATGTTTCACACTGCATTAATAAGTGACGGTTATGCATATGCAAGTGTGTAATTGACCAGTGATGCTCTGTAATTCTTCAATATCTCTTGCATATATAAACTATTGAAAATCAGAAGGCACATGCCATTTATAAAGACATGCAAATCATTACTGCTTTGTCTTCCAGGAAATTTGTGTTAACTAATGCTAAGGTCAGGTTTATTATATTGACATTTACACCGACAAGTAAATTGAAAGGTTACACTGTTGACATACTGGATGCTATGCAAACTGCATTTCTAATCATAGTTTCCATACATCTCTACAAATAAATAAATTAGACACTTACAAATGGTTCATAAATCAATAGATGGCAAATCACTAGTTTATATACACAGTGAAAACTACTGTGTGTAAACCTCATATTTCATGCAGTGTCAGAACCTGCTTTGTCACCCAGTAATTTTCATTCTCCTGAATATAACTGTCATCTGTCCAAGGTAAACACTTTCCCTTCAAAAATAAACGTGCTTTAAAGACCTTAACTTAACTCATACTTGGGGCCCAAATTAACACCCAATCAAAACAATGGCAGTTAGGTTTCAAAGTAGAAGGTGAGTGCCTAAACACTAGGGCTGTGCAAAGTTTCGGTCCCCGATTTGATTTGGTGGAGATTCGGCCCGATTCAGTAGCCAAATCTTTGAATCCCAATTGAATCAGAGGACCCTTTAAACTCTACAAATCAAATCGGAACCCTCCGAATCGAGTCGGAGAGATTTGGAAAGATTCGGACATAGACATAGCTTTAAATGTTTTTTCTACATACCTCTAGGTACCAAGTGGCTCATGAATGTTGCAATGCTGGGGTGCATGGAGTGTCCCACAGAAGTGCAGGGGGCCCCTGCACACTCCCTGGTGGACCCAGAAGTGGACCAGAAGCACTTCCAGTCTACTTCTGGGTCCACCCGGGAGTGTGCAGGGGCCACCTGCACTCCTGTGAGAAGCTCCATGTGTCCCAGCATTGCAGCATTCAGAAGCCATGCTGGTACCTTGAGGTAAGTAGAAAAAACATTTAAAGCTGTGTCTATGCCCGAATCACTGATTCTCCGAATCACCATCGAATATTCAGATTCAGATTCTGCCGAATCGAATCAGGGACAGTGATCTGAATCACTGAATCAAAATCAAATAGGACCTGCTTTGTACACCCCTATTAAAAACCTATGAGGATCTGGCCTTTGGTGCCTAAAATCAGGTTCTTTGGGCTCAGATCCTCAGAGATAATTTGATGAATAACTCTAGGTGCCTGAGTCTGAAATATAGCCAGTGTTCTGTAACAATCAAGTCAAGTCATGAATTTTAGATCCAGTCCCAGATTGGAGGCTTAAGTTTGGAGGGGTTTGCAATTTTTTGCTTGTTGTTCATATCTAATAATATACATATACAAAACAGCGAGACGATAATGATCTCATTTGATTTTATTAGGTCTGATTTTCCTCTCATACTGTTATAAATCAAATCAATGGGCTAGAAACTCCAATCTCAATTAGGTACACTTGGCACAGGCCTAAAAGGGAAATACTTAAAGCGGTTTTAAACTGTCTTTACGCTGTTTTGGTCCTGGAGCTTTTTCAGACCAGGCCCATCCCTAAAATAACTTACACAAGCCTTCAGGGACCCTTCCTACAGCTGGAGATAATGGTATCCTGGATCTTTTATACTGGAGACTGGTATATGAGTTATTATGGCACCAGAAGTCTTCTCCAGTGCCAGAGGAATCCTTCAGTCTAGGGACAGTCATTCAAAAAGTTCAGCCATGAATTGATTCAATCTTTGCAGGTTAGTTTAACCTGCGGAGATTGAAACAACTTGCAAATGGATAGACATTCACTTTTAATTCCAGAAATGCAGGTATGTGCCTGCAGTGCTTCAGGCCAGAAGCCCAGGGGCGCTAGACCAAACCCTCCTTTCCCTTCTACAGGGAAACTGAGATGGGAGGGAAGCATGTGACGAGGCCCCAGCAGGCCTGAGTATAACTGAGGAGGGGTTTAAACCCCAACCTTGGCTTGCAGGGTTCAGAGGGTGGGGGCAGATGGAGACTTGCCAAACAGTGGCATGGACAGATCCACATGGCAGGGGAAGAGGAAGAGGGGGAGAGCTGTTCCCACCTCAGTGGCTCCCTGACATCCGGGACCAAGCCAGGCACATAGGTCTACTGCCTGTCCCCAGAGGGAAACTCTTGCCCCTCCTCCTCCTTCCTCTCTCCCACTGTTGCAGGGCAGGGAAGGGGCTCTGTGTGGTGCTGGAAGGGGACACTTTCCCCTCCTACTTCTCCTCCTCCCCGAGCCCCTGCCACCATGGGGTGGGGAGGGGGAAATCTCTATGGTTCAAAAGGGGACTCTTACCCCTTGTCCTCCTCTTTCCCCCCTCTCCCCACCCCCTGATGCCATGGGGTGAGGAGCAGGGCTCTGTGTGGTGCTGCCTGGTCCAGCCCAGCCTGGACACAGGGAACAGCTGTCACTGAGCCATAGCTGCTGGAGATAACTATGTCCCTGTGGACCAGATTAGCTTTGCTCAGTTCCAGCTGCATGGCTGGGCCAGCTCACAGGGGTGGGGCCCTCCCCAGAGACTGTAGCTCATTAACAGGGAGGCTGATGTCCCCTTCCACCACTTCACAGAACCTCCCCTGCCCACCTTGTGGCAAGCAGGGGGAGGAGGAAGGGGAAGAGTCCCCTTCTGGGACTGGGGAGCACTGCACCTTTCCCACCCTGTGGCAGCAGGGGGTGGGGACGAAGGAGTGAGGCTGACCTGTCCTGGCTGTGGTGCCCCTTCCTGCCCCCTTGGTGTTAACAGGGCCATGCTGGGATGGCTGCGGTCTCTGCCAGTGGGACAGGGAAGGGAGGGGAAAAGTACTGGGGGGAATAAAACCCCTACCGGCCACCTTCACAGAGGCTGCTGTTCCTCCCCCTCCTCTCACTGGTCCAGTGGCAGGCCAGGGGCATGGCCAGATGCCATCTCAGCACGGTCCTGTTAAGGTGAAGGGGGCAGGCAGGGGGTTAATTCTCCCTCCGTCCCTTCTGCTCCCAGGGACAGCAGCTGGGGTCTGCCACCCAGGCTGCCTCTACCACCTTTGTCACTTGCCCATCTAAAGACAGGCAGAACCCAGCTGTGGTGGAGGGGAAGGGAAGGACGGAAGAATTAACCCCCTCCCTGCCCATTTTGCCTTAAGGGGGCCATAGCCGGGTGTCTGGCCACGTCTCTGCCCCTGCTTGTGCTAGACAGCAGAGAGGAGTGGGGCCAACCCTGTGCTCTGGAGCAGAGAACACAGCCCAGGCCAGGGCTACTGCCATGCTGGAAGACTCTGGTTTAACTTAAACCGGGAAGGGGTCTGAGACAAAAGTTCCATAAACCAGTTTGACCCAAATCAGTTAAGTATGATACTACCTTCAACCAGGTTTATCTTAAACCACTTTTGGTCATTTTGAAAATGGTCTATGTGCACTGAACGTATAGTTTTATAGTTAATAGGGTCGCGAGGGACCTCAGTAGATCATCAAGTCTGACCCCTGCCTTGGGCAGGAAAGAGCACTGTGGTCATATGACACAAGCCAGGTGCTTGCCCAGTCCCCTCTTGAAGACCTCCAAAGTAGAGGAGAGCACCGTCTCCCTTGGAAGCCCGTTCCAGATTCTGGCAACCCTTACCCTAAAGAAGTTCTTCCTTATATCCAACCTAAATCTCCTCTCTGTCAGTTCATGGCTCTTGTTCCTGGTTATTCCAAGGGGTGCCGTGGTAAATAGAGCATGTCCTAGTTCTTGCCTCCCGCAATCAATTTGTAAACAGCCACAAGATCCCTTCTCAGCTTTCTCTTGAGGGGGCTGAAGAGATCCAGGCCCCTCAGTCTCTTCTCGTAGGGTCTTACCTGCAGGCTCCTCACCATACTAGTGCCCCTCCTCTGGACCCTCTCAAGGTTATCCACATCTCTTTTAAAGTGCAGTGCCCAGAACTGGATGCAGTATTCCAACTGCAGCCTGACCAATGCTGTATAGAAGGGAACTATCACCTCCCTGGATCTGTTCGTGATGCACCTGCTAATGCACCGGTTAGCTTTACTGATTACTTCATCACATTGATGGCTCATATTCATCTTGGAGTCAACTATGACTCTGAGATCCCTTTCTGCTGCTGTGCCTGATGAGGTCATCCCCTGGCTTATAGGCGTGTTGGTGATTCCTTCCCCCCTATATGCAGCACTTTGTATTTGTTTTTGTTGAACTGCATCCTATTCTTTTCTGCTCACTTTTCCAACCTGTCCAGATCTGTCTGGATTCAATTCCTTCTCACTAGTGTGTTTACTTTACCCCATAATTTCATGTCCTCCATGAATTGGGACACAGTGCTCTCTATGTCCTCATCCAAGTTGCTGATGGAGACATTGAATAGCACAGGTCCAAGGACTGAGCCCTGGGGGACCCGACTGCCCACTTCTTTCCAGGTCATTACCAACCCATCCACAAACACTCTCTGGGTGCAACCCTTAAGCCAATTTGCCGCCCACCTGACTGTGTAATCATTTATGTCACAGCCGCTCAGTTTATCTGAGAATAGGATGAGATACCGTATTGAAGGGCTTCTGAAAATCCAAGTAGATGACATCTACCTCGACTTCTGCATCTAAGCATTTTGTGACCTAGTCCTAAAAAGAAACAAGGTTAGTCAGGAAGGATGTACCTGCTATGAACCCATGATGATTACCCTTCAGCATTATTTTTCCTGCTGGGCTCCCACAAATGTGATCCTTGATAATTTTTTCAAAGATTTTCACAAGAATAGAGGTGAGACTAACCAGCCTATAATTACCTGGATCCTCCTTCCTCCCCTTCTTGAAAATAGGGACCGCATTGGCTCTTTTCCAGTCCACTACGACCTGACCTGAGCACCAAGAGTGCTCAAACAGCCATGCCATTGGCTGCATTATGACACTGCCCAATTCCTTCAGCACCCTTGGATGACTATCATCTGGGCCTGCTCACTTAAACACATTCAAGTGTCCCTTTACTAGGTTGATGCTGACCATTGATGGGCTAGTGTGTGTTCCTCCTGTGCCTATCTATAATGCAATTGGGAGATTTGTCTTGATCCGTGTTCAGGA
This sequence comes from Crocodylus siamensis, assembly GCF_052110815.1. Taxonomy (NCBI): domain Eukaryota; kingdom Metazoa; phylum Chordata; order Crocodylia; family Crocodylidae; genus Crocodylus; species Crocodylus siamensis. The sequence continues at coordinate 54,963,883 of NC_143404.1, read as the reverse complement.
ATACAGAGACAAAAAACTCATTGAAGAGCTCAGCCTTGTCTCTCCTATATGTCACTAATTGCCCTAGCCTGACCTGTAGGGGTCCTATGTTGCCCTGCACCTTCTTTTTGCTCCCTATATACCTGAAGAAGGACTTTTTGTTGTCTTTAACTTTTGCCTCCAGCCTGAGTTTCATTGCTGCTTTGGCCTTCCTGACTTCCTACAAGTGTGAGCCAACGAGGTATACTCCTCCTTGTTAGCTACCCCCTACTTCCACAGCCTGTATGCCTCTTTCTTTGCCCATAGGCTTTCCTAGATTTCCTTATTTGCCCAACTGGGTTTCTTGGCCCCTTTGCCCCCTTTTTGTGGCAATGGGAATGTCTCCTTCTCTGCCCAAAGGATTGCTCCCTTGAGGAACGATCACTCTTCTTGGACTCCTATCTGTCAATGCTCTTGATCTTCAGTGCTTCACTAATTAATCTCCTGAGCACACTGAAGTTTGCCTTTCTGAAATATAGGACTTTTGCCCTTCTGGTTACTTTTCCCACTCTATGCCAGATAGTGAATTCAATCAATTGATGGTCACTAGGTTACCTTGTACCTGCAGATCCCCCATGCCCTGAAGCTAGCACTAAGTCCAGCAAGGTGTTTCCCTTACTGGGACCATATACCTCATGTGTTAGGTGGAGGTTTAAACCAGGTTCTTATCACTTAAACTGGTTTATGTGTAACTTCTGTCCCTAGCCCCATTGTCCAGATTCACTATGGGCCAGATTCCATTCTCCCTGTTAGACTCTAAAGTGGACTTAGATGCCTAAGTGTGGTTACATTACACCATGCTTGAGCCCTGAAAAAAAGTTAATGAAAAAGGCAGTTGGGTCCCCTTCTTCCTTGATGCCGTAGTAGTGATGCATCATGGTTAGCGCTCACTGATGCTGCTGCACAGTACTGTCTCATGTAGACATACCCAGTGTGTTACAAAAGTAAATGCATTAATGGATTTTCAGAGATTTGAACAGATTTGGAACAGAATGATGCTTAGCTACCCAAGTCTTAGATGTCCAATAGGTGGAACAGGATGAGGCTCTGTGCACCCCTGTGCACCCCTCACCCCTGTGCACTGCTCACAGTTACAACATTAGTAAATCAAAACACTCAAGTGCCTGGCTCAATGGATTTATGTGGTTGTAAAAAAAAAAAAACAGGCCCTTTTACTGAACCTTCAATTACAGAGATGATATCTTGTAGAAATGGTAGTGATGACTTCAAGTTATCCCATTTCCTAATCAAAGAAATATCATAACAACTCATCCTTTGTATAATGCTATATATATTCTATACACACATTCCGCATGGTTTCAATACACTCTGCAATCTATTCCTGGCAAGGTGAAGCCTTGATAAATTCTGACCCTTCTTAACCGGCTGAGAAGCAGGTCTGTGTCTTTCCCACTTTATAATTCTTTGCTGAGTGCTCATACTGAAATTGTTTCATAACCACATGAATTTGGAGTTTTCTTTTCACTCTGGAAGAAATGTGGAGTTTGGCACAGTGACAAGTATAACAGTGTGTAAAAGCACAATTAACTTATGCTCCCACCCCATTTTTTTACATTTTCAAGGAAGCTCTGAGATTTCAGAGTGATTGTTTTCACTTCAGAGCCAGCAGCACATGGTTCTTTCACTTCATCAGCAATCCCAAACAAACTCATGCTTAGAGATCGACAGCATGCACCCTCCAACGTTACAGCCATCATCACACACACACACAGGACCTGAAGCCAATGCACTTAGTACTTTTTTCGTTATTAAAATCAACACAAGCTGGTGCCTTCATAGTTGAAGGAAAAAAACAGAAAATTAAAAAAAGACTGGTATTTTTGAAGGAGAGAGGCAGTTAGCCAGGATTGTCTGAAGTCAGGCAGAAGGCAGGAAAAAGTGCACCTTATAGATTAACTAAGTCAGAGGTGCATAAGCTTCTGTAAGCAACAGAGCCTAAAACAAGTAAGCATTTCAATCTCAATGCAATCTACTAGAAAAAGATGTGGAAAATCATAATCAAAATATGCACACTGAAGCCTATTTCAGATGTACTTGAAAGAGGAATGAGGTACTACAACAAAGTGCGTTTGTGTGTTCATTAGAACCAGAACCACACACCACAGCTTGTCGACTTTAGATTTAGGTAGAACTGGGCAGTTTGACAAATCTCCCAATTTGACTTTTTTTTGGAAAAATATTTCCAAATGGTTGCACTTTCTCCATTTTGACATTTTCTCCCTGCTAGGTTGTGCTCACATCTCCCCATAGCTAAGAATATAACATCACAAGTGTTAACAATTAGTTATAGTTTGATTCAAGTAAGCAGTCATATTGAATTGAATGGACTCCTCATATGAGTAAGTTAGTTACAAGTGTTTGCCAGATTTTGCCCCATTCATGTAACTACTTTATCTGTTCTAAATTTCTCTGTCCTGCCAGAGACACAGCGTGCGAGTGAGGGGTGGTTGGTACTGAATCTAGATCTAGTGTAGGAGGGAGTTTGAGGAATGTGGGCAGGTGCTTGATGCTAAACATCAGGTCGAACCTGTGTCCATTTATGGCTAGGGAAAAGGAAGAGACTTGGTTTCCTGGTGACTTGAGTTTATTATCACAATGTTGCTCCTGGACATCACTCAGCTCCTGTTGCTCAGCACCATGTGGAATATCCTACTTCATTTCAACTTGTCCTTTCTGAGATGGAGCTTGTGGTGGCAGCAACGATCTCTGAGCAGCCCCACTGTATGCCTATCAGTATCTTCAAGCATTTGGTAATGATCCTTTTTCCAAAATCCTGTCCGCCCTAAATCCAGACATTTCATTTAAACTAGTGCTATAAGTTCATATCTGGTGACTGTGGCCCACACTTTCCATATTCGGTAAAAGCAAAGTTCAGGGACTGAACTTCCTCAAGCTGTCTGAAAGGTCAAATCTTATTCAAGCTCAGATCTACCTCTATTCCTCACTTTAAAACCAGAGCTAAACAGTCTATCACCTCAGAAACATTGTCACCTGCCTTACTTGACAGGAAGGAGCATTCTAATGCAGCATTTTCATCAGTACCAGCATCACATCAGGTTTCCCTTTGCAACCAGTACCATGAAAGCATTCTGCCAAGCATAATCTTGTATCTAGCATGGCAATTTACAAGTTAGCCTAAATGCCTGATTTGAAGACCTTGGCTGTTAAAAGAGGAACATCCAGCTGCAGCAATGTATAAAACTGTACTCTGTATTCAAAAGCAGAACAGAACAACACAATTGCCAAACCTTTACTAGCTCTTTTGCAAGTCTATCCCTAGTATTGCACTGGGTTTTAAAACCCTGTTTAAATAAATAAATAAGAGCCCTGTGCACCCCTCACAGGTACAACAGTAGTAAACCAAAACCTTCATGTACCCGGAGGAAATACAGAAGAGACTAGGTGGGCTTCATATTGCAGGGTTTTGCTGTTTGTTTGCTTTTTTAATTCAGGCTTTTTTTTTTTTCCTTCAATCTTGGCATTAAGTTTAATAGTGTTATAATGAAACACCCTCAAGCCCTATAGTGGCTTGTATCAAAGGCTAATAGGCAAAATACCTATAACCTTTGGTTCACAGGAGGTGTTATGGATACCAGAAGGCAAGATGGTGCCTCAGTTTTATAAGGTGTGAAAGCAGATATGAGCTACTCCCACAAAAGGTGAAAGTTATCCCTAGAGCAACAGTGGAGCAAGGAAGGCATGTGACTCCCTGGGTACCTCTATACATGAAATGAATGCGATGTGATAAACCCTGGAGCAGTTTGCACTGGAGTACACTGCTCCTGGGTGAAGTGCCTACACGTGCACCTAGGACAGCAGCATTTTGAGCCTGGGTGGAACAGCCCCAGGCTGGCAGCAGGCTCAGGGGTTCAGCTCCAGGTTCCAGGGCTCTTTGTAGACATACTCACCATTTTCTAAACTTTAACTGATTTCCATCACACAGTTTAAATCAAATTTCAGTTCAAATTAAGGGTTAACATATGCACATTGATCCTCAGGGAGGTTTTCCTTCATTTCTGTACTTCAGGGCCACAAAACTGCACTCATTTGCTACATATGGTGGCATGCAAGAGCAATAGCAAGCCCTAGATATATACAGCTTAAATTGCCTGGTTCAAACTGTCCTAGTCTGTATTAACTTTAATGCTCATTCAGTGAGGAATAGTTAATTTAGACTGGAGCCAATTGTAATTGGGACTGCAAATGTCCACATGTATATTGTGATGGCTGTAGTCTGGATTAAACCTACAAAAAGGGAACATCTATAAACAGCTCAGGTGGCAGCATCAGGTGGTATAGGATCTGGCTGGGGCACAAGAGTGCTGAAACTGTGGAGCCACTGTGGAGCCATTTGTCTGATTCACTGAGGCTAATTAGTCTGCTCCCCAGTAAAGCGCACCTTTTAGATGCATCCCCTAACTCCTTAATTAAACTACTTTTTTAAGTCTCTTTTTGTGACTGAATTAATGCAGCTATGTACCAACCTGTATTCAAGTTTAGCTTAAAGGCTCCATCTAGCCCATGATAATTGTATGTACACAAAAGTATTAATTCAGAAGTCACTATTGGACAAACACTACCCCCACCGTAAATACACTCCTATTTTCTTAGGTGGCTTTGGGGTAAGGGTAGAAAAGGTTTTAGAGAGACTGTCTCCCTGAACCTCTTAAAATTAGAATAAGAAAAAAAAAGGACTTGCTCACAGCATTTTAAATCTCCAGGAAAAAAAGAAATGGCACCACAATTCTGGGCAAAGTAGCACAAATGAAGTGTAGCATGCCTTAAATTTGATCATAAATTTCACTTTTAATTTGTTTGACTTAAGTCGTGAAAATTGCAGCTGAGATCTGTCAGAAATTGTCTTTTTTATATATAGACAAACCCATAGTTTCAACACAAAAGTATCAGGAGTCTATGAAAATCCCAAAAGTACAGAGCAAGACCATGTCTCACATGGTCTCTCTTGATCCAAGTACTCTACTTGTATTCTTACCTATGGACCTGCTATGCATTATGGCATCCTACTTAGTCCGACTACCCCGTGTGCAAGATCTGAGACAAATGATTTAAACATATTTCATGGGAGTCATTGGTGCAGTCATTGGTTTGAGTCATGACACAGTCATAAATGTGAAAAAGTGTTTCATCTCAGGCTTCTTTATAAGCTGACCAGGAAACCTTAGGGGTCACTATTCCAATAGCCTTATTAGTGAGAGGTGGATGAAATACATTACTACCCATTCATTTGCCAGTAGGCCCCCTCTGTGAGTTGCGTCCTCATTCTTGGATCCAGCTACAGTGATCCACCCTGGAAACAAAAGAACTAGTCCTTCCCATGGCTTCCTTTAAAGTAGGGTAAAGAAGAGGAAAATTATTTTTTTAAAGGACCTTTTCACAATGGAGGGCCTGCTGTTGATCCCATGCCACCCCACCATCTTCTCTTCCCAGTACTGACTGTTTATAAATTGGTGTGGCAAGTATTTTGATTCTTCTCCATAAGCAAGTCCTGAATTTTTGAATACATGAAGCATGAATACATGAAGCTGAGTAACCACCTCCTCCTCTCTTCTGAAGTACCTGCACACATCAGGGACAGCATCTAAGACAAAGTGACTCCATTTGTCCAATGGCAGAATACAAAAATCCTTGTACAAGCTGGCCAACATCCCATGCCACTAGAAAGAAATATGGACATTAGATGTGTGCAAAACAGGCCGTATCTGATTCAGATTCAGCCCAGATTGGGAACAGTGATTTGATTAGATGATTTGAATCACTGTCCCTGATTCAGGCGTACTCAGACTAAGTAGGATGCCATACTGCATAGCAGGTCCGTAGGTAAGAACGCAAGTAGAGTACTTGGATCTGAAGATTTGATGCTGATTTGGAGAATTAGTGATTTGGCCATGGACACAACTTTAAATGTTTTTTCTACATGCCTTGAGGTACCAGATGTGGCTTGTGAATGCCACAATGCTGCAATGCTGGGGTGAATGGAGCTTCCCACAGGAGCATGGGGGGCGGGGAGATGTGCTTGGCAGTGGATCTGGAAGTGGACTGGAAGTACTTCCAGGTCTGCTGCTGAGCATGCTGAGAGGCCCACAGTGCCCTCCCCCCCCGACCCAGGAGGCACCAGTCACCAAGCTGGGGGGTGCGGGGGGAAGGCTGCTGCTGAGCACACTGGGGAGCCCCCCGTGCTCCTGTGGGATGCTTCATCTGACCCACCATTGCAGCATTCATGAGCCACCTGGCACCTTGAGGCATGTATGTAGAAAAAACATTTAAGCTGTGTCTTTGTCAGAATTGCTGAATCTTTTGGAATCTCTCCAACTCAATTCGGAGAGATTAGAGGGCCTCATGATTCAATTCAGATTCAGAGATTTGGCCACCAAATCAGGCTGAATCTCCGCTGAATTGAATCAGGCACCGATGCTTCACGCAGCCCTAATGGATATTTCATCACTATCCTCTTCAGAACTGAAGTGAAACTGAGCTTTAGGGATGTGTAACCTCCTAGAAACAACTGAAACAATAATTGAATAATCACTTATGGCTTCAGCTTAGCTTCTTGTGAGGTTTCAAAAAACCCTAGTCACAATAGGCATTAAGGCTCAAGAGAGAAGCTTTTTAACGTGCTGAAATTTAAGTAAGTTCCTTCTCTGACCGTGGTGTTTTAAAACTCATTATGAAGCAGCTTTTTGCATAGTATGGGTAAACTCATAAGAACCCTTTCCCTTTTCCCTACAAGCACAGTTCATATAAATGCCAGGCATTGCACTGTGAAGATCACAAGGTCAGTTTGTCTTGGACAATACCTCAAAGGTGTTATTTTGAGAGAAAGAAGAGATACATCAATTACCTAGAGTTTTTTGGACTGAAAAATATAGATTTGCATGAACCAAAACTTTTCACAAATTTGTGTTAATTCAGAAAATTGTTGTAATAAAAACAAGTAAAATAATTTTGAAACCCCCAAAATGTTTACTTGACACTTTCAGAGCTTTCTTTACATTAAACTGCTTTAAACTTACTTTTAAATATATTTTAAATTTGAAAACCAGTTCATAGTGAAATGAAATGCTTCATTTAATCCAAAGAAGACAAGTTCGTTGGGTAGATGTGTTATCTTTTATTAGACCAATGAAAAAGTTGGAAAAAAAGTTCTTTGCAAGCTTTCAGGCACAAACACACCTTTTCAGGCATTGAGAGACTCTGCTGCAGTTATGAATTTTCCAAGGTAGAAAAGAAACTAAAGTAAAACAAAAAGTCTGTGAAAATGCGAATGAGTGGAAGATCTGAAGAGAAAGGGTAGAGATAGGAGGGAGGAGGGGGAATGGAAACCTTGAGACATTACTTGACACATATTTTCCATCAAGACATTTGGTGCATTGGATGAGATATATTACATTTCTGGTGATGCAGGTATAAGATCCAGGATGGTGATGGTTCTTTTGTGGGGGGTAGTTATTGTGGTGGTGGTGTAGATGTGTTGGCAGGTTTTACATTTCTTGCCCTGGCATAGACTAGATCCATTTGGTGTGGTTTGCGTCATAGGAAGTTTGCTTCTGGTGATGAGGTTAGCAAGGTTTGAAGCTTGTTTAAAGGCTAGGATGGGTGGTTCTCTTTAACAATTGGGTCTTCTAGTATGAGTTGCAATTGTTTGAGGATTTTCCATGTAGGTTCCAAGGAAGGATTTTATCCAAATCTTTGGATCCAAAATTTTTATGACTCTTCAATTTGCTGCATATTTCAAACATTTTCCTTTCACAATTTTTGGGATCATGCAGTAAACCAAAAGAATGGTATTCACACAGCTAGGCAAGGAGGAGTAAACCCATTTATAAAGGACATGGAGGGATGCAACCCTCTCTGTGCCTACCAGTTAAAAGTGACGTTGCATCTCCTACAGTTATTTGTGGGGTAGGGCAGCTCCATTTTATCCCCAAACACTGGACCATACCCAAATGTTACAAGCAAGATATATTTAGGGATGGAAACATGCATATTTATTAGCCAGATTGTGCAGATCAGATCAGAAGCTGAAGGAAAGAAAAAGAGGCAGGCATGTTATCAAATGAAGGCAAAAGAATTGAACCACAAGAAAAGAAACTGGAAAGTGATGAGTCAAGTGAATTCTCAGAAATAAGGATAAGAAATGGGGTACCCTTGTGACATACAGATTCATAGGAAATTCGCATGAAGTCTAAATTAGGGGCTGTAATTATCTGTAAAACCATTGAAGGCAATGGGGTTCGTCATGAGTTTGCTAAGGGCACGAGGTCACATTTTTCTAGAATGTGAGGCAGCTATTCACAAGGGCACAGAATGAGGAAGTTAAAATAACAATGAAACATTTTTGCATTGAATGTATGCTTAGATTTGCAGTTTACTACTGTGATCTAGGTTTATATGTAGCATTAGCATCATTTGAATTCTTGCAGTCCCAAAGATCTTAAGTCCTGGAGTAGGAGAACAAAACTGTATTGTGATAAGCATTCACAAATCCAAGTGAAAAAAAGTTGGATTAGAGAACAATAAAGGCAGACAGGGGAGTACAAGTAAACAACAAGACAATAGTGGCCAATATCATAAATATTATAGGTGGTGGTCTTAGCACATTAGATGCTCAGCCATTGTCAAGGCTTTTTTTTCCAGGCCTCATGGCAAAGGAGAATTATATTCCATTATTATAACAATATATTGTTACTTTATAGCTTTGTTTCTAACAATGCAATGTTCTTCAAGATTTGAATAAAGAGAGTATATTTTAATGCAATAATAACCCATAGAATAAGGGTTTATCTTGTAGGTTTGTTTCTCATGCAATTTAATAATTTCTCCATATAACCCTTCACACACTATCCACAAATGTATTATATTTCAAATGATGAACTGTCATACCGACTACAGATTATCCCCACTATGACTGAAGTATGAGCCCTAGGCACTTATGATCTATATTAAAAAAACCCCCTCTTATCTTTTATATTGATTATAGACCCTATCTAAAGTTGTTTTTCTTTTTTTTGGGGGGGAGGGGACGGAGGGAGGTATTTTTGTTTCTGGCTTAGGAGGCCATCATTATTGGGATAAGGTGCCTGCAGTACCGCATATGTGTTAGAAAGGAAAGTTGCTTGCTTCATGAAAAGATGTTCTATAAAAGAAATCAAAACAGAAAATGTAGATGATATGGTAGCAGAATAGTTTCTAAGAACTCCATCCAACTCAAACTGAAGTTAATAGAAAGACTCCTGATTACTTTAATGGGACTTGGGTCAAACCTTAAGAACAGTACTTATGGTTTATAAAATGGGTGTAGTCGTATATTTTACCTGCACCGCAGGAGTGTTACTTTTGAAGCCTTTTGAGATACTCAGATAAAAGTACAATTATGGTGTAAATTTTTCATCTACCTGAGTTGTTATTGGGCTAGACTGTGATTTGGACTGTGCATAAACTATATGGGAAAAGACTCTCCCGTACCTCCTAGCATATACTACTTGTACCTAGAGTCTGGGCATGTAGTAAGGAATCTACTTATCTATTTTTCACCTCCACAGCAGATGGGTGTGAAAGAGTGTAAAATGGGATCATAATGCTGAAAAAGTTTTGCCTGTTTTCTAGCAAAAGCAACTAACTCTTAGAGTATTACAGAGTATTACTAACATTTCCAAGAAAGGCAGAAGAAGGGGAAGAATGGAGATTCAAAGTAGTGCCACAATGCCTCCTTGGACTATTTCAAAATACACAACACCACTTGTTCAGGGCTGTACCTAGAAGCATAATCGAGCCCATTATTATTAAACAATGGTAAGCCTGAAGTCACAAAGTTTGGAGCTGGAAACTAATACCATCAGCATTCATGTGGGGATTCAAGTCTGTATTTATGATCATATCTACTCTTTTCTGTGTACTTTTAATTTGGTTAGATTTTTCATACTCTTAGGACTATCCTAAGTATCTGGCATCTCTGCCATTATGAAAGATTTTTGTTTTACTAATTAAAGCTAGATGGCTCAGGGAATTGATTGGGAATATGATACTGAGATGTTCACCTCTAGGTCTTTAGTTCAAATTAGGCTCAGGTTCATAGTGAATTAAATTAATTACCCTCTGACAATGGCTCAGTGGTTGGAATAAACTGTCTATTGCATAGTCAAGTACACACGTGGTCAGACTTTAAGAAACTATGTATCTCTCATGTTAAGGAGTCTTCAGTGTAAAATAAACTGAGAGCATGACTGCTCAGTGATGTCTGCTGTGTTAGACCAAGTGTTCAGTATTATATTGTTTATGTCATACTGAAGTAGGGTAGGACAAGACTGTCTGACTGCTGCTTCCCTAGGGACCCCTGTGGAAATGAGTTGTATCTCACGATCTTCTCAGTCCGCAGGATTTTGAATAAAAACAAATAAACTTAGCTGGTGGTCTCCTCCATTTTTCCACTGGTCAGTTGCCCAAACTACAAAAACTATCCCTTAATTGACACTAATTACCTTGCTTGTTAACAATCCTGAGAGAGAACCCAAAAAATGAATAATGCTAAAGAAGGGGTTGTTGGTTGTAGCTAAGCTGGCCCAAGGACATAGGCAGACAAGGTTCTTTGGGTAAATGTGATGTCTTTTATTAGACCAACTAAAAAAGTTGGAAAAAATTGTTCTTTGCAAGCTTTGGGGCACAAATACCCTTCTTCAGGCATAGGGAGAATCATTTGGCATTTTGTCTGTTCTCCTGCATAGAGTAGGAGCCAATAAGCAAAATGCAGGTTGGGGTTATCAAATGGCAGGTAGGTTATAATATGCTATAAATCCAATGTCTAAGTTTAGTCCAGGATTTTTTTCTAACCAGTAGATTTATGAAGTGAAGTTTGTAGGCTTGTCTACAAGAGGTGTTTTGTAAATTCCCTTTGAGGATCAGAATGGAGAGATTGGCGCGAGAGTGGTTGTTTTGTGAGAAGTGGGCACCCACAGGCAACTGGGTATTTTTGTGTTCAATAGATTTCTGGTGTGCATTCATTCTGGCACTGTTGTTGTTTCGTTTCTCTTACATATTTTCCATCAGGGCATTTAGTGCACTGGATGAGATATACTACATTTCTGGAGGGGCAGGTATAAGATCCAGGGATGGTGATAGTTCTGTTGTGGGGTGTTAAAGAACAAGTTCTGAGAGTTCTAGGGGTGCTGAAATGTCATGATTTCAAAAAGGATTCTGAGGGTGCATCCTGATGGGTGCACATGTGTAGGGGTGCACATTTCCTGTGGGCATGCTCCTGCATGTGTGCTCCAGCACATGACAGAACGACCCAGGTGGGGTCAAGGAGGCTGGGGCCAGCACCCGTGCTGGCCACAGCAGCCTTACTTGGGGTCTTGGGGGCCTCCTGGGGCAGAAGCGGTGCCAAGCTGACCACTCAGCACTGGGCCAGCAGCCAGAGTATGGCTCTGGCCTGCCAGGCTCGATTTCTGATGGTGCATGCTGCTGCCACATGCTCTGTGCCACTGTTTCAGGGGTAGTTTTTTCTGACATCAGGATCTTCTGCTGTCAAAAAAACCCCTCCACACTGTTAATTACCAGCATGGCAAATAGGTGCATGTGCACCATGTACAGTTTGTAGTGACTTGCATGGGATTGAGGCACTGCAAACTTCACGCTCATTGGGCTCATTGGGCCTGAGATTTCAATGTTTGGTCTTGTTCCAGGTTGGAATGGAACCCTACAATTTGAAATTCTTCTTCAAAGAAAATTCTCCCCAAAACTGCATTTGAATCAACCAGAACACTTTCTCTGGATAAAATTGAAAAAGTTGGGTTGTTTTAACCTTTTTATATCCTGTTGCATGAAATACAAGTTTCTAAATGAAAAGCCATTTCAAAATGAAAAATTAAAACAGTATTATGTCAAAATGAGCAAAATTAGTTTCCCCATTTTCCCCCAAAATTGAATTTTGGCAAAATCAATGTAATAAGCAATATGTACCTCAAAGCAGAGTGCTCCACAGCAGAAACAGAGTAGCTTGCAGCACCGGAGGTTTGATCCTTCTAAGGCACCATAGGGAGTGTCACGGTGCGGGGACCTAGGAGCAGCCGTGATCTCTCCTGATGCCCCCTACCATGCCAAGTTGGCGATCAAGCATCCTCATTTTCGCCCGCCATGACTTTGATGGTCTAAGTATTGTAAGGGAGGCTGCCTTTATTGGTCCCCTTGGACACGGTGCTCTTACTTCTCCTGGTCCCTGCTCTATATGAATAGATTTTGGTGCACCCAGCCCTAGGGGTCCTGCGTGGCTCCCACCACCCCTAATACCACGCCCCAAACCTCTCAGGTGTACCAGATATTGTCAAGTCCAATCACTATGGCCCACGCCCTTGCAGACGTCCTCTGGGCCCACCTCAGCTCGCTCGCCCTCTCCGGAGCCTCTCCAGGGGCTCCTACCTGTACGCTCGGCCCCTCCGGGGGCTCTTATTCCTGTATGCCCTCCCTGGGACTCACCGCAATGCTCTCACCCTCCCTGGGGCTTGTCTTTATACAATTGCCCGCACTGGGGCCTTGCCTCGTGATTCCCACAATTGGGGCCCAGGTGACTGTAGCCGTGCCTGGCCCCCGGACCCCTTTTCCAGATCCTATGCACCACTGGGGCCTTGCTCGCACTCACGCCCGCACTGGGGCCTTGCTTGCGCTCACGCCCGCACTGGGACTTCCCTCAGTTGGGCTCAGGCGGCCTCGGCCTTACCTGGCCCCCAGTCCACCAAACTCCCCTCTCAGGGTTGGGGTCAGTGTGCCCCCTGACTGCTGTGCCCGCTCTGGCACCAGGAACCCCCACGCTACTGGGGAGCTCCTATGAGGCTTCCTCCAACCCCTTATAGCCTCACCCAGTCCTCCAGTTGTATAAAACTACAAACAGAAAACTCAAGCCCCTGGGCTACAACATAATCTCTAAGCAACCTGGATAACCCTCATTCAACTCCCTACCAGGTCTTCCTCCACCCAGTATCCTTGACCAGAAGCTGCTCAGGCCATCAGGCTTCCCTACTCTGCTTGCTCCCACAGAGCTCCTTCTTCCTCGGCTGCCAGAGGGGAACTGCTTCCCTGGCCTCAGCCTAGATCACCTTTATATAGGTCAGGCCCTGCCCCCTTCTGGTCAGCTGACCAACTGCTGCTGTAAAACTCCCTCTCCCCTCTGGCCTTGCGTGCACGCCTTCTCTCTTAAAGGATCCCTCCCAGCCAATCAGAAGGCTGGGATTTTCTGCAGGCTCATTGAGGGGTTGCTCCCTGTCACAGGGGCACTCTGGCGCCCTGCTCCTATGAAGAGATACAGGTGCCGGTTGCCAGGGATCCACCCACTAGGGAAGCTAGAGGTCATGAGGGGAGGACCCAGGAGCAATTCAGCCCTGAAAAACCAAGTTGGGGCTTCAGGATATGACAGGCTGATCCCCACAGGGACCCATCCACTAGGAACCCATGAGCCTTGTGTGGGGCAAGAGGGAAGGTGAGACTGGAGGGAGATGGTTTGGGTCACCTTTGACATCTGTGAGAGGTTGGGTTGGCCTGAGGGGAGGGGTACTGAGCATCATGCAGGAAAGCTGTGTGATAGAAGAAACCCTATGAGGGGTGAGTGGAGGTCTAGAGAAAGACTAAGAGGGGTTGAGAAGCACAGTGGTTTTTGTGCTGCTTTGTTTTGTGTTTGCCTTTGAGTTAAGGTTTGTACCAGGGTCAGGACAGCACTGTTTGAGGGCACTGGAAGCCAGAGTTGGTTACCAGATGAGCCAGGGGGTATGATGTCTTCTACCAGCTGCTGCCTGCAAACCTGGCTGAAGATTGGCTGTTGGTGCTGAGCCCAGTAGACCCCGAAGCTGTGCTCCCCCTGCTGACCACCGGAGAGATTGCAAAAGGCATTTTATTGTCACCCCGAGGATGCTGGTATTAAGTCCTTCACGTATTTGAAGTGCTGTGTTACCACTGTGAAGTATAGTATGTTGTAGTCAAATTAATGAATGTGCAAATGTTAGGTTGTTTGTTGTTGATTGTTAACCAATATTATTAGCTTAGTTATGCATTTTCCTTTTCATGTCATTTATAAATTCAAGTGCCTATAATTAATTTATATATATATAAAGTTTGTATATATGTCAGTTTAAGTAGTGTCAGGCACTGGAGAAGGGGAACTTGGGGTATTGTGCTGCTCAGCTGCTACTACTTCTTCGGTGGACTGGGAGAAAGACCGAGGCCACTGGCACCTGAGGGATCTGAAATTGGCAGTAGGCTGCCTCTAGTGCAGTGGACCAGAGTTATATCAACAAGATATCACGATGTGTTTAGATTTCACTGGATTTGAATTCTTTTTAAATTTCACTGGATCTGAAATACAGTATAGCCTCATAAATCTTTGGGACCTAGCACCCACCAGAAATTTGAAAATTCTGGATTTTTAAAACATCAGGAAAGTGCATAGCCTTAGGACAATTTTCTTTACTATTACACTATACACGTAACTGAGTATTGTTCGAAACAATAGCTATAGGCTGATGAACAAAAACAATGGCAGTCGGAGAAGCACCAGACTTCCGGAGACATTTTTGGATTATGGGGAAACTATTTTTTTAACCCAATAATGTTGTGTACTGTGTTTTTTTAAAAGTGCTGGATTTTTGAGAATTCTGGAATTTTGAAAGACGGATTTATAGGCTGTACTGTAGTTCCACTGAAGGTTGCTCTCCCCATAGAGATGGGTAGTCCATACAAAGGAGCTTATACCTGCACCACAATATGAAAACCGGTTTCAACCAGGCGACAACACTTCTTACTCTGCTCTTATCCAAGTGAAATAGCCCCAGTATAACATTGTCAAATGCACTAAACGGCCTTGGACCTTAAGTCAGACCGACATTTTTCCTCTGTCTTTAAAATGAATTCTTCTATAGAAGCTTCTCCATTGCTCCCATTCACCAGCACCTAGTTCACTGCACTATGTAGTACTCTAATCACAACAATAGTTAGGTTAGTATTAATATGGAAACAATAGGTGGCTGAGCAGAACTTCATGAAAGGCAAGTTCTGAAGCCAAGAGTACAAGAACACTGGCTAACAGACAAACACCATGATCCTCAACTGTTCCAGCTTGGAAAGTGATTAAATATCAGCACTCTAATCTGAAAGCATGTCACTAGCTGAATGCTTGCTGCCAACAATCCCTTTAATAGTTATGCAGATCACACAAGAACTCGAATGGTGAAAATGTAGCCCGAGATTCAGATGCAAACCTACTAAAGCATTTGCATTGTTAGAGATTCTGTAGCAAATATATGCTCCCACATATGGCACTATTCATACAAATACTACTATTAGCCAGTAACTCCCTCCCTCCCACAAGACATTCCACCATACAGGGTTTATTTATTTGTTAATTAATAAGTGGCTCGAATTTTTTTCTCTTACCAGGATTCTGGAGCAATTAAAGGAAAATCTACCTTCCTGTTAATATGTTCTGGGAGAGGTTATATTCTAAGACCATGGTCTGCAGAGATGGGATTTTGAATGTTTATTGGATGAAGATGTATGCATTAAAGGACCTAACTATTGAGCTTCTTCTTGAGTCTTGTTGCCCTGATTTAAGGTCCTCCCAGTGTCCAGGGACACAAAGAGTAGCCAAGCAGTATTCTTGTGCTATCTTGAAGTGATTTAAGGTTGAGAGACATGAAGATGAAATCTAGACAGGGGTGGGTCAGTTCTTTCTGTTGCTCTATTCTGCCATTGTAAGCATTGCTTTTCGTTTCTCTTCAAGGAAAGACACCAAAGTTAATTCGGCCAAAATCATCTGTAAAGTATTACCATTTTTGCCCGTCACTTTGGGGTGTGCTCATTTATTAGGGGTACATTTCTGGGGTTCTCTCTAATTTTGTTAATGTGCTGCTTGTGTTACTTGTGTTTCTATATTGGAGCTGTATCTCTCCTTTCTGCAAGTCCTCCCCCCAGTGGAGCTATCTTGCAGGACTCAGCTTCAGTGGAGCTGGGATCCTCCAATGACCAAATCAGTCAAACACACGTACACACATATACACGCAGATTGACAGGATATGCCTGAGTCAGGCCAGGTTATTTAGCATTGACAGGCTAACACCCTCATATGCCTTGAGCTCAGTTCATCAGGGCAACAATAAAATGCAGGCAGGCACAAGCACACAGGTTAACAGAGCACATCTGAGTCAGGCTGAATTATTCAGCATTGATAGGCTGACACCTTCATGTGTCTTGAACTCAGTTTATCCCTTATTTCAGCAGTTCAATAATAAATGCAGGTAGACACACATACACACACGCTAACAGAGGACATCTGAGCAGGCTGGGTCCGATCAGCAATTTCAGCTGATACCCTCATGCGCCTCAAAACTCAGCACATCACAATCTCTTGTCACAGTGGTCCTAGTAGTAACCCCCTTGATGAGTACTGTGGTTTTGGGCATTACAGGGATCTTTGGCTTTGGTAAAACAGGCGTTGCTGCAGAGCAGATGGGGAGGTCAAAGGGAAGAAAGAGTAGGTGAGGTTCATAGAGAAAGTATAGTAACCAGCTTGACCATAAAAGTTACTTATTGCCAGGTATATGAACTTATGATGATACCAGTAATAACAGCCATACAAGAGAGAGAGAAATAAACAGTTATAATATTATATAGTTTCAGTTAGGGTTTTGGGGAAGTCTAGCTTGAGTTTGATTAGCAAAAGTCAGGTTAAGAAAGCTGTGCCTGGAGTAAGAGAATAAAAGTCAGGTGCCTGAAGTCAGAGAGAGAGAGAGAGAGATTTGGGATCTCACCACTCAGCGAAGCTTGAACCAGTCGAGGTGCTGCTGGAACCGGCAGACAGGCAGAGTCCTCGGCAGGATCAAAGGAGGGATTCCAGGCAGAAAAGGAGTGGAACTGGTGCAGCTTTGGATCCAAGCACCAGGACAGACACTTGAGCTTGGGTAGGGGTTTTTGTAGAGAACTAACAATGGCTCATGGGAGAACACTATGTTTGGGTAGGGGTGAACAATGGTTCATATGCTGGATAATAGGAATTGATCACTGCTGGCTATAGGTGGCATTACTCTGAGGGAACTCACAATACAGACGGGAAGATTCAGCCTTTTGGATACCAATAGAGGAGTCATTACTAGAATTGGTCTGATAAATGCTGAGCTGGGTGTGTGTAGGTGTGGGTTGATTAGCATTTGGAACAAGGATTCCCCACCATGCAGTGCTCTGCTGCTTTTCTGATCCCAGAATTCAGTGCGGTCCTCGCCTTGGAATCTCTGTTCTCCATCCCGAATGCTAATGAAGGTGCATTCCTGTCCCATCTCCCATTTAAATGAGTTGTCATGTGGCTCCATCTCGGATGCGAATGAGACCAGGGGAGGTGCTTCACTCTTGTCACCCTTGTCTGGAGGGCTTTAGGTGTGTCTCCCACTGCATCTTCTTTGTCTTCTGTAAGTCCTTCCTCTAATCAGTTCTTGTTCAGGCAGAGGTGGGAAGGGGGAGAGTTCTTTGTGAGTCAGACAGGCTGCGTCCTGTGCCCGGGTTCCCCAAGAACACGGAGATGAGAGGTAACAAAAGTAAGCATGGCAAAACTTCAGACATACGCACATGTAAACACATGCTGAAGGCTGTGTCAGCATGTCCAGTGGAGTGTACAAGCATGCTGCTGAATTAGATGGAAACCCAGAAAGAAAAATTAGCCCTTGTTGAACTTTTTGACCAAAAAAGGGATTCTCAACAAAATATTAATTTGAAGAAAACCCTATCACTTCTTAAATAACTTGTCCCATTTGGTGAAAAGTTTGGGTTTTTCTATGGGACATCTCACAATTTTGGGGGGTGGGGGAAGTCTTGGAACCGCTAGATGCTACACTAAAAAAAAATCAAAGCAAAGCAGTTTGTTGCAATGGTAAATGATAAAGTATCTGGTGCTGCTGAACCTAAAAGACTGACATTTTCATTCCATAAAAAATTAATCAAAATTTCCCCCTTAGACTTCTGAGAGGTGATGCTCTTAGCTAGACACCCAAGGCTTAGCAAGATGCTGGATGCTTGTATGTAAGAATTACTCTCATGTGAAAGACAACATCCAGCCCTGACTCTTTCTTAACTGCAGCTTGGAGCAAGTGTCAGATCCTAGTGTAAACTTTCCCATCTGTGTTATTCTGTCAACTGAAAAGGAAAAGGATTAGCATGTGTACTTGTCACATCTTTTGACCCAGTGCACACTGAAACCGAAGGTAACATTGAAGCAGACAGCATTCTTTTCTTGAGAGCCTCCTTTTGCAGGGATGAGCATGATCTGGGAGGGGGTTGGGGTGGCACTTCGTTGGAAGAAAAGAAATCCAGACCACATAAAACTAAGTCTGTAGCCTCTGCAAAAATAAATCTTGAAAGCTTCAGGCCTCCAAAGGGTATACCTTAAACACGGCAAGAAATAGAGAGAAAACATTTGAGAGGAAAGTTCCCCTCTCTGCCAAGCTCCAGATGGAAGGCCTTCCCACGGAAATAGTTACAGAAGACAGATTGCTGACAGAAAACGTTGCCAAGTGAAGGAGGTCCCGCTCGTTGTGCTGGTTAGAGCTTAGTGGATGAGAACATAATACTCAGATTAAAACACTTGTTCCAGAGAAGGGGGTTGGAATGTGGTAAAGCACTCTTTAATGTGACAGAGCACAGTTAGCACACTCGAACAGAGTGTATATTATGTAAGGTCACTAGGCCGGGGGTTTTTATTCCATCCTTTCATGCATGTTATTATTTTTTTAACTGTAAATGCAAAGCAGCACTTGACAGAAACATAGACACCACAATATGGCCCTCAGCTCCCTTTCCCCTCCTTTGGGTTTTTTTTTTTTAAAGTCTCATTCAGGCAGGGTGAAGTGTTGGATAGTGACATTAATAGAAAGTACATTTGGACAATAATGGAAAGTACATTTCGGCCAGTCTAGGCACCAACAAAACCTTTCTGGATGGATCTGTTCTATGCCAATGCTCGGCCAAAAATTATTAATGCAAAAGAAGAATGTGAGAGTGTTCCCCCTTGGTCCTGTTTGATGGGTTTTTTCTGGTCACCTTTTGAAATCCCCAGCAGTGTATGTCACTGCTCAAAGACAGGAACAAATGCAACAATTCCAGGATGATCAAGGGAGTCAGACAATGGGAAAAAGGAGGCGAAATGCATCTCAAACACAGAGAGCAAAATGAATGGGGCAGGATGTACTGGGTACACTGTGTTCAGGAAACATGCTTCTCCAGTACAGCTGGGCAGGTACACCCTGATGTTCCCTTTATTTGGATGGGAGCCATCCTATTAAAACTACTGCCAAGACACAATCATCATCCAACATCAACAAAGCTGTCAGTTATTAAAAATGTTAATAGTAATAATAATAATAATGATAATAATAATAATGCTTGTCATTTATACAGGCCCACATTTTCCAAAGTCCTACCTCCCATTTCTTCATACAATTTGGGCCCCCAAAATTTAACCCACATATTTTCTCCTTGTCAGCAAAAGGCCGAAAGAGGACTTAGTTAAAACAAAATTCCTGAAGCCCATTATTCTGTCTGCTTGCAAAGCACTTTGTCAAACTTCGCAGCAATCCTACTTGGCTGATAGATTGTATTACCCTCTGTGTTACAGATGAGTAAAATCTAACAGGGACATGCAAACAGACTTGCCCACAGTCCCACAGTCAATCTGTGGCTCAGCCAAGAGTACAGTCTAGTATTACGGATACTGGGCCCCTGGTATCTGTTTGTTTAATGGAGCAATGCGATCTGATCCCCATTGCCAACAACTACACCATGCCACACAATTTTTGGATCTGGGATCAGATCTTAATCAGACCATTATCACTTGTCAGTGCAAGGGGAGCCCAAAATCATGAGTCCAAGTTTCCACTACACTACTTCATACCAGGCTATGGGCACCTGGCTTTCAACTTGCCAGTGCAGGTCTAGGCTCACCAGGGCAAGTTTGAGACCTGAAGGATGGAACCAGCACTGAGACCAAACTAGAGCCAGGTTGAGACTCCCTGCTCTATGACTGCACCAGAGACCCTAACTAGCTGGGATGTAGTTCCAGAGCTGGGACTGTCAGTCAGCTGGCTGGGACTGCACTAGGCTCAGTACCAAAGCCCTGTGCATCAGGAAGTCAGAAAACCTCATGTACACTCCAACTGCAACTTGTTTTTTAAAATGTTGGAGTGCCAGGACTCCAGGATTGGGAGAGGTTCCTCAATCTCAGGGTCCCCATATAGCAGGGATGTCAGAAAACTATATGCAGCTTGGCTGCACATCTGAGAACCTCTCCCTGATCCCAGGATCCCCCTGGCTGGGATGTGTCAAGTGCCTTGATCCACAGTTCCCTGAGAGCTGCAGATCAAAGCAGACAATCTGCCAAGTCATGGGGAGCCACGGAGCTCCCCATAACCTATCATGGTGCTTACCTTGCCTTGTAGCTACCGCAGGGGCTGAAGAACAAGCCATGTTCTGGTGGCAATGAGCCCTAGAACTCCCCATGACCCAGCTCCCCAACCCAGCTGATGAGCTGCCCTCAGTTCATCACTCTGAAAACAGTAGGGCACAGCCCCATCCAGAGCTGCATCACTTGGCTGTCTGCCTGGTGGCACTGGGGGAGCTGTGAGCCAACCCCCACCCTGCAGCCAGCATCAGGCTGCATGGCAGCACTACCTTGTCACACATTCAATTTAAGGCACAATTGAAACCAGCCACAAAATGTTATATGCATTTTGTGGAATATTTTTGTGGCGTTTTCCCATTTTGCTGTGCCATTAATTGGCTGATCATGTGGCAGGGTTAATATTTATGGCATAATTGACACACTGAATCAGACCTCTGGTCAGAGTGCTTCCAATCACCTTCTTACATCACCACAATCAAATATTATTTGTATTATCATATTGTCTAGAAACTCAAATCTTGGAACAGCACCCCAGTATGGTACACAGACCCAGAACAGAAAGATGGATTCTTTTCTTAGCTTGAGTCTCAGTTTATGAATCTAAGACACTCTTGTTACCTAACAATGATAGGCAGTGTGGAGAGAATGACATACAACTACCAAGCAGAGGCAGATTTTTACTGGTATATTAATGTAATTGTTGGTTTGGGTGGTTTTAATTTCCTTTAAACTTAATCATCAAATTAGGAAATATTTTTTCATGTCTTTCAAAGCATCAAACACAGCAAACCTGGGTATGGGGTAAAGGAGCTAAGGGAAAAGTTGATAGAGAATGCTAAGAGGATGATGGACAGCTTCATGTGGAGTGGAATAAGACTTCTACGATTTTGCTGGAATTCCTTAGCATTGATACACTATTTTCTCCCGCCATCCTCCTCCCCCAACAGAAGAGACTATTGAACCAAAGTTTACTGCCTGCTGTCATAATAAATATAGCCATTGCAACACAGTGATTAGGAATGTTTACAGGGTGTAATTCTTGGCCAAACAGAGAATGCATGTTTTGAGAGGCCATGTGACATGGGTCATCACATTATTTGAAAACAGAATACTGAATAAGAGCACTCATGCTCTACCAGATCTACTATTTCCCTTTTAGGCAAATGTAGGGATAGAGTCTGACATGGAACAGGCAGACTGTATAAAAGCTTCTCCATGCATTTCCATTCACTCTGAAATATCTCCTCTCCATCCACTCCTCCTTTATGACTATTATTCTTCATCTGTATTGCAGTAATGCCTAGCAATGAACTAAGTTAATATTGTGATAGTGTAACATGCATGGTTCTGAGCTGACGCTACAAGGTTCCCGGCCCAGCTTGCCACCGGGCTCCTCCCCCAGTTCTCACCTGCCACAACTTAATGTTACAGGTTTGTCAGGAGGATACCTCAAGAGGCAGATCTGGGTCTGGGGTGGGTCCCTAGCTGAACCCAGGCCCTTCCAGGCCTTAGTTCACTTTTACTTAGACTGGGTCCCGTGGCCCTGGGTCCACTGCACCAGGACCCTAGGTTCTTAGGCCCCAGCTGCAGCTCAGCCCTCTATGGGCTCTGGACCACTCAGCTCCTAAGTATGCCCCATTTTGTGGGCACAGGGTTTACATTCCCCCTGGACTTCCAGCCAGATACCCAGTCATCTGACATGCCACCGTCCTCCCTGTTGCGACATATGTGGGCTACTGCCTTCACACAACGCCCCAGAGCTCCAGTTCCCTTGGCATGCTGTACACTGAGTGCCTCTACTGCACTCCATTATCTTCCAATCCATCCCTTACAGTCACTCCAGTCCTCTGGAGTAAATCAAAGTATGAGTAATCACTCCCAAACACCAAGCTTGCCAAACACAAGCTTCCTGTCAGGGTTAACTCTCACCCTGGGGTAACACAAATGCAAAAGATGTGAAGTATGTATCTCATGTTGCTTGCAATCTAGGGTCTCTTCCACCCTTCTGTGAAACACAGTTCCTGCCTCAAAGCTATCCAGACTGGTTTTCCCCTGGAGCTCTGCCCCACATCAGGCAGCTCCTATGGCCAGACTGCCTTTTCTGAGCTAAGCCGAACTTCCGAGCCTCTCCATGGGTCACCGGACCCTGTACTTCCACCCCAGGCCTCCCTATCACTGCCTATACCTGTGGCAGGCATCCATCTTATCCTTTCTATCATTAAGTTTTTTCAAAGGGGCTGGGCTGACCAGCAGGCCCTGGGCTTCTTTCCCTTTCTCAGTAATGGGGCAGGGCCCCTGTTACAGAGAGATACTAGGGCTGTGCGAAGCTTTGGTCACTGATTTGATTCGGTGGAGATTCAGCTCGATTCAGCGGCCAAATCTCCGAATCCAAATTGAATCAGGAGACCCTTTAATTTCTCTGAATTGAATCGGAACCCTCTGAATCAATTTGGAGAGATTCAGAGAGATTCGATGATCCAGACATAGACATAGTTTGAAATGCTTTTTCTACATACCTCAAGGTACCAGGGGGCTTGTGAATGCTGAGATGGTAGGGTGGATGAAGCGCCCCATGGGAGCATGGTGGGGTCCCCAGTGTGCTTGGGAGTGGACCCAGAAGTGAACCAGAAGCACTTCCAGTCCACTTCTGTGTCCACTGGGGAGCGAACGGGTCCTCGCCCCCCACCCCGGCTGCTCCCTGGCTCAGTGGCTGGTGCTTCCTGGGTCTGGGGGGGCATCCAGGTTCCCCTCCTGTGGCTGATCGCTGAGCCACGGTAGTGCAATGGGGGAGGTCCCCCGTGTACTCAGCAACAGACCCGGAAGGAGACTGGAAGCACTCCCTAACTATTATGAGGGAATCCTAAGAACCAAAGATGAGTGAATTAATATTATATCTGAGTTCTACATCTGGCTCCTCAAATGAGTATTTAGGCACACAAGGGACCATTCTTTTTAAGTGGTAATCTGAGCAGCCATATGTATATGCTATTTCCGCATGTTCTGATGGGAAGCTTAGTTTTCAAATGTGGGTGAATTAATATAAACTTTTGTAATACAAACATGCACACACGTGCACATACATGTGTGTGTGTGTGCATGTGCTATATGATCTCACATAACAATGCACATCTTTCCCCCCAGAATCAGCCCTCCAAAATCGGGGTGCATATTTTAAGTGGCGTAGCTGTTCTTTTTGCTGGATAAAGAAGCAAGCCTTGAGACAGTGTGCATGCCATGCAGCTGCCAAGATGATTGGCAAGATGGTGGAGTGTTGTGTCAACCCTTTTACTGCCATCGTTATTGGCTGAGCACTGTAGCTTGTGCCTGAAGCCACAAGTGAGCTGCTAGTAGTATCTTAATGAGGCTTCTGATGTGGAAACAACACTATTTACAGGAATGTATATAAAAAACTACTTACAGTAAAGAATTAACAGTATTGCTACTGTCATAGCAAGTTTTAGGGGTCAAACCTGGTGTGACTGAATAAATCCACTTAGAAACACGAAATGTGCAGCACATGTGGCATCCCAGGAAACAATCTTGGTGAGGAAGCTGGCACCAGGAACTTTCTGTTACCACAATTCCTGGACTTACCTTGTCACACAATCAGTCACAACTTTGAAAAAATCTTTTATTTTCTATATTCTGCCTTCCAGAAACAAGGTATGTGTATTATCCGGGGGCATGTTGTATACAAAAAAACACAGTTTATACATACATACATATATATATATATATATAATCCAATATCTAATAGGTATAGCACAAAACCATTGCCTCATACATTTCCTGGACTACCACATCTACAATAACACTCCAAACCTACTTGTAGGCATTATACTATGGCAGATGGATAAAGAGAAATCTATTTTTATGGCTACATCAAAAGGCTACTGAAATCAATAGGGGTTGTTCATCTGACTTTAACAGTTTTGGATCCACCCTTTAACTTAAATTAATTAGCCACTACTCATAGACACCCCTCTCAGGTTGTAGTGTACATTCCCTTGGGGGCAGCAGCATGGATCCAAACATACCTTGCCTAATGGCCACATGCCCCAACAAGCACAAACACCTCCCTGTTTCTTTTTTTAATATAGAGTTCCCTGTTACCAACAGACACTGCCTCTAAGATGATGGCAGTTTTAGCTTTGTCTTTAAGAAGTAAATAACTCCCCACAAGTTGTAGGCATTTTGCTCAGCATAAGTAGCCAGTTCTCCTTGGAAAATTTACAATCTAGGTTCTATGTCTGCCCCAGCTGAATAATCTGGCTAATGCATTTTAATCCTTAATTAGATTTTTTGCATCTTTTCCATTTAACCAGAACTTCCTGCTTGAAGAGATTTTGTATCAAGGATATTTCTTCTATTAAAAAATAAAAAGTCACAGTATTGCATGTTCATGGTGTTCTGATCTGGAAGGCTAGGGATAGACATTACACATAAACTGATTTAAGTGATCAGAAACTGGTTTAAACCTGTAATAAAACATAAGTTTAGTGCACATAGACCAGTTTCAAAATGGCTGATAAACATAAACCTGGTTGAATGGATTCCCCCCTCCTTCCCTCCCATCTCCCACAGCGCAGACCCCAGTCCCGTGGACCCAAGGCATGTGGTATGCTAGCTAATGCTAAGAGGTGTCTATGTGTGTGTGTCTCCTATTTCACTGGGACAGGCAGACAGGACAATGTCCACTTAGGTCATTTTGGATCAAAGTAACAGGTCAGCTGGTAATGTCTCTCTATTCCTTCCTTGGAAAAATCTGTTTAAGAAGAGCTTGAACTAATGAGATAAGCTTTTGTTTTGTTGATGGCTTGATAACTCTGTGTTATCAGCCCCCTGCTGTCAGGTCTGTAGCTAGTATGAAGAAGCAGGGAGAGAGAGATTGAAAAACTCAGTATCATCAACAGATGCATGGACTCCACATACCTCCTTTGCCTCAGATTGCTAGCCAGGGGCTGGGGGCTGGCAATACTCCCGCCCCTTGAGCAGCAAGTGGGGAAAAGCCTAGGACAGTGCAGGAAAGGTGGGGGTTTAAACCCCTCCCTAATCAAAGCATCCTGCCAGGGCCTCGATATACCCCAACTCTGCTCAGCACTGATGAAAGGAAGGGAGGACTGCTCTAGCACCTCCTGGCTTCTAGCCTGAGCCATTTCAGGTATGTGCCTGCATTTCCTCAGTTCAGAGGGAATGTCTATACGGTTTCAAACTGGTTCAATTTAGCCAGATTAAACTAACCTGCAAAATTTGAATCAATTCAGGCTCAGGCTTTTTGAATGTCTGTCCCTAGCCAAAATATCTGAATATTCATTTTCAAGCACTATACTGAAAGTTCTTCAGATTTGTCTGCTGTCCTGTCAGCCCTTTTGCTTTACAATAGCAAGAGACAGACAAAGAGAGGGGCACAGTGTTGTTGTTTTACTATTTCAGCACTGGTGAAGAGAGGGGAAATAGTGTCATGAATTAAGATATTTCGACATTTGAAATTGCTTGTTCCACGGCATTTTTCTAATCATGCACTTCACATTCTTTCTCCCTTTCTTTCTGTCTTTATTTATTTATTTCAACTGTAAATATATCTGCCTTCAAGCTCTGAATGCAGACCTGCCTGACTTCTGCTAGTCCTATGTACAATTCCCATCTAGTTACTTTTCTGTCTTTCAGAGCTTGAAGTCTTGTTAGGACATTACATTTCCTTATAGAGGAACTTTTCTATTCATGGCATTGGTAAGAGGAATGATCTGTAAGTGCATTCTCAAAGCTATAGAGCTATGAGATTTCTCAAAACTAGGAATAATTTTTTACACAGAGAAAGTAAGATCAAGTCTATGGGTGATATTTATGTCTACACCACATCTCCAGGACTCCTGTAAGAGGACTTTCCAAAGTTCCATCTCTGGCTTCACCAACTGAAGTTTTACCACCATATTTCCGGGTGTGGTGAGTGAAGATGTGCTAGAGAGCAGCACCTTCCTGAGAGCACCTGGAATCTGGCACAGACATACCCATGGTGAACAGGAAGTTTACTGCACAGGTAGGATACCATAGAACAAATTTTGGGGGTGAAATTCTGGCTGCACTGAAGTCACTATAATGGGACTGAGGGGCATAACCCCTTGAGTTTTATGCAGAATGATATACTGAATTTTATACCAATTTGGCCTTGGCTACATTGTGGATCTGCCCCAGTTTCAACCATCAGTGACCAACAAAAAGGTCAACGCATCAGGACAGACTTCTTCTGTAAACAGGCAAAGCTGGTTTACTTAAGTGCTAGCTGTAATTTAAACAAGAGTAATATGCGCCAATGCTGATGATACCAGCTTTGTTGGTCTACACTACATAGTAACTTACTAGCCTGCATCTGAAAAGCTATCAAAATTTGGGCCTAAATAAATAAATAAATAGGGTTCAGCAAAGCTTCAGTTTGAATACTGGGCCACAGTATGGATCAACCCAGATATGATCTAACCTCTTCCAGTTTGCCTACAGCTATTAAAGTCCTGCTATACTAAACACAATCCACAGAACACTTTAAAAAGAAAAAAAATCAAGCTAAATCAACTCTCAAATTCCCATGTAAACTGGGTTTAAGAATGGAAAATTTCTTTTACCTATTCTTTGGGTGGTACAAAAATCTAAAATTCCTATAACCCTACTTCCCTGGGCCAAGTCAAACAAGGATATTGTCCTTTTAATGTCTTAAAGGCTCTGTTTTCTTGTAATGCCAAATGCAATATTTTTTTGAAAACACTACACCAGAAGTTTCCCAGCTGAGAAAACAGGCTGGTGAAAAATGGTTTCAGAAAACGAAATAAACCATGCAAAAGCTGTTCAGGGTGTGTGTATGAAATGAACATCTGGATTTGAGTTGTTAAATTACCTCCTTTTTCCCCCCTTCTTTTTCTTTACTCACAGCTGTTCGAAAGAGTCCTGAGGGCAAAGAGACAGGTCAATGGACTGGATTGCACCTTTTTTTCTCCTTTCAAACCTCTTTGCACCTACACAACATATTCAGGACACATGTGTATTTAATAAGTAGGCACAAATAGGAGAGAGAGACAGACAGAGAGAGAGAAATCCCTCAATTCCAGAGGCACCAAAGGAAAAATAAACTCCGGATTTGAAATTTTCTTAGAAAAAAAAGAAGAACACTTATGGTTCTAATAAAATATTTCTTTAATAAATGATGCATTTTTTTAAAGCAAGATCTGTCCTGAGCATATATATATTTTATGTTACTTCACAGAAAGCTGATAGGGGGTTCTACCATTAGATTTTGAAGCAAGAAAAAAACAAGAAAAAATGTCCTGGGTTCACTGAACTGTATCTTTCAATATGAATATAAAAATTCATGCATTCTTATTTAATTGACCTGTTTATTTAGTTTCAGGTTGAAGGCTAATATGATGAAGTTCTACAAAAAAATGGATGCATTAATGGATTTCCAGGGACTTCAACAGGGTGGAATAGAATATCACTTAGGGGCCTAAGTCCACTTAGATGCCCAGTTGTTGGAATGGGATCTGGCTCTGGCTCTCCTCCTGGCCATAACATTGGTCAGTAACAGAGAGTTTTCCAGACGGGACAAGCTTACTCCAGCTCCTGTTGGGATGACTACAATAAGTTCCCCTCTGCTTCACTGCCTTCAGATGCTCTGTAAAGGTCAGGTGAGTCCTAGTTTGAGTCTTGCCTGAGGTAATATGTGACCAAGCAGTGAGTCTTGGTCTCTGATAGTGACATCATCTGATTTCAGTGACATCAGCTACATGAACAACCTCTATCCACTTCAACATTTAGCTATGATTTAAGAAATGGCACACTGAGCCTTAGACATTATGGGGTCACCAGTTAGTAAGTGCCCGGAGTAATAAACCTAAATAGTTACTGCTAACAACCAAAGCCTTTCCATAGCTGAAACTAGTATATGAAAACAGTATGCTGAGCATGTCAACAAAGCAAGATGGACAGTTGTCCAGTAATTAAAACAACTGACTAGAGCTCAGGCTGGGGGAGTGTCCTACCTCTTCCACTGAATCACTGGCAAAGTGTGACGTATGTACACTGGAATAATCTGCTTTTATATCCATTAAATGACACGTGATGCACGGGTCTTTGCAAATGAAAGTCAATCCACTCTGGGGTAAAGTTATCCCTCAAAAAATCAGAAGTAACAACAAAAAGTGTGAAATACGCTGGTACACAGGTCACATGCTTGTAGCACTCAGCAATTTCATCTTGACATAGCTGTTTGCTCAGTACAAAAAGGCACCAGCTCCTCAGCTATCTAGTGAGAGGTAGCTAGCCATGTTAACTACCTCTTAGGAAATCCTACTGAGGGCAGCTACCTGTCAGAAGCTGTTATTTTTGTTTCTGTTCAGACACCAGTATCAGATATTTATGATAGAGAAGTTGATATGAATTACACTGGTATAAATGTGTAGCGTCTCTCCAGTATATCTTATACAAAGTTGCTTAGATACAATTTTCAGTCATGATGCAATAGTACTCTCTACAAAAGATACACATGAAAATCTAGGGTTTATCTCATAAGTGTTACTATTGTATCACATTTTAAAATTTGGCAGTTAGCCACTCTGTGCATCACATGTACCCATAGCACAACACACTGAGCAGTTATTAAAGACAGGCTGAGGAATTGGTGCTTTAAAGGTCTGTATTGCTCTTAGGCTACGCTTTGAAGTACAGGCATGAGGATGACCTAGAATGTGGGTCTAGGGTTTGTATAATGGTATGAAAATCTCACAAACTATTCTCATGTGTTTTCACTAGATAATAGTGATATTCTTACACGGTCAGGCATGCCTTCAAGATTTTCACCTATTTGTGTCATCTATACTTGAACCTAGAGAACAAAGTCTTTTCAGTTTCTGGATCTACCCAAAGCTAAAATCATGCAGGCAGGAACAGATACAGCACAGAAGGGGGAAAGGACTCCGTGGCTATTCAAAAAGGACATGCTGTTCAAGTCACGTTGAAGTCATAGGCTCCAATGAAAAATTCTTCCAGTTAAAGCATGAGTTCTCCACACTGACCTTGACCTTAACACTCGAATACAATGCAATTCACGGTGTGAAGAGGAGCACAGGGTTAGACATAAAAGTGAAGGGAGTTTAACTCTGTGATCATCCAAGAATGGACCTCTGAGAAGACAACAGAAGAATGTGAAAACTCCCCAAAGGTTTCAGCCTAGTCAAAAAATAAAAAGTTCAGTTGAAAATTTTACTTCAGCCAGTAAACCGATGCTGAAAATCAAGGACTCAACTAAATCCCTCAACAGAAGGAATATAGCCCCAGTGTCAGAACAGAGGTTTCCAAGACTATTGCTAACACACTAACTCAGACAGACATATTAATGCTTGCTGGAAAAGCATCAGCAAAGTAGTCTCCATCACAAATTCAGCATTTACCAGTATTTCCTGTATAGAGGCACACCTCCATGAGACGCTTTGTTGCCATAGCAATGTGCTCCCTCGCTATAGCGCGTTGCTGTGGCGATGTAGTGGCTAAAAAGAACTGCGTGCCACCGGCATGGCACAGTAGGGGCTGTAATTGCACATTGTTTAGTACTTCCAAAAGGAAGTACTAAATGACGGCGCAGTAACAATGGTGCCATAGGGGCACATGTAGACAGACCAACTCACATAACCAGAAAGTGCTGGCAGAGGGAGGAGGAAAGACTATGTATTATCTTTTTCAGCCTTATATCACCCTGATCAGAAACAAATTAAACATGAAGTAAAGTTAAGGATAACCATAGGGAAACAAAGTATGTGGTAAAAGCACTGCACTCTAATCTCATTTATATCTGTTATATCCCATCTTTGATTTGTACCTTGTCTCTTTAAGGCCCAGGACTGAGTCATGAAAGTTAGGCAGAATTCTGCTATTGACCTTGATCTTTGCAACGAGTTGTATGTGAACATGTAGTTCTGCCCATGTGGGACTCATTACAGGATCCAGACCTTAGATTGGAAAGATTTGCATACAAGAGCTTCAACTTCTTGCAGGTCTGTTACACACCTATTACAATTAATTAATAATTAGCAAAGGCTGTTAATACATCTTTTAATATGCTGGTCAGCGCCTTGAAGGTTGTCGGTTCCATTTCAACTCTTCAGAGCAATTTCCCTGACAACTGAACAAGTATGAAATACAGGGGGTTGGACTAGATGACCTCTTCAGGGTCCTCCCAGGCCTGTTTTGCTATGATTTCTGTGACATATGAATTGGTGTTTCCTTGCTATGTGCTTTATGCTAGTTCTATTTAATTATGGTCATGCGGTTATTGGGAACCAGGCCTGATTTTGAAGAAGCAGGTTTGCTGTTATTTTCCAAGTTCCTAATTCTTTGACAAATTTAAAGGCTCCATCACCTGAAAGTCAGAGTTAATTTATTTTTTCTTCTCTTCTTTTGTCTTCTAAAAGGACCATAAGAAGAGGACAGCAGTGAATATTATTAATGGAGCACCTAATAAAAATGCTATGGGGAAATAATTACGGGAAACATTTGACTGAGTGACTGTAAATGGTTAGGCCCCAGCGAGCTGATTTAATGGACCACTGCTTTAGTCTGTTATGCCTTGTGCTACTGACATGAAGCCCCACTGCCCTCTTGTTAAACTGCTTGCACCACTTTTAGATCAGAACTTTGTTCTGTAGAGTTATGGCAATTTTCCAGAGCATGATAGTGTCAGTGAGGGTGATTTTTGTATTTGTAAGAAGGCCAAGAGCTGGGCTTGAGAGAGATGCAGAAGTTGCTGGATGAGGTTTTATGAAGGAAAAAGAGTGAAATGGTGAAGGTTTTGGGATACTAGGACTGAACAATATTTCATGCCCCAGATGCACCATGTTTCAGGGATATTTCTGAGTAAGACTGGTCAGATGTAAATTCACCCTCCTTTTTTATGCATCATTCACAAAACAAACCTGACTTCCTTTCAAAGTATTTGCTGTTCCTCTCAGACTCTGGGGTGTTTGTAAAATGTTCACTTCACAGTTAATTACATCCAGGGATTTGGGTTTCCCATGGAAAAACAGAGAAAAACACAGATTTTCACCTTTTCTAAAGGAAGGAGCAGATTTCTCATTTTACCAGAGAACCCTCATGGATTTTGCAGTTTTGCAAAGACCTCTTTGCAGCCTGGCAGAGTTGCAGTCTGCAGGGGGCTGGGAGGGGGCAGGAGGAGGGCAGTCAGGCAAGGGGCACCATGTGCATGTGTATGTACAAGGCCACCAGACAGCCTGGAGAGCAGCTGCTGTAGATAAGTGGGGGGAGGGGGGAGGTTAAGGGAGGGAATTGGGCAGGGTTGGGGCTGGGGCAGCTGCCCAGCCAGGTGATGCATGGAGCTTGGGGCCTGGGCCTGCAATGCATAGCTGCAGAGCCCCAGTGGGGAGAGGAACAGGGTCACAGGTGGTTCATCCAGGGGGCAGGGGTTGGGGCCAGTGCCCCACTGCTGCACACACTCCTGGGGAGCAGGGGGGACCCGTGCCCCCCAGATCTGTGTATGGTGCGGGGGTGTGTAGGGCAGGCTGCCCACTGTGAGCTTGGGCTCCCTGTCCTG
Source organism: Crocodylus siamensis (assembly GCF_052110815.1). Lineage (NCBI taxonomy): Eukaryota > Metazoa > Chordata > Crocodylia > Crocodylidae > Crocodylus > Crocodylus siamensis. The sequence continues at coordinate 54,931,823 of NC_143404.1, read as the reverse complement.
CTGCCCTCCCCTAGGGCCTCTGTAGCCCATTGGGTATGACCAAGCACTACAGGGCAGAGCCGGGCTGAATCTGGAAGCTTGTCGCCACTGCAAGCTCCATGCTGCCCTGGTGAGGGGTCCTCTCCCTGCACTGCAGGGCATGCATTGCCAGGGCAACATGGAGCTTGCAGAAGCAAACAGCTTCCTCATGCAGCCCCACTGTTCCCAGCAGTGCCAGGTTGCAACCCACTGGGATGCGGAGGCCCCAGGGGGCAGCAGGGCAGGGAGCCCAGGTCTGCAGCAGGCAGCCTGCTTCACCCCAGGCCCCATGCACAGGTCTGGGGAGCATGGATCCCTGTGCCCCCATGGGAGAGCAGACAGTGGCAGGGAGCTGCCCGCCCCAAAGCCCACAGCAGGCAGGCAGCAGGGTGGGGAGAGCCAGGCTCTGAACTCCAGTCTGATGCACCAGCTACCACCTCCTTCCAGGGGCAGGGGGCTGTGGACCTGGCAGATGAGGGGCCCCTCTGGCAGGGCTGGGGGTGGCAGGGGGCAAGGGGCATCAGAAGGGCTTGGGGGGCTTTTAGTGGGGGAAGTGAGGGGCAGAAGCAGGGCCAGGGGGCTTATGGGAGGGAGTGAGGGGCACCAGCAGGGCTGGGGGGGACTGTGAGGGGAAGTGAGGGGCCCTTTCATTTCAATTACAGATCTTGGGGTTACCAGGGAATTTGCAATTTTTTATCAGGGAAAACCAGGATCCCTGATTATATGTCATATGGGGTCTCTTAAGTCACATGGTATTATTTTTGCCTGTTTTTTGGAGAGCACCTTCTCAAACAGATGACTAAACCATGCAAAATAACATACTCACAGATAATCAAACATCCCTATCAACATATTTCAACATACTTAAAATGTTCAGAATTCAAAAACAAATGCTGTCACTTCTCAGTTCCCAGAAACTGAAATCAGTGTTTTCATTCATGAAAATATTTCCAAACCAAAACTGTTTGGGTTACTGTTTCTTCAGTGCTACTGCCACTGTGGAGTTGCTAAAACTCCCCAAGTGAACAGCAGAAACTGCAGTGTTGGTTATTGCTTTATAGATAGCCAGAGCAGCACTGTACCCATTCTCTCTGCATATAGTAGCTGAGACACTTTTCCTTGTTGTTACCATTGGTTTTAATGTGAATTTTGGTACTTTTGAATAGGAAATAAGGTTATAATAAAAAGGAGCTAACTCTACTGCCTTTCTTCCATTTTCAGGATGGAGATTACCATTCAGTGGCTGCATCTACACATGTAGATGGTCACTGGTGATGCGTATGGGATCAGAGATAGGCCATGCACCCCCTGCAAGCGCCAACCGCAAAACCAGAAGTACCAGTGGAAGTTCACTTTTGGTTTCACCGCTGGCTTGGTGATCAGCTGCTGGAGGACCCCCCCACCTCAGTCGTCGATTGGCTGCCGGGGGACCCCTCCCACTATCAGCAATCTGATGCCCCCTCAGCCTTGGGAGGCCCCAGTCTCCCATGCATGTGCTTGCAGAGCAGTTTAATTAGAACATCGAGTAAAGTGTCCCCATCTATACAGGTGGCATAAATTGTGCTCAGTCAGCACAGTCATCAGGGGGCCAGACTTTTTCTTGCTGCCTAGCATCATGCTCCAGCCAGCTCCTTCATCACCCACCACTGCCACTCAGAGCATGGGGCTGACTCTCTATGCTCCCAGCCCTGGCATAAACTGCTCTGCCCTGGCTCAAATTTCTGCTGCCCAGGTCACATGTGCATATTCAATACCTGGGAGTAATTTACTTTGGCTCAATCTGGTCTGGAGTTAATGCTTGGAATTAATTGCACATGTAGATGCACCTACTATGTGTTTGTGCAGTGCCCAGCCTGACAGCATCTTAGCCATGGTTGAGGCCCCTGGACACAAGTGTAACACAAATAACAAGCAAAGAGTAACAATATAATGTGACATTAACCAAAGCTAGTCTACCTCTTACCAACCTTCTTTGGCCTAGGCCTTCCATCAAAGTAGAATCATGCAGACCACTTCTTGAAAAAGAATATCTTCACATCTGTCACACTAAAATGGCCCATAGAGTAATCTGAATAAAATTTTCTCTTAAATTTACAAAGCAACATCCAAAGATTTGAGCCGTGGCATCCCACTGCCTTTAGTGGGAGTAAGCAAACTATATACGCTTATTTTTCTGTTACAGATCTCTCTAATTCAAAGCTAAATGACAGCTGTAGTAATGTACAGCAGTCTCTGTAGTATTGCAGCCATGACTAGTGTCTTTTGAAAAGACCGTTTCAAAGAAACTGAAAAAGAAATGAGTAAACTGCAATACTACAGATCAAGGGGAACTAGCTAATGGAATATGATGGCAATGCATTTTTCATAAACCCAACCATTTTTATCATAACCAGAAACCATTCTGTAATTCAGAGAAACCCCAAAAAGGGAAATCTACATTGTTGCAGAAAGGTCACTGAAACACGCTAATGTTTATGATGTTGCTCTTTCTCTTCACTTCTGCTTCCACTAAAGTTTCAGTCATCTGATTCAGGAGAGGCAACGCCAGTCCCTGTCCCTGTCTACCTTAGCATGACTAACTATGGAGACTCTGAGACATATATCAGAGGCCTGCTGGACACTCAGCCCTAGAGAAGAGGCCGTTCTTTATCTGCAGAAAGTTAGGGGCTGCATCTGCTCTCAATTAGTAGGCAATTAGGGGAGTTGAAAATAAACCTGTTTACATTGGCTATGAAGTCTAAAATAATTTGTGAGATGTCAGGACAGGATATTAAGATGTTAATGATCTTGTTTCTTTTCTTTTTTGCATGCAGTGTAGTATCACGTCTTCCTTTCTGAGCTGTACATACAGTGACAGATTGATTGACTTTGGGGAGGTTAAGAAATCACTGGAGGCTGATTTGGATGGGAGGTAGAATTCTCTCTTGTGACCAGTATGTATTGGAAACCTGGAGATTTAAAGAGCCTTGCTAAGAGGGGGCTTTTGCTCATTTTTTCTTCTAAAGTACACACATGCCATGAATTACAATCCACTGAGTTCTCAGCCACCATTCCCTTAGTGTAGGCCCAGATCATAAATTCCACATAGCCTCTGACTGTATCAAACCAAAGAAGATTGTTTGCAGACAATCACTGCTTGAGATGTTCATTTGGAATGATGAGAGTAATTACATTTTTACTTCGGTTTTCTCTTGTCCAAAGTCCAAGATAGGTGGATTATGAAGTGATGTAGAAGAGGAAGAACATGAACAATATTTGTCCCTATTCTACTTGCCTGAATGAAAAGTTAATGGAAATCTGACAGAAAGACTGAAGATGTGCCCCTGACCCTTGACTTTGAATCTGTGACTCAGGATGTTCTTGCTTTTATGTTGCAGTTATCCAGATACATTTATGTTAAATTATTAACAGCACTACTATATTTTCTCATAAAAGCCAATAAACAAAAACTACAGTCCATGCGCCATAGTGGCCAGTTGTGTTCTCATAAGGCCATCTCCTTTTATCTCCTGCTTTTTTCATCAAATGTTGTGTATCCAGTTTGAACTAGGGCAAAATGTGCAAATTTTGCTGGATCCCAAGCTAAAAATTAGATGCAATTATAGTAAGTATTTTGCTAAAGTAGGGAAAAAAGCAAAGAGGTCAGTATTTGTGATTCCTTCTTAAACTGTATTTCTTTTTGTTTGTTTTTCCTGTTTTATATTTTCCACTAGAATTTTAACACCTAGGTGACGCTCAAGAGTACAAAATAACATTAGGGCTAAGTACAGACAATCAGAAAGTCCAAGGCAGAATTGATTCAATCTTTGCAGGTTAGCCTGAGCTGCATAGATTGAATGGATAAGTAAGTGAACAGACATTCACTTTTGATTCTGGAAATGTAGCCACATGCCTGTAGTGACTTAGATGAGAAGCTGGTGGGCACTAAAGCACACATCCCTGCTTGGCTGGAACAGATAGCTTGGGCCAAGGCTAGCTGGTCCACCCTGCAAGGTGGGAGGCATTGCAGGGGAGGTGCAAAGCATCCTGGTAAGCTAGAGGGCTGTGAGTTAACTTAAATCTGGAGAAGATCTGTGACAGAAGTGCAATAAACTGATTTAACCTAAATAATTCACCCTTTGGGGGACAAGTGGGGGGCAATCTTAGACTAGATTCTGCCATTTTTAAATCAGTCTGTGTGCTAAATTTCAGTTCTGGTATGGGTATGAACCGGTTTCTGATCACTTATATTGGTAAAAGTGTAACATCTGGACCTGGACCTGTTGTTTTACAGATTTGAACCAGTTTCCAATCGTTTATACTGGTTTATGTGTGATTTCTGTTCCTCGCCTAGAAGTGATCTTTCTGACATACCGTTACCCTTTCCTTCCACAAAATGAAGGACTAGGAACATATCAAATCTCACACCTATAGATACTTTCTTCAGTCATATCCTCCTTTGATAAGAAACACTAGAAGCTGTAAGTTATAATTTCTCCTTTGCCTGCTAGAGGTTTTTGGGGGTGGAGAGTGGGGAGGGGAAATACAATCATTAAAGCATATCTAACTTAGACTAATCAACATCATCATCATTATTATAAGGGATCCTGGTTTTCTCTGTTAAAAAATCCAAAATTCTCTGATTAAAAAACCCTCCAAAATCTGTGTTTTTCCACAATTAAAACAAAACTTCACTATATATAGATATACACTTAAAACAAAACTTCACTATATATCCCAGCATGTCAGAGCTGCTCAGCATCACAAAGCAGCAGAAAGGATAGCTGCAGCTGGACCTGTGTCCTGGTGAGTAAAGTGGGCAGGGGGGAGCTCTGATTATCCATGATAAAAAAAGACAAAATCAAACATCAAAATATATAGGTATTTAGAATTTATTGTATTATAATGATTGAGGCACTAGTAAGCTTTGAAATTGCTTTAGGATTATTAGTGTATCAATAAAATATTGTGTTCAACTGATACATACATACACACACATATACATACACATATAGATATATATGGTCCACCGGGGAGCATGTGGGAGCCCCTCTGTGCCCCTCTGGCTTGACAATCAGTCACAGGGGGATCCCAGGTGACCCCCCCAGACCCAGGAGGCACCAGTCGCTGAGCCGGGGGTGGGCGTGGGGAGGAAGGGTGTAGGCCCCCCCGCCCCGTGTGCTCCCCAGGGGACCCAGAAGTGGACCGGAAGTGCTTCTTGTCCACTTCCGGGTCTGCTGCTGAGCGCGCTGGGGAGCACCCCCCATGCTCCTGCAGGACACTCCATCCGCCCCAGCAATGCAGCATTCATGAGCCACCTGGTACATTGAGGCACGTAGAAAAAGAATTTCAAGCTATGTCCGAATCGCTGAATCTTTCCAAATCTCTCCGATTCAATTTGGAGAGATTAAAGGGTCTTCTGATTTGATTCGGATTTGGGCCACCGAATTGGGCTAAATCTCTGCCAGACTGAATCGGTGACTGAAGCTTCACACAGCGCTACTGGCAACCCAGATCCAAGTCTGTCCAGAGCAAGGACATCCAGTAGTTGGGCGTCCCTGCTCCAACCACCTGGTTATAGAGGGCAAGTGTCTGTCTTTCTCTTCTTCTCTCAAAGATATTTAAATGAAGTATTCATTGAAACAGAATTATTTTGTTTTCAGTGGAATGATGTTCCAACTAGTTCTACTTTGTTACACCATTAACGTCTCAACCTCAGAAAAGACTCTCTCTATTTCCTAATTAGGAGGTTTTCTTGATGCTGCCTAAGCTCCCTCTGTTTTGTGGATAGACTTGCCAGCATCTCTGACCAGCACTAGACTGACCAACAAATAATTTTCATTCCTATACTAATTTCACCTGCTTGTTAGCCCACAAGTTGGAAGTCAAATCATATCCTTCTGCTTCAGACAGCATCTTTGTCAACAACAAACCTGAGATGTAAGTTGCTTTGGTAGTTCTGCTGATACCATGCATGGCAGACTAGTGCTTAGCTCACCCCAGCAAAGCTTTTTTGTTTCCACAGCACTAACAGTAGTAAAATGTGGTGTTTGTCAGTAAGCTAACCTGCTGTGACTCAGACTCTGATACACAGGGTGCAGTTACAGTACATACAGTAACAAGGTACCATATTTAGCATGTCTAACCATAACCGCACACAAAATACTTCACTAGAACAACTGCTGATTTCCTGGACCTGTACTACAGGAACTCTGATGATTTGTTTTGACCAAATGGAGGTTTTTGTCTTGAGAAATAAGTAATCAGAAGGAAAAACTGTAACAGTCACATTTACTTCTGGCAATCAGCGATTGTCCCATGAGTGCCAAAAACCTGTTTGAGTAAATATTGTTCACAGTTGAGAACAGTGGCAAAATGAAATTAGTCATACATATTGGTTCATAATTATCAACCCTCGTAAGCTTTCCATACCTGTATTAGCAAATCTTACTCAGCACCTGAATTTGCTATGTTTAAAAGACCTATTTGTGTTTGTTAGCATGTACAATTTGGGATGGTATTATGAGAAAAGTTTTAAATGCTTCAGTCCTGCATGACATTAACTCTCTTCTCTTCTCTGCTCACTGATTCATTATTTTTATAGCTTTCTGTTAAAAGGGGAACATATGAGGCCTTTTTTGTCTGTCAGTAGCAGGTTTGTAGCAGTGGAAAAGGAACAAAAGCACAAAAAAGGAACAAGATGTCAGTAAAATCTTAACAGACTCTCAGAATAGGACAAGATATTTTGGGGCAAGAGAGAGGATCAGAGGCACAGCCACAGCCATGGTCAAAGTCCTGGGTAAAGAGAGAAAGAGAAATTTGATGATTTAAAGCAAAAGCTATGTGCACAAGACAGGGATCCAGATTTTCTCAAAGGAAAATCTCCAACATGGTAAGGAAAATGAAGTGGAGAAATGCAGAGAGGCAGGGACAGATCCAGGGCTGATTCAATGGTGCAGTTGCACTCCGCCCTCTCCACCCCCATTTTATTCCTAGTCGATGCAAATTTTAAAATCAACCGCCTGATGGTGGCAGCCACATCTTTTTTGGGCAGCAGTAAGGGAGTCACTTGACTTCATGGCTAACCATAATCTACCTGATTCCTTCTAAAGTCTTCATTTCACACTCTCCTTTTTAATGTTATTTGATGGTTCCTCTAATCAAGCTATTCTTTCTTCTGCAATTCTACTGTCTGTTAGCTGCTCCTGGTAATGTAGCTCCTATTTCACAGCCCTAGCTACAAACATTAATCTAGGTGTAGAAATAACTTTCAGTGAAGCATTAGATACACTGTCAAGATGCTCAAGAAGGCTAGATTTTATTTTATGAACCTAAAAAAGATGTAAATTAAATTCTAATACTACAGGACTAAAGAAACAACAACTTTTGATTATGTTTTGGCAAGTTTCTGTTTTTTATACATAATAGGATATAGAAAATTAATGGGCATTCCAATAACATTAGATTTATTTGTGCTTCAAGCTTAAACTGAATAATACAGTCTTAAGCCTATAGCTTAAGCTATAGGCATATAAGTAACAATTATATTTTTTAACTAGAGAAAAATCCGTACCGCATCATCAGCACTCCCCTTTTGAAAATCCTGGATCAGCCCATGCATAGAGACATGCTTATTGTTTTCTGTTTACTTTGTGTTTACATGGATGCAACATGCATTTGTACCACTTTATGCCTTTTAAAGTGTATCTGCTCCAACACCAGTGTAGTCTATTCGGATTTGGTATGAAATCATCCCAGGAATAATAAGTGGTAAAACTGCACTGGTATAACTATCAGGGTAGATGCTGTCTTGTCCTGACAAATGGTGCGGTTAAGTTACTGAGAGTATTAGAAATGTGGATTGGGGTTGGGGATCTGTGAGAGCTGTACTATGAGGATTCATTTCTAATAGAGGTGTAGCAGACAGACAGCCTGTTTCCCGGAAGTGTGATAAAGTAGCTTAAGAATGCAGAGGTATGGGATTGGATCCCAGCATAGCAACCAGGTGAGTGTGCTGCTAGGGGGACAATTCACATTTAAACTTTTTCATTCATTAAGATGGGTTCTGAAGACCTAGTTACCTGCATTTTATAGTTGCTACTGTATAGCAGAAATGAGCTAATACCTTATATAAAAGTGTTTGGCTATCCATCAGGCTGAAATGTAGTTAGAAATGTGAAAAAGTGTGTAGCACTTGTATTTCCTTTTGATGCACATGAACCTGGGTGAGATTCTGGGTTTTCTTTGCTTTTCTTGTAATAAAAACATCACAAGGCACAGAAGGAAAAAATGGTTTTCACAAAGAAATGAAGGCAGCAGAAGTGGCCATCAAATGTGCTGTAGTCCAGAGACAACAGTGCTACCTTAAAATGATGCTGTGATGGTAAGGATCCTTAGATGATGTCATTACATTTGTCATATTGGCCTGCTACATTTTGACAGTCTTATGGGATCAACACAGATTCTTCTGGACATGCAAACACTGTTGGGGTTCAATCCAGTGTCTATGTTGCCCAGATAAAATTTGAGTTAGGATCCTCCTTCCTTGGTGTGTATTCTTTATGCGGAGGTCTTAAAATTTACATTGATCCATTCCTGAAGGCTGGCAGGGCAGGAAGAGAGGGGGCTGGCTGTCTCTGTTTTACTGTTTGCTTTCTGGGAAGTCAGATTTGGTCAACTGGAATGAATGCTGTGTTCATTTTAAGAAAGTTTATATTTAACTCTGGCAGGGTGTGTGAGGAGAGGAATGACTGGAAAGGGCGGAAATGATCACAGACCTTACAAGGGGGTACCCCCACCAGACACTGCAGCCAGACCTTTCTCAGATCTCAACTCAAAGTCCTAGATCCAAACACATATGCTTTTCTTTTTTTGCAAGGTCAGGTGTATCTAAATCCAGAACCATATCTAAATTTTGTAACTTGTCTTGAGGTCTATAATACACTAAAATAAACCCTTGGCTCTTATTCCCAAACTGAAAATACACCCTACTAGCTGAGCAGCTATCCCATCTTATGCCAGTAAACTGTGTTACCACAGCTGTCCCACAGGAGATAGTGGGGGTCACCACCACATGGAGCACAGCATTTTGCTTGCGCAAGACTCAAACAAGCAGAATGACTCTGCAGATACACAGAGCAACATGGACTTTATTTAGGAGTGAATCCTACACCAGTTATTACTCACAGTGCCAGCCCTAACCCAGCAGACAGAGTAAAATGACATGATAAATCTATAGTTTTGCTATCTTGGCATTGTCTTACCAGGAGTGGCATTTACACTCCCCCCAGATATTATGAGCAAGATGCACAAGCAGTGGGACTCTAGCTGCCCCTTGCGCAGATGAACTACTAGGTAGACTTTCTGTGGCCATACACACGTCACACAGGAACCTAGCGGTGATGGGATGAATTACCAAAGAAAGCTTGCTGGATACCGATCCTTTCTCCGTGTCCATAAATGGCTGACCAGGAACTAATATCCCTATGCCATGCACATGCATGTTCACTGCTTCTAGATTTATAATTAGGGGAATTTAGAAAGACTACACAATAATGATTGGGTGACTTGATGTGAAGAGAGAAAATAAATAAATAACCCATAAGGGCGTTGTCACTGGGAAAATCTGATCTCAATCAAACAACCACATTACTACTCTTGCAGACCATAGCCAAGCTTATTAAGCTAACCACCACTGTCGACCCCTCATTCTTTTCAATATTTCTTAGGGGCATCCATCTTCTTTAACACAGTCCCCCTGGTTTCAAAAGCCAGACGCAAATTAATTCCGGGAATCTTACGGTGGGGAGACATTAAAAGCCATTTAGAGGTTTCTGTGGAAGCCTCTCTCCATGCTTATTTGAGTCAAGTCAGACTTAAGCTGTAGCATACTGGAGCCAGCCTGAAGGAGCAGGGGGTGATAGGTCTGCGGCAGACAGCAGGCACACACATGGGCTTAGCTTATGCAATAACTGAGGATTTTGTTTTGTGCGGCAGGGTGTGAATGGTACATGTGTGGGAAGAGAGGAGAGAACAGAGCTGGGATTTTAAGGACCAAGTTAAATAGCTCATATTTTTAATTCTTAATGTAGACATCTGTGATTTTACATTTATTTGGTAATATCGGCCTAAAACGGGGGCCCTTGGAAGGAAGTCATTCAGCCCACAGGGCTTCTTCCTACAGCTGCCAGGTGAGAGCCCCTGCGTCAGTGCCAGCGGTGAAGGAGATAACTGCTGCCTCTTAACCTACGGTGCTGTGGCGTCGGAGTCGCTATTTCAGTTCAGCGGCTCTGGTAGATGCATTGAGGGGCAGTGGTGTTTATTCTTTGGCTGCTAGTTTGACACGACAGCTCTAGCAGCTGTCAAGAAGCCCCATGGCTTTGATCTGGCTGCCGAGGACCCAGCCCATCAGGGCCAAATGAGTTTGACACACCTAGCTTACAGGAATAAACACTGAAGCAGCCAGGTCAGAGGATACACAGAATTTTTTCTCTGAGAAATCTCATGACCCCATCAAGTAGCATACTCTACACTACATAAAAAGGCAGAGACCCACAACTTTCAGCTGAGGTGTGTTTAACACACACCCTAGTGGCAGTGGATGGATATAAGTTATCCATTTGTTTTAGGTTTTATGAAAGCACCTATTAATGCAGTGGGTAAACATTTAGATTGCATCTCATCTGGTTTGGTAAGTGATTAAAAACAATCTCTGGGTCAGCTGGCCTTCAGACCAGGCAGATCTCTGCATTGGCTGGAGTCTGGTAGCCACCCCGCTGCAATCTGAGGCATTGGTATAAGTATAGGACATTATCGACCATTTCATTCTGTCCAGTGCACAAAAGTAAAATGAATGCAGCCCTAAACTTGTCAATAACTTTTTTATATATGTTAATTTTGTGCTTTTATTTTAAGGCTATTGTGGATTCTTGTTTCAGTAAAGTTCTTGATATAAAAAAAAAAATCTTCATGATATGCTTCCTTCCTAAGTGCTTCAGTGGAAGAGGACATACTGAAGAATATGTGTTATTTTTGAAAATGTTTTGTTGCTTGAAAATAGGCCTGCAACTTAATATATGATCTACCTGGTGCTTATACAAACTGCACAAAGAACAACATCCACTAGTTGCACAAGAGCGGCCCACATCAAAACCCTGCATCCAAGCTCCCAAGAACTCACAGGAATTTTTCAGCTGGATACATATTCAGATCCATAACTGAACTCAGTGATTAACTCCAATAACTAACCAAACCAAAATCTTGGCCCTGGATATCCTCAAACCTTGAGGAATTTCTTATCTACCCACTCAATTCGTGGCTGAAGCCTATTTCAAATACATAAAAATGTGTTATTATATCAGGTTCTTCATTCATAACTTGTGCCAGATGAAGCCCAAGTGTCTTCTGGCAGGCACAAAGCATGCACGGCTGATAAGAAGATGAGACTACTAGTTGCTATTTTGTGTTGGACGACTGGTATATTTGGTTTGACATCCATCTCACATCAATAACAAATACCAGGCATTCCAGGGGATGGTGTAAAATATTCTTTAATCTGCCTACCCAACTATATAGTATTTTGGCGAGTTGGGAAAAAAAATATTTACTGATCACCTAGACTGATCATTCTCAAACCTTCTTGGAGTTGCATATCCATTTTAAAATTATTTTAAAAAATACATTTATGGAAGTACAAACACATTTCAAACCAGTAGCTTGCAAACTTTTTGAATTTAAGGCATGCCTACTGGACTCAAGGCACCCCTCCATAACTTTGGTTAATTGAGTGGCACCCAATTTCTAATACCATTATACATATTATGAAGCTTACCTCCTTGCAGAGGGACCAGGCAATGGGGATGTGGGATGGGTCAGGCAGGGACAAATCTGAACCTGTGCTTATCTGCTTATCTCCTCACACCTTGCTTATCTCCTTATCTCAGCACCTATTAAAGGATACTGTAGCACCCCAGGGTGCCATGACATCTGAGTTGAGAACATTGTTTTAACCTCTCCAGCAATGTATGAGATACTAATTGTACAGTAGGCCATTAAGATCAGTTGAAGTCATTTTGTTGGTATTCAAAGGAAGTACTGGAACTGTGTACTGGACTTGGAAGCATGGATTCTTCTCCCATTTCTTAAAATTACCTGCTGTATACATTTGGGGAAGTTCCTAGCTTTCTGGGTGCATCTACATTAAACACACTACTGCTCATTAGATTAATCTAATGCACAGTAAAGCATCACTGTCTACATGTGCACAGCAATTATTGCACAGTAGATAAGTCTAATGCACCATTTTCTAGTACCTGTAGACACAGGAACTAGAAATCAGTGCATTAAGCTAATGTGCTGAAGCACACCTGTAGATGCTGACTAGGAACAACCTGCTCCTGGTCAGCTTAGGCAAGGTCCCTCAGGGGGTGGAGAGTGCAGTCCCCGCTCAGCAGCATCCTGCCTTCCAGCCATGTGGAGACTGGGATGGGTCCTGATCTCCATGTGGCTGGGTGGCAGCTGTCTGGCAGCTGAGACAGCTCTTTCCTACCCCGTGAAGATCAGGACCAGCCCCTGTGCCCCCTGCCAGCCCAGGGCTGGCACCCAGGGGAGCCTGAAACTCCCCCTGGCGACTGCAGGGGGGCAGAACAGGGCAGGATTAGCCCTGGACTGAACTGTTCCTGTCGGGAGAAAATTTGCTCCCTACAGGTGCACGTTCAGATGCGTTTGGGGCCACAATTTAATGCATTTAATGCATTAACTGCATGCATAGACACACCCTCTGTGCCTCAGTTTCTCAATTTATAAAATGTGACTGAAGTTATGCTTCACTTTGCAAAGTGCTTTGAGTTGTATGGCTGTAATGTTCTCTATAACAGTGTTCTCTCTAACGTGTTATTACTGCGAGACTCTCTCACAGAGGAGGGAACAAAGTCCTAGCTAACCAGGATCAAATGCAGCATTACAGGGAGCAGAAGTTGTAGAGAAATAAAAAGTAACAGAAACTAAATTCTTTGGAAGATCTATAAGGAAAAAAAATACAACAGGCACATCAATTATTTAATGAAACCATGATGTCCATTAATGGATACTTAAGCACTGTTTTGGCAGGATACCCTACCTACTGTATCATATTTGCATCAGTGTAACTGGACATTATGCTCTAGCATGTTCACTAACTCTTGTTATTGTTTCTGAAAGTTGGTGATCAGTTCCTAAACTCCATCCTGTTGCAGCCATTACCAAACAGCTTTCAGAGGATCTCCATCAACCAAACTAAAGGCCCCAGTTGTTGGGATACTAGTGGCTATGGTGGATTTGTTTCATTTCACCTTGCCTGGAAAAACTAAAACAAAAGAACAGATTCCCATCTTAGAAACATCATTCAACAGAATTGCATCCATGTCATAGAGGTCAGAATCTGGCCTGGAAAGCTGAGAGATAAAGATAACATCTAGTAAAATAAACATAGCACTTTAGTACTCTTGGATGCATCTATGCAATCCAAAATAGAAACTGTTTAGTACAATCCAGAACAGTTCTGAACATTAGATTTTACCAAATGAAAAGAGGATAAGAAAAACTCTTTTAAGCAAAAATAAGGAGAGAAAATCTGACCCATTTTAATCTAATATTGTGCAAAGAGACACAGAGTTTTGCCTTTTTCACCAGCTTAGGTGAAATGCAATGGCTTTGCCTGAATTTAGCAGTGAGTTTTGAGGTATTTGATTCTGAAATTTGAAATGGGACCCAGACCAGAGGCATGAACTTAGAGAGATCGATAGTGTAGATAATGTTTAAATGAACTTTGTAACTTTAAGGTATTTTGGCCTGTGGACACCTGGGGGATCTAGTCTGATGTCCCTCTCCAGCATGCAGCACATATATGGCTTTCAAACTAATGGGCCTTCTCCTTTAACTTAGGATGTTGGATCTTACGATTTTCAGATCTAGAGGTTCTGGATTCAAACCCCACAGACATCCTGATTAAGGGGCCTGTTAATACAAAACCAAACTTCTGAATTACAACTATACATGTCAGAAAAACCTACTGGTGGAGAGCTGCTACTATAGAGAATACATCCCGATCTTCCAGTCTTGAACCCTTTTGATCAGACTTTCCTATAATGCCCAGAGATGGTTTCCCAAAATCCCTACCTTTGGTCTGACAACAGTTCTTACTTTGCTTCTTTATATTTAACTGTGCCTGAGGCTGCTGCTGTCTGAGGCTCTGCAGATGGTTCCACCACTTCCTCCCAATGGCCAGCACTTGAAGTACAACTACACTCAGGCTAACCCAGTTAAAGAAACAAATGCATTTATTTATGGACTGTTACACCCTAGAAGACACAGGCAAAAGTAGCTTAAAATAGAGGTGCAGCCTCCTAGGTTAAGTAAAGTTGTTTTTAATAGTCAGCTTAATAGCTTAAGCAACTTTGTCTATAAGTGATTTTTTTCCCTGTGTGTGGCTGTCCAAGCTGAGCTATACACAGTACTGCAGCACCTCCATGCAGCCAGGCTGACAGAAGCATATCAGCTCTGTACCTGTGAGAATGAGGGGGATAAGGAGTAGTGAATAATTTGCAGTAGCCTACAGATCACTTACAGGATTGGAAAGTTAAAACATCAAATAAAGAAAAATTAGGTATTCAATAAATTTCACTAATAATGGCTCTTGACTGCATTGGTTTACGAAACCTAGCATCTTTGGGCACAAAAAGTAAGCTTTTGAAATCCTGGTACTTATGCTTTTGGGATAGTGACTGGGGCTGGTCAATTATATGGACTCGGACTTGTAAGCAAATCTCAAACAATAGAGAAAAATGCACTGTATGCGAAAACTTGTCTAAGTCCATCCTACCAATGCAACTGGTCCAATACAACATATCAACCACAAAAAAATCCTTACTCCTCATTTTGTTAAACATTTTTGCCACAAAATTTTTCAAGTTTTGGACAAACTGTTCAAAGTGAAAAAAAAAGTGTCATTTTGATTCACTTATGGGTTGGGGCACAGGGTTAAATATTTTTTTCTCATCCTTTCCTATAAAATTATAAGGAAAGAAAGAAAAAAAAAGATGAGAAAAGGTGGAGGCACAATGTAAAATAACAGGAAAAACCATTTGCTTGAACTGGAGTCATTTGGACTCAAAATAATGTTTTGATTTTTTCAAACAATGACAAATTTCAAGTAATACGAATATTTTAATGACAATTCCTGTATCAGTGACAAAATTACTTTTATATAAAAATGTTTTTGAAGTATAAATTTCAACAAGCCCTAATAAAATTAAGCCTTTTCTGTTTTTTGAAGGCTTTCCATCATATGTGAGAGCCATAGGGTTCAGGGAATGTTGTATAGCTGGGGAGAGGAATGAGAGAAAGGAGAAGGAGAGATCGTAAGGGAAAACCACCTTATGACAGCTGAATTTATAACACTTCAACTTCCTGTTGAAAATCCCCAACGGGTGGTCACAGAGATCCAAGAGTGTCTGGAAGTTGGGTCAGTTGAGGTATATACTGCACCATATATACCATAAATTATAAAGGAAGCCAACTAGCAAAACAACTCTGCAGGGCTGCATAGCACTACCCTACAATGTATGCAAAGCTGAAGACTACAATATATACTAGGGGTGTGCAAATCAGACCCTATTCGATTTGGATTTGGGCTGAATCAGGGACAGTGATTCAATTTGTTGATTTGGATTGCTGTCCCCAATTTGATTCGGCTGAATCTGAAGATCTGATACTGATTCGGAGAATCAGCGATTCGGTCATAGACACAGCTTTAAATGTTTTTTCTAAATACCTCGAGGTACCAGGCGAGGCTCACGAATGCTGCAATGCTGGAGCAGATGAAGCATCCCACAGAAGTGCAGCCCCCCCCCCCCCCCCACACACACACTTGGCAGCAAACCTGGAAGTAGTCCGAATGTACTTCCACTCCACTTCCGGGTCTGCTGGGGAGCATGCGCCTCCCCCCCGTACTCCCTGCACTCTCCCATACTCCCCTGGCTTGGCAGTCAGCTGTGGGGGGACCCCAGGTGCTCCCCCAGATGCGGAAAGCATGGGGGGGAGCCCTGCGTGCTCACTGGTGGACCCAGAAGCGGACAGGAAGTGTTTCTGGTCCACTTCTGGGTCTGCTGCCAAGCGTGCTGCGGAGCCCCCCATGTTTCTGTGGAACACTCCATGTGCCCCAGCATCACAGCATTCACAAGCCACCTGCTACCTAGAGCTATGTAGAAAAAACATTTAAAGCTGTGTCTATGTCCGAATCTCCAAATCTGTCCAAACCGCTCCAAATTGATTCAGAGAGTTCCAGTTTGATTTGGAGAGATTAAAGGGTCTCCTGATTTGATTCAGATTCAGAGACTCGGCCACTGAATCAGGTGGAATCTCCCCTGAATCGAATCAGGGACCGAAGTTTCACAGCACCCTCATGTATACAAAGAAAACAAAGAACAATGCATATGCTTTTTCTGAGGCCTACAAGAAGACTTGTGTATATATGGATTCCAATTGGGAGAAGAAAATGATGGGGGATGTCTGTCTGTCTATTATCATTATCTTTCATAGTTTAAGGGGGCGGGGAATGATATTTGAATTCTATTTTTACAGTGTAGCTTCTCTTTAAGAGGTTTCTCCCAACAGAAAACAAACACTAGTCATATACTTGTTTTCATTCATTATTACAAAAATTATCCATATTCTTGAATTTCTTTTCAAAAGAAACAAATAACTGAACCTATACAGGAAATGGGAAAGAGGATGTGGTTATTTTGCTCCTGAAGTCATATAAAACACTAACACTAAGGGCATAGGCTGGTAAAGAATAATAGTTAAAAATCTATGTTTGTATAATGTTGTTCATAGAGAAGGATCCAAAAGTTCTTTAAAAAAATTCTTACACATTCTATATTGTCACTCCCCTCTGAGCTCTGTGAGGATAGCCAACATACACTCTGAATTACTAGGAGTTACACCCTCCACTACTGAAATGGAGCCACCTCTAGAGTGAAACACAGCTGTTGTAACAAAAAGACTTGCATAACAAGATGGGAAATGAAAAATCCTGTATCTGATTGAAACTACAGGTGAAATTGTAGAAAGAAACATGGACAGAACTTAAAACTGGGAAAATCAGAGTTAATACAATGTCAGCCATATGAAAAAAAAATAAAATTACATGTTGTTTATATTTGGATGAAAAAACTGACATTTACAACAAAAAATGGCAAATACTGGCTTTTTACAAATAAATCGGTGTTTATTCATATCTACACTCATCACACATGCAAGCCAGAATTGCATACTTTAAAAGTGCACTGATTTATTTGAAAAGGATGGTGTAATTAATTGAATGCCTTATTCAAGCAGGTCCAATGTACGCCTATGTGCACCTATAGAACCAGCTCCACAGAATAGCTAAGTACCCATTTAGGCTCCTAAATGAGGCATAGGTTTCCCAAAGGCTCAGCACTCACCATCCCCTACTGATTTCTGACTTTCTGGAGTGTCAGGATGAACCGCCTGCAATGCAGCCCCCAGTGCTCCACCCGGGTTGCTATTGTTAGTGTTATCATTGGGCTGTGCTCTCTGGAGTTTCTCAGAGTCCCAGCAGCAGCAGAAAGAGCAGCTGCCAGCATCCTGAGAATATCGGCTCTGGAATCTCAACTACTGTGTGAAGTTGCTGCTGCTCCAGCCTGAGCTTTGTGTTTTCAAAAGGAATCTATCCAACAACAACACCGGGGTGGGGGGGGGGAGGGCAAAAGGCTTCACGTAACAAAATTAACAGAGCTGCCACAGCCGCAGCACTCAGTTAAGAGGGAACTTTTCTCCTTCCGCTGACAGCCATTTCATCTGTTTTTGTTTCCGAGCTTCTTTAACGGGCCACTCACTCTGCCCAGCTCCCTTTGTCTAATTTGGGTCTGGAGGCTTCACGCAACAGGCTTTTGGTGTAACTGTAAATCTTTTCACAGCCCTTCTGCCTCTGGACTGTAAAAGCAGTGCCACTGTATGCTGCCTAAAAGGGTCATAAATCCACTCAATGCATTCACTGAACAAGGGAAAGAGTTTTTTAAGAGAAAGAAAGAGGGAAAAGAAGAAAAAGAAAAAAACTACAAGGAAGGCTGGAGGGACTCTGGGGAAAAAAAAAAGAAAGGGTTTGCTACTGGAAACAAAATAACAGGAGTCAAAGGGAAAATTTTAATGTTGGAAAAACAATCAGGCACAAAATAATATTTCTGGGTGGTAAAAACAAAATGTTTCTAGAGTGCAGCTCTGTTTATTACTGATCAGACCATCCTGGAGGACTCTGTATATCTTCAGCTCCCAGTCACTAGGAGGTTATGGTGCTGAGTAGCTCTAGGACAGTAGTTCTCGATTTGTTTTAGAGATGACGCAGCCCTCATCAGACTCAAGGCATCCCACCATAATGTCTGTCAACTGAGCAGCAATGTGTTTCAACAACAAATGGATTTATTCTGGTGCTTACCTCTTTGTTGAGGAGCCAGGCAGTGAGGGCAGGTGCAATCCAAGCAGGGAGACCCTGAGCCTGCACTTATTTTCTTATCTCCTCACAGTTCCTGTGCCACCCCTCAAAGGATCTTATGGTACCCCAGGATGCTTTGACACCCTGCTTGAGAATCGCTGCTCTACGAGTTGTAAAACATCTAAAAGGATCAGCCCCTAGACAGGGCAGTCTAGTGGAAACTAATCTGGACTTGGACTCTGGACACCTCAGGGTGTTTTTTTTTCTGATACTGACTTGGGTTCCTGGATGACCTGCTTTGGGCCTGGGGCTCTGGAGCTTTGGAGCTCTGTGCCCCTGATTCTCCAGCTACAAAATGGAGAAGATGATACTGCCTTCCTTTGTGCAGTGCCTTGAGATCCATTGATGAAAAGAACTATACAGAATTGGCTACTGTATTTATAAAATGTCTGATATAATGGATTAGATCTAAGGAAATCCAATACGAACACTTCCATTTGTATTCGGGGAGCAGGACCGGACCCAAAACAAGTGAGCCTTGTCTATCAAATTTATTGCATTTTTTGCCTTAGTACCCAGGCTCTAAAGGCATGAGCCAAAGTCCACAGCAGTCAGAGTCTTTCAGTTGCCTTCAGTGGGCTTTGGATTTGGCCTTAAAGTCACTAGGAAGCTGAGGGATATTTCAAAAGAATGTAAGTGGGTGTGAGCTGAAATTGAGGAGTTTCAAGACCAGGGAATGCAGAACAGTAGCTATTTAAAGATGAAATTTGCTACTGAACGTTCCCTTTTATTAGGGTTATATAAATACGTTCCTGTCTCAATGTATGTGGAAAAACATAAGTGAGGTGAGACTATATCCCTTTAATTTCTCATGGGAAATATTGTGCATAGTTAAAACCACCTCTTCCTCCGTGTTCACCCACCACCCACAGTCCTTGGAAGCGCTTAGGAGCTGTGTACAGTGTTAGAGTCACATCAGGAGTATTGCTAAAGAGGTCACAACATTTCCATTATAATAAAGCTCCTGTTTTCATTGCATTCCAACTCAGCCATAAAGGTCTGGTCTGAAATTTGGCACTCAACGTGATAGAAGGGGAGGGGATGCGCTCTCTGGCTTGTTTGCTTTGCTTTCTTGCAAGTGAAGGGAAAAAAAAAACAAAGGCCCTTGGTTACCTTTGTGAAATGAACTGATGGGTCTCGGCAAGCAGGTGTGTTCTCTTCAGAAAACCACCACCATAATTAGCACCAATTAGCAACCCTGTTGCCAACTTCAGCAGAAATTCCAATGGGCATAAAGGTCTAGAGCATAAACTCTCCTCTTGTTCTTTCTACTAGAGCAGCACAGATCACTGACCGACAGTTCAGGTCAGAAGATGCTGAGTTCATGTTGAAATATTTAGCTGCGGAAAGTGGGGTTTGCACCTGGACAGTCATTATGTTTTAAAGAAGATCCATCTGGAGCTGTATTGCTTGTTCTCTCTGTGCACTCAGTGTACAAGAACAGGACAGAGGCTGGATTATTTCACACCAAAATGGTTCCAAAAGACTGTTTACACTCAGTCAGGTCAATAAGCATCATATACTTTTTTCCATTTTATCTTAATCAGAGATATGAAATCCACTTTTTACAACCTTCCTAAATACAGTGGACCACAGTCTCAGCCCTAGCAAACTGCTATAGCTCTGTGTCATCTAGTAGAGATTTTACCCCAGTGATCATCTAACCTATGACAGCAGGAAACTTTTGGAACTTCGAACAAACTTGAGTGTAGGAGTTATGACAATTTTGAAGTTACTGGATCTGGACCAGGTTTAATTAGCAGCGGCTCTAGAATCATGGAATCACAGAAGCGGAAGGGACCTGTAAGATTGCTGAGTCTGGTCCCTTGCTATGGGCAGGAAGTTATTTGGGTCAGATGAGCTCAACAAGGTACTTGTCCAGCCTCATCCTGAATGCCTCCAAGGAGGGTGCTACACCACCTCTGCTGGGAGTGTGTTCCAGATTCTGGTGACCCTTACAGAGAAAAAGCATTTTCTTACGCAAAGCCTGAATTTACCCTCTATTAGCTTATGTCCATTGGTCCTCATCCTCCCTTAAAATACCTTCCTGAAGAGTTCCTCCTTTAGATCTTGATGCTCACCCCTGACATACTTGTAGGTGGCTATCAAGTTACCTTTCAGCCTTCTCTTACTTGAACCAAACAAACCCAGTTCCTGGAGCCTCTCCTCATAGGGCCTATCCTCCATGCCCTTAATCATATGGGTGCCCCTTCTTTGTACCCTCTCAAGCTTATCCACATCCTTCTTGAAGTGCAGTGCCCAGAACTGGACACAATACTCCAGCTGCACCCTCACCAATGGTGAATAGAGAGGGAGAAGCAGCTCCCTGGACCTATTGGCCACACATCAGCTGATGCATGCCAGAATTTGCCCTTCTGGCAACCTCATTGCATTGTTGGCTCATGTTCATCTTCTGATTGATTGTGACCCCCAGTTCTCATTTAGCTGCTGTGCCAGCCAGTGGATCTCTACCCATCGTGTAGTTGTGGTGAGGGTTTTTCCTACCCAGATGAAGAACCCTGCAATTCTCCTTGATAAACCTCATCTAATTCCATTCTCCCCATGAATTCAGCTGTCAAGGTCATTCTGGATCTTTACCTTATCCTCTCATGTGCCTGCATTTCTGCACAGCTTGTTCTCATCCACAAACTTAATCACTGAGCCTTCCCCTCCTCATCCAACTCATTAATAAATATATTAAAGAGCATAGGTCCAAGCGTTGATCCCTGGGAGACATCACTGGAGATGGACCTCCAGAATGAGGCCATCCCATTGATTATAATTCTCTGGGATCAGCCTCTCAGCCAATTGTCCACCCACCTCACTGTAGACTGGTACAGCCCAGTACCTTCTAGTTTGGTTGAGAGAATCCCATGGGAAATGGAATCAAAGGCTTTATGGAAGTCTAAGTAAATGACATCAACCTTGCGTCCCTCGTCCAGATGGCTACTTACCTAGTCGCAAAAGGACACTAAGTTTGTCAGGCATGATCTACCTTCAACAAAGCTGTGCTGGTTGCTTCTTAACACCCCATTAATTACCAGCTTGTAATTGGTGGCCTCCTTAGTACATTTTTCAAAGACTTTACAGAGGACTGAGGTCAGACTGACTGGTCTGTAATTTACAGGGTCATCCTTCTTCTCTTTTTTAAAGATGGGCACCACATCATTCCTCTTCCAGTCATCTAGGACCACTCCCAAGTTCCAGGACTCTTCAAACAACTTTGCTAGTGGTGCTGCTATAAGCTCGGACAGTTTTTTCAGGACTCTCAGATGCAGGTCATCTGACTCAGCAGACTTGAAAATGCAGGCTTGATCTGTATTTATACAATGGGCTTTAAATGAATTATTAGGAGATATTATTGTCTATCAAAAAAATACCATGTTTTATACAGAAACAGAGTATAGTTCACTGGAATTGGGTAAGATTCCTTTAAATAGACTAGGTGCCTTGCAATTCTGTTAAAAAAACTGAGAGCCTGATAATCTCAATTACTCTAACGAAATTGGGTGTAACTTCTCAGTTGCTGCCAATTGTCATGAATTTATCACAGGTCTCACGATATTTGGTGTTTTTTATTACATTTTTGGATCCTAGGATTTAGTGACTACAGTAGAATTTCAGGTTTCACTTTAAGAGAAGGGAGGGTCCAGCCTTCCTGCTGCTGAGAAACACAGACGGTAAAACAGAAAGAACACGACACTTGCTTATGAATCAAGGGATTTTAAAACAAGCTATGTCATGATGTTTTGGGGAGCCTAACTCAGAAGATGTGAAGGGTAGGGAGTACTGCTACTCTGATGCCAATGAGAGGAAGCAGAGCTTTGCGTGGATTTATTTCTTTCAGTGTCTTTAAATATCTGCCTTCACAAACAGCTACAATGGAGACGGGTGTAAAATCTAACTTACTCGTCACTATTGATGTTCTTTGCTTCCTGTTTGAATTTGTATACACTTGTATTATGAACCTCGGGTAGTTGCTTTCACTGTTGTTAACTGTTATAACAGATTTTATAGCAAGTATTGTGATATTGGGTGTTTTCATTCCTGTCTACCACAGCAAGAAAAAGAGGAGAAAGAAAAGAAAATTAAAAAGAAGCAAACGTAAACAAAAACCAAAATATGTCAGTCTTTCTGCCTGAAGGGTCTAAATTAAATAGGTCAAATTCATCGAAGGAATGCTGCCACTCTGTTCTCTGCTCAAGTATCAAAGCATATTTAAAGTAGAATGGATGGAAAGGATAGGAAAAGTTCAAATCCATGCGAAACCACAGGCTCCCTGTGTGACAGTGGACAAAGTATATGCAGCCAGATTTTCTAAGATATTTAACTGTTGTAGTCCCAGTACAACATGCTCTTTACGAATCTGCACCTTAGCTCCCTGTGCCTCAGTTTCCCATCTGTACAAGGGAGATGAGAGCACTGCCCTGCCCCACAGCAGTCTTCCTTAGGGTGACCACATTAGAGAGTTTTTCGCAGCCTCTGACAAAGGACGTTGTTGCCTATGAGAGCTCATGCCTTTTTGAGCCGGTTAGTTTTTAAGCTGCCTCCCTGCCACGCCTTCTGCCTGGCCTCAGATTGACATGGCTAGCCACCTGTGTACGTCAGAGTGTGAAGTGCCTAGTTACCAAGGAAAAGGAGCTGCCATACAAGGGGTTTAGACAGCAGTGGCTTCCAGCAGGTTCGAGTCCTTAGGCACATGGCATAGAGATGGTCGAGCTCTGCTGATGCCTGATATATACTAAGGGTGGAGGGTGGAAGGGAATTATTTTTAAATAGAAATTTTGCCATGTAGCTGACCAGCTATAAAGATAAGGACAGCATTTGTACCTTAACTTGGAATTGCCCTAGAATTCATTTAAATTGTTTTTTTAATTTTTCCTGTTCCATCTTTAATGTTAGAAAAAAATACTGCATTTGGTGGATAGGGCCTTTTGACCGCCTATGTACATACATCAACATCAAATGTCTATACCTATGTACACAGAAACTAATCAGCTCCATTAAAAACAAGAATAGGTAGATTTCAATTTATCCTAGCCTGGAAAAAACCTGCTGCTGACAAGTTCCTTCACCTCTGAACTATAACCTTTGACTTACCCTTTTGTGGGGAGATAAAGTCAATCAGGAAGAAATAAGCTACTGGGCTGACAGGCATGCCATTTCCAAACAACTATTAAAATGTGCATATGGAATATAACATTTAATATCAATCTCCAAGAAATGGGAAAACCCAACAGGGAACACATGCTGTGTATTACTTGTGTTTGTGACCATGCACCAGCACCTGACCTTTTTAGGATGCTCTCTTATGCACAGGCTGGGTGCAGAGGGTGTGTTTATAAGGGCTTTTATTTTTGGCAGAGTTTCTAGAATGCAGCTGTGGAAGGGCGCAGCTTTGAGGAACATGTGGGAACAATCTGCATGCATAAAGGTCTGCTGTGAAACATTTCTGAGATTTTATGAAACATAAAACAAGTGAATGGAAAACACTTATTTTCCACCTACATTCACAGCAAATTCATATTTCCCGAAATTATTTTCATATACGTATGTATAAAATATAATAAACGAGTGCTGAGCTAGCTAAACAGCTGAAGTTCAGGTGAAATCTCTAACACTATTGAAACCAGGTGCTGAAAACTTACATTGAAACTAATTCATCTGCCAGCAGCCAATGTAATTTCAACTCCTCCTTCCCTCTGATCCTCAGTCCTCCTTGCACTCTCCCCAGAGTTTGGATTCAGT